>NC_090213.1:17486745-17808412 GCF_033026475.1 Channa argus | reverse complement strand
TTGTCCGAGTCAGCTTAATAAAGCCTGCAGAAACAGCAGCCGTCTGCAACACACACACACACACACACACACACGTAGACACAGACAGACATGGAACAGATATGCACATAATGTGATTTTGTGGATATTACAAAATCCATTCACTGAAATAAACAAATGGTTCATATATTTCAAACACAAAAATGTGTTTGATGGTTTAGAAGGATGAATCTATTCTGTTAAACATCTAGGTCGTACCTGGCTTTATTGTTTTCTTTTTTTTTTTTTTTGCAGTGCTTCTTTAATAAATTAACCAAATAGCAAAGCAACCTTAAACTAGTACTGCTTGTTTTATTCTTTACCTCATTTTTACTTTAAAGGGAAATGCCAACATTTTTAACTAAACAAGTGTTGTTGGTGAATAAATTGGAACTTTTCTGTATAAGATACAGCCTCCTATTTACTTTTAAACATTCAGTGGATCATTACATTGCATTATGGGCCATGATTTTATCAAACCCTACATGAACTCCCTGAGTCTGAATGAGAAGCACCAGTAAATGTCTGCAGTGATTAAGCTAAATCCACTCCACTTTAATTCAATCTGATTGAAAAGTCCCAAGGAAGGAATAACTGAATTTGATAATTACAATGATAAGATATCGTCTTCTTATTACATTTGGCACTTTTCTTTTTAGTTGGCTGCTCTACAGTTTTGTACAAATATGTCCATCCATGCAGATAATTTGGTTTATTGTTTTGTCCACTTTTTGAGGCACCTGATTTCTCCACACCTATTCATCTGAACTGAAGAATTTAGTTTGAAAAACTATGAGAGCTTTATGATGTACTTATAATAATCTAAAAGCAAGTATCTCTTTCTTTCTATTAGTGATGGATACACATACAGAGGGTGTAATCATTAACTCAACAAAAAAGCCCGACCTTTGTTTCACCAGAAACGAAAGAAAAAGTAAAAAGAGGAGAAATAGGCCAGTTTGTAAGAATGCGTTAAAGTTATCAAATTAGATTATTCTAGTTTGTACTAAAATACAGATGTATTATGTATAAATCTGATGCTACCCATCAGTCTGAGCCTATGGCAGCATAACTATAACTAACTATAAGCTTTATCTGTCATAATCTGGCCCATTTCCTGTTCTAGACTTTTGCTTTGTAGCCATTTTTCTCCACTTCCTGTTCTAGACTTTTGCTTTGTAGCCATTTTTCTCCACTTCCTGTTCCCTGTTCATGTCATCCTGCTTTAACACTCGTCACCACTCCTAATTGGTTACATCTGTTCCCCTGGTTATTTAAACTTAGCTCTTGCCACAGTTCCCTGCCAGATAATCTGCATTTCCACTGTGACGTTTCAGCCTGCATCAAGTTCATCATCAGTGTCTATGGTTCAGACTACGCATGGACCAGTTTTTCGGCATCACTTTGAGACAGGATGCTCCTAATTTCGACAATGTCCTGTAGGTGGAAGAAGGCTGTTCTAAAGATTTGTTTTTCTATGTGAGGTAAAGGACAAATCCTGGTCAAAAATAACTCCAAGGTTCCTTGCAGTAGTACTGGAGGCCAGACTTATGCCATCTAGAGTAACGATATGGTTGGACATCATGTCTCTGAGATTTTTGGGCCCAAATACTATGACTTCAGTTTTGTCTGAGTTTAAAAGTAAAAAATTGTGGGACATCCAGGCCTTTATGTCTTGTGAGCATGCTTGAAGTTTGATTTTGTTTCATCTGGTTTTATAATAAGATATAGCTGGATGTCATCAGCATAGCAATGGAAATTTATGGAGTGTTCTAAAGAGATTGCCTGAAGGAAGTAAATAACCAACCTAGTGCAGTTCCTTTAATCCCAATTACACCTTCCAGTCTTTGTAATAAAATAAGCAATGGTATCAAAGGCAGCACTAAGATCTAACAGAACAAGTAGAGACTATTCCATTATCTGAAGTAGCCCACATTGTTTCCCGGACACCACCTGTTATGGTTTTTAACCTGTTAATGCCTATTTACCGGAGGGTGCAGCGTTCAGTAAAATATCATGTGATAGTTCCATGTGATTTCATAGTTCCAGTGTTCGGAACTATATGAATCCTCCTGCCTAGGATGGGCCAATGACCCATATGACATCAGGGTTATTTACTCTACCCAAGACAAAGCTCCTCCAGAGCCACAGAAAACGGATTGACCCTGATGAGTACAGTGAACTGGATGTGTACAATTGATGGACTGCTCCTTTAAGGATAAAACTGGGAAATGTTTAGTGAAGACTGGGGATGAAAAGGTTCTGTATGAATGTGGGGTACAAAGCTGTTTGTAAGTGTCCGCATTTAAAGCAGGCGAGAGGCCGATGTGAAGACAGCAAAATGATGGGGGGGGGGGGGGAGGGAGGTTATGAAATGCTACAGTATGCTGTGTTACGTGAACATGAGGGGTGGAGTGTCCCACAGGAGACAGGGAGCTAATGAGGACAATGAGAAACAAAGTGTGACAGAAACGGGATGAAAGATTCAGAGAGAGAGAGACGACTGGCTGCCAGCTTCACTGCAGACTGAAGCAGCTTTCAGTCTAAATATAACACATACGCGGTGCATGTAACTCCAAGAGAAATGCACTATTTAGTTACTGAGCTGACAATGCCAGTGAGGCAGCAACGTCTCGGATTTCAGAGCATTTAATACCCTGAGGGGAAAAACATGCTGAAGGAAGGATTATGAAACGAGACCAAAAAAAAACATACACATGACATTTAATAGAGAAATTATAACAATAGATTTCATTTATGAAATGTGACTGTCATTACTTTCTGCACTGCACTTCACAGGTAAATGATGAAGTTCTTACTTTATTTCCTTTATTTTGAACCTTTCTTCTCTGGGTCTGGCTTCCTGACCTCATACAGCTGCAGTTACTCTGTTACACACCTGTTATGTATTAATCACTTTCCTTGGTCCAGCTTCCTGTTGCAATAACTCTTTGCAACTTGTCCCTGCGTCACCGGAATGAGAAACACATTTTTGACCGTGGGATTGTTGACTTCAGGTTGTTTTAGTTTAGAGCAACTTGGGAGATGTAAGATTCGTGCCTGTAATTTACTAAAGGGTGTAAACCTCCAGTCTGCAGTATGTGAGACCTAAAACTCATTGTGACTGACTGTACATAGTGGGTACAACTTGAAACAATGAACTTTTAAATACAATACATGAACTGTTACATGTGTACAACTCACTTTTTACAAAAGGTATTAATTTTCTTTCAGGAATATTATACCAGCCGTATTTTATCATACAGTACTTTTACTTTGCATGTAAATGCACTTTTATTTTCACTTGGGCATTAGGCTGGATTGGAATATTATTGCAGCGTTGTTAAAAACCTGTTTTCCTTTTTCTTTTTTTACACGGTATTTGATCAGTTATACCTTTTCAAAAAGAGCTGAAAGAATATATATTTATTCAGAGGCGGTAGAAGTGCACAAACCAATATGCAATAAAAGTACAGAATTTGCCTGAAGCAACCCTCCACTGCAAATAGAAATACCACTTCAAATTCTTCAAGTTGGAGTTCAAAAATAGATGTTCTAAAATATACACATAAAAAAGTACAAGTACTCCTCTAAGAAAGTAACGCAGTTAAATAGTACAAATTTGACGTTAACATGCACAAGTGTGTTTCAATTTAATTCCTGTACAAACTCTCAAGGGACCCAAAGATGGCAGAAATAGCTCTGTGTATAAATGATTCAATTGGGGATAAAGTGGACAATCGGGCAATAGGATGAATTTGGTGAGAGAGAGAGAGAGAGAGAGAGAGAGAGAGAGAGAGAGAGAGAGAGAGAGAGGGAGAGAGAGCTTGCAGGTATTCCTCCAGCTCACTAGATGGCGCAGAAGACCAGAACTAAGGAAGAGATAAAAGTGAGTTTTCAATTCGCAGGGTTGGGCCTGTGAGGTGTGTTTCTTAGTTAGGAAGGGAGGAGAATGGAAGAATAACCAGGATCAAGATGGCCTCCGACCGTTTAGGTGTTCTCAAAAAGTCAGTCAGATCAAAACTCACTGAACCAGGGGTTTAGACAGAGCAGGCAGAATAAAGACAACAAGTAGTGCACAAAACATGGAGGCTTATATCAAGAGTGAGGGACGCACAGGCCAAAGATCAACAGCTTGTCCCTTCAGGGGTCACCACAGTAATGTTCTGCATGTATTTTTACACACAACCCTCCCATTTTATTTGTCAAGGCTCAGGACCAAGGTTGTCCCTTGGTGGCTTGGGTGGGGCCACACCTGGTGGGATGGGGTTTGAACCTGCTGCCTTCTAAATCCCATCCCAATGCTCTACCACTGATCCACCAGGACTAACAGGAACAGGAAGGGTGATCATGGGGATCATGACTGTAATAAATTACAAAATAAGAGCCAACATTTCCTAACAATTTGGTCTTGAACAAAAAACTTCACAGCTGGTAAAGTTGAACCCATTTTAACTAATTTAAGTCCTGACAGGTAGTAAATAGGAGTACGAAGGATGATTTATTATATCACCCGCTTTAGGGCTGTACTCAGTCACGGTTGTGTCAATCCAGCAAGTGTGAATCTCAGGCTCATGCAGGCTCATGATCCTACAGGCGAGGAGGAGAAAGTGGAGAGGAGCTGGCAGAGGTGAGGGACATAACATGACATGAATATCGGCACAGCCACAATGGCGGAGTGGAGATGTGCAGGGGTGGGGCTGCTCTCTGTTCCACAAAGGGAATCCACTGCAAATTCTTGTACATTCACCACCACTCCGCCCATCGCGCCAACAGATTCTCATCACGCCGCACTTATGAGCCATTTAACAGAGAAGCCACCCCAGTGACATTTTCTGTTGGCAGACGCTGTGTTTTCACTGCACACACAGAGCTGAAAGCCAGTTTGTGTGTGTGTGTGTGTGTGTATTTGTGTTGAATGAGGGAGCTGTTTTATGGGAGTGATGGTGACAGCTGGGGGAAGGGAGACACTTGGGACAGAGAGAGGACACGGCGAGAGGGTAGAGTAAAAAAAGTAAAAAATAAATAATAGCTGCTCTAACTCTTGTTAACACTGACAATCGTCTTCACAGATTGAAGTGAGGTCTGCTACAGTACCTCAGCATGACCTTCTCGTGTTTGTGTTTCTCCTGGTTTAAATGCTGCAGCCACAATCTTTCATTCCGGGCCATGCACCATATCTGCATCCTCAAAGGCACAAAATGACCTCTGCTGTCATGCCAGGCTGTAAATATTTGTGAGCAATGAAGAGCAGGGGAAACACTGGCACCTGGTGGGGGAAACGGGCTTAGTTAGTCTGGGTGGAAAACTGTAGCCTCACACAAGCTTGAAGCCACTGGGTATTTATTGTGTGTGTTCATGGAAGAATGGAAATGTGTTCATGTTAATGGAATCTACATGGAAATAGAAACGCAATAAGCATAGTTACTAGTTTTTGTTGTTTGTTTGTTCGTTTGTTTTGAAAAGTAATTCCTCAGCTAATTTTACTGTTATCAAGTGTTTTTATCAGCTCATTAATATGATTTGGTAGGTAGCTGTCTAGTTTTGTAAAGTCTGATAAACAGGCAACGGGCACCAGCTAGAGTGAATATAAATGGGAGCCTGAGTGGTTGTTGGTGACATATTTTAAATACAGAGAAATGTAACAGGCTTAAAGACAGTGACAGGTTGGTTGGTCAGCTGTTTGTTCCTAAATCTGTACTTCTGAATGATTGACTCTATGATTTTAAGCCAAACTGGCTACAACATTGGTTGGGCACAGAATAGCACATGATAAGAACCTACTGAACCCACTAGGATGTAGCAGGTCAAACAAACTGCCCAATTTACTCCCATTTGAGTAGTGTCTCTTCAAATGTCCCTGAACCTAACACCAGTAACAAGCATCAAAGCCTCCTAGGATGAGACTGCAGCTTTAAGCATTGGGTCAGCCCTGTGAGGGGTCCATGCTTTCCTTTACAAATGCAAGACTGGAACAGATTCCTGTTTCACTCCGAAAGTTTTGAGATAAATGACGAGCGAGAAACGAAACGAAACCATGGGAATCAAATTGGATGAGCCATTACAAAATGTTGTACAATAAAACATTAACTAACCTAAAATAAAAACACATCACGTTCGCTACGGTTCATCAAATCACTCATAGCTCAAAGAAAAAAGAGATGCAGGTGGTGAATTGAGGTGAGGGGCAGAGGATAAAGGGGGGCCGCATTAATATTGAGAAAGGTGGAAAAACGGAGAAACAATGGATAAAAGCGATGAATCCCTACAGATGACTCATCACATTTAGACTCCACTGGTCGATGCCGGTCTAAACAACATAATGAGATGGTCTGATAAAGGCCTGTGTCTCTTGCTGCGATCAAAACATTGGCTGACCTAGTTACAGGTGCGGCAGAGGAAAAGTTAATGCTTTTCGCCACCAGGATGCAAAGGCTGCCACATAGTCATAATAAGAAGGAGTATGTGATCGTAATGTAAAATATATTCTAAATATATTTAGAAAATAAAAATATAAGATAAAACCGCTGGGTCATTTAATGCAGTTAGTGGTGCTGTGTAGCCATGTTTTGATGGTCTGAGGCTCCATGGAGGATGAAACTTACTCCCAATATTCAAAAAACTGCTGAAAAACAGAACTCTTCTGCACGTGCACTTAAATCTATTTTTTTTTAAATAAAAAATGCTCTTTCTTGTACTTTTCTGATAGGACACTTTGGTGTTTTCTTCTGCCTTGTACCCCACTTACTAAACTACTAAATGTAAATGTAAAGGATGTGGCAAAGCAGGAGCAAAAAGGGGGGCTAGGCCATCATGGGGGACAGGAGGAAGATCACTGTTGCTCAGCATCAGGATGTCCTGAGGGGTAGATATGATACAGACACAAACAGGAGCCCTGTAACCATGGAAACTGCATTACTATTCTCATATGTCTACAGTAACTGCGTACACTGTACTGCACCACATGCATCACAAGCACCATGTAGAAAAGCTCCTCTGCTGTTACTGTGATCATGTGACATGAGATCATGTGGTGTCGTGTTTATGCTACAATAAGATTTACTTCCTTTTCACCCGTGTTTCCAAGTCAAGTGATATTTTGTTTTGGCTGTGTCTAACTAAGCGATTTGACCAGTGATTCAAATCTTCTACTGTATTTTCTGAGATGTAAAACTCAATTGACTGGACATGACATGGGCACCTGTGATGAATGTAGCTTGGTAGGGGTTATGCACAAGGTGTATCATGATGGCAAATAGAACATGACGGACTACTACCCTGGTGACACCCACCGTGGGTGGGTGGGTGGGTGGCAGCTCAGTGACAGAGCATAGATGAACTCAATGTTAAAACATTGAAATAATGTCAGCTACAGTCAATCAGGGGTAACATTATGACCACCTGTGCAATTTAATGGAATCCACTACAGTGGCTATGCCATGAATTCTACTTTTACAAGGGTATAATATCTTAGTTTTTATGTTGAAACTGTCAGAAATGTGATAATTTTACTGCCTTTATTATTGAAGTCGCGTGATTAGTTGAATTGTAGGCGTTAAATTGGACTCCAGTGCGACTCCACTACCTATTTTGACCTTAATAATACATATGTGATATAAAGTATATGTATATTCCACATTATTTCCAATTTTGGGTGCATTTTGTTTGTACTACCTGGTTATTATTGTTTTATTTAAGTAATAAATGTCCTGCTACTATTATTAAAAATACTGTTACATTGTTATTACTGAATGGTTACCAAGTATTTCCTTATCAATACCCTAGATATTACCCCGAATTACCTTATTTCTTAAATATTACCCCCACTGTTACCCAGTCATTACTGAGGTGTAAAGTCCTACCAAAACACAAAAAACCTTGGACACACACAGACTAAAGCTTCTGAATCGTTTTGCTTGCAGCATCAGCACAGTAGTATTCAAGCTCATTTTATTCATTGATAGTCCTCTAAATCGGTCTCTTCGTTCCTGCCAGACCCCATGCTTCAATATAAAGCCATCATACTGAACGTAAGTCAGCCAGCAAGACAGTAATAGACTGTAAAGAGCAGCAATCTTGGAGGAACCTTATAACTCCAAGTATGGTGGATTTTACAGTATCATAAAGTTGGCTTTGTGTCTCATAGGCAGAGTTTAATAGCGAAACTAAGCCCAACTTGTTTAAATAAAGGCTTTTATTCTGAAACAGCAGAAATCCTTTTTAGAAATAATGATTTTTCCACATTTTGAATACATTTCAGCAGATTATGCTTTTATTATTATTAAACTATTAATGCAACCGCAAGGGGGCACAAGCCAGTGTCTTCTTGTGCCAGTCCCAAGTCTGGATAAATGCAGAGGGTTGTGGCAGGAAGGGCATCCGACGTAAAACACATGCCAAATCAAACATGCGAATCGTGACAAAGACTTCCATACCGGATCGGTCGGGGCCCGGGTTAACAACGACCGCCACCGGTGCTGTTGACCTACAGGGTACCGGTGGAAATTGGACTACTGTTGGTCGAAGACGAAGAAGAAGAGGAGGAAGGTGTGTTCGTAGGCAGAGAGA
Organism: Channa argus; assembly: GCF_033026475.1. NCBI lineage: Eukaryota > Metazoa > Chordata > Actinopteri > Anabantiformes > Channidae > Channa > Channa argus. The sequence goes on along the minus strand of NC_090213.1, from coordinate 17,799,826 downwards.
GAAGAGGAAAGCTAAGAATGTAGGACTGAAAGTAGGGACTTTGAATGTTGGTACTATGACAGGGAAGGCTAGGGAGTTGATAGACATGATGCAGAGAAGGAAGGTGGACATACTGTGTGTCCAGGAGACCAGGTGGAAAGGTAGCAAGGCTAGAAGCTTAGGAGCAGGGTTTAAGTTGTTTTACCATGGGTCAGATAGGAAGAGAAATGGAGTAGGAGTTATATTGAAAGAGGATTTTGTGAGGAATGTTCTAGAGGTGAAAAGAGTATCAGACAGGTTGATGAGTCTGAAGCTGGAAGTTGAAGGGGTGATGTTCAATGTTGTGTGTGGTTATGCCCCACAGGTAGGATGTGAGTTAGAAGAGAAGGAGAAATTCTGGAGTGAGTTAGATGAAGTGATGCAGAGCATCCCCAGAGGTGAGAGAGTTGTCATTGGTGCAGATTTCAATGGGCATGTAGGTGAAGGGAACAGAGGTGATGAGACTGTTATGGGCAGGTTTGGTCTTCAGGACAGGAACGCAGAAGGTCAGATGGTGGTTGACTTTGCAAAGAGGATGGAAATGGCTGTAGTAAACACTTTCTTTCAGAAGAGGCAGGAACATAGGGTGACATACAAGAGCGGAGGGAGAAGCACTCAGGTAGACTACATCTTGTGTAGACGTTGTAATCTGAAAGAGATCAGTGACTGTAAAGCATTGGTAGGGGAGAGTGTAGCCAGACAACACAGGATGGTGGTGTGTAAAATGATGCTGGTGGTGAGGAAGATAAGGAGGACTAAGGCAGAGCAGAGGACAAAGTGGTGGAAGTTGAAAAAGGAAGAATGTCGTTTAGTTTTCAGGGAGGAGCTGAGACAGACTCTGGGTGGTTTGGAGGTGCTTCCAGATGACTGGACTACTACAGCTAATTTGATCAGGGAGACAGGTAGGAGGGTACTCGGTGTGTCATCTGGAAAGAGGAAAGCAGACAAGGAGACTTGGTGGTGGAACGAGGAAGTTCAGGAGTGTATACAGAGAAAGAGGTTAGCTAAGAAGAAGTGGGACACTGAGAGGACTGAAGAGAGTAGACAGGAGTACAGGGAGATACAGCGTAAGGTGAAGATAGAGGTGGCAAAGGCCAAACAAAGAGCATATGAGGACTTGTATGCTAGGTTGGACACTAAAGAGGGAGAGGTGGATTTGTACAGGTTGGCCAGACAAAGAGATAGAGATGGAAAGGATGTGCAGCAGGTTAGGGTGATTAAAGATAAGGATGGAAATGTATTGACAGGTGCCAGGAGTGTGATGGGAAGATGGAAGGAGTACTTTGAAGAGTTGATGAACGAGGAAAATGAAAGGGAACGAAGAGTAGAAGAGGTGACTGGTGTGGAGCAGGAAGTAGCAAAGATTAGTAAGAGTGAAGTGAGGAGGACATTGAAGAGGATGAAGAGTGGAAAGGCAGTTGGTCCTGATGACATACCTGTGGAGGTATGGAAGTGTCTAGGAGAGGTGGCAGTAGAGTTTTTGACTAGTTTGTTTAACAAGATCTTGGAGAGTGAGAGGATGCCAGAGGACTGGAGGAAAAGTGTACTGGTACCAATTTTTAAGAACAAGGGAGATGTGCAGAGCTGTGGCAACTACAGAGGAATAAAGCTGATGAGTCACACAATGAAGTTGTGGGAAAGAGTAGTGGAAGCTCGGCTAAGGGCAGAGGTGAGTATTTGTGAGCAGCAATATGGTTTCATGCCTAGAAAGAGTACAACAGATGCAGTATTTGCTTTGAGGACGCTGATGGAGAAGTACAGAGAGGGTCATAGGGAGTTGCATTGTGTCTTCGTAGATTTAGAAAAAGCGTATGACAGGGTGCCGAGAGAGGAGCTGTGGTATTGTATGAGGACGTCTGGAGTGGCAGAGAAGTATGTTAGAGTGGTGCAGGACATGTATGAGAGCTGTAAGACAGTGGTGAGGTGTGCTGTAGGTGTGACAGAGGAGTTTAAGGTGGAGGTGGGTCTGCATCAAGGATCGGCTTTGAGCCCCTTCTTGTTTGCTCTGGTGATGGACAGACTGACAGATGAGGTTAGACAAGAATCTCCCTGGACTATGATGTTTGCAGATGACATTGTTATTTGTAGTGAGAGCAGGGAGCAGGTGGAGGAAAATCTAGAGAGGTGGAGGTCTGCTCTGGAAAACAGAGGAATGAAGCTTAGCCGCAGCAAGACAGAATACATGTGTGTCAATGAGAGGGACCCAGGTGGAATGGTGAGGTTACAGGGAGCAGAGGTGAAGAAGGTGCAGGACTTTAAGTACTTAGGGTCAACGGTTCAGAGCAACGGTGAGTGTGGAAAAGAGGTGAAGAGGCGAGTGCAGGCAGGTTGGAACGGGTGGAGAATAGTGTCAGGTGTGTTGTGTGATAAAAGAGTATCAGCGAGAATGAAAGGAAAGGTGTTCAAGACGGTGGTGAGACCAGCAATGTTGTTCGGCTTAGAGACAGTGGCACTGAAGAAAAGACAGGAGGCAGAGCTGGAGGTAGCAGAGCTTAAGATGTTGAGGTTCTCTTTGGGAGTGACGAGGATAGACAGGATCAGGAATGAGTACATCAGAGGGACAGCTCATGTTAGATGTTTTGGAGATAAAGTCAGAGAGGCCAGATTGAGGTGGTTTGGACATGTTCAGAGGAGAAACTGTGAATATATCGGTAGAAGGATGCTGAGGTTGGAGCTGCCAGGCAGGAGGCCTAAAGGAAGACCAAAGAGGAGATTTATGGATGTAGTGAGGGAGGACATGAAGTTAGTTGGTGTGAGTGAAGAGGATGCAGAGGATAGAGTTAGATGGAGGCACATGATTCGCTGTGGCGACCCCTGAAAGGGAGCAGCCGAAAGGAAAAGAAGAAGAAGATTATTAAACTATTGAACGTTGTAAAAACGACGTAAAACATCGTAGAATAGTAAAACCATGAGTTTCATAGGGACAATCTCTTCCTGTTTTGCACTGCAGAAACAAACTTGGTTCACCACGGTCAAGCTTCACATACCCATAGAAATGTTATTAGTCAAACTAAAGTGTTTCAGCCTGACAATAATTGCTCACTTACAGCTACACCTCTTTTTGACTTTGGCTCCCACCACAGGCTCGTGGCCAAACCTCTACCTCAGCTGGCTGAGAGATCCACTGTCTGAAAAGCCCTATTCCACCAACTGCCAAATAGAGTCTTGGCCAAATGATCCCTGCAAGTGTTAAGAGCACTTTCCATTCTTTCACAGTGCAGGAAGTCAAAGCTTTTAAAAATTATTATTATTATTATTATTATTATTATTATTATTATTATTATTATTATTATTATTATTATTATTACTACATCATGCAGTGCAGAAGCTGTACTGGTTTAGGTTACCTAAAGCCCACTTCCTGAAATCGAGCAACATCCAGTTGAAATGTTGTGCTAATACAAACCCTACTGCAAAAACCTCAAGAAACCATATATTTCTCTTTTTTATCCAAACAACAATCTGGACCATATTTGGAGAATATCAGAGGAGTTTTTGATGTGCTTTGTTTAAGGGCAAATAGTATGTCAGTATATTTAAATAGGTAAACTGTATTTTAATAAAATACTACTAAATTTGTGGTGTAACTTGTTAGCACTGATATACACCGAGTCCGGGCCCCACTTCACAACTTACTGGACTTCAAGGACCAAGTAGACTCCTCCATGGAATCAGGATCCCCGGATGGCAGTGGCCTGTTTAATGCACCCTGCCACCCTTCAAAAATAGTTTGAGGAACACAACACTGACTTTTAGCTGTGGACTTGGCCTCCAAATTCTCCAGACAATCCATTAGAGCATCTGTGGGATGTGATGGAAACGTCGGTCCATGGAGACCCCAACTCACAACTTACAGGGCTTTAAGGATATATACTACAGGCAGCTTAGTGCAGGATACCACTTTGTGCTACCCTACTGCTACAACAAATATCCTTTATGTTTTTTTGGGGGGGACACAAATAGAGGAGAAACAGTTAATAAAGCCCGTGTAAACAACAGCTGAGGTAGCCATCATTATCTGATGAGAAGATATTTATTTTCTCACGTTTTTGTTTGACAGTTTACACTGAGCTTTCTACTTTTTTATCAGCTCGTCTTCTCTGAAAGTGGCAAGAAAACAGTTAATTTATTTATCATAAAAAGGTAAAAAAAAGAATAATAATAAAATAAAATAATAATAATAAACTAATAATTACCTTTTTTACTGAATATTAATTTTTATGCTGTCTTGTGTGCTAGCTGTACATTGTATTAGCTGAATGTAGATTCCATATTTTGTTGATAGAAGTATGACTGCAGCCAACTGTACATGTGGAAGTGTTTCGCCACAAAATGTTGCTTCATTCTGTGGTGCGCAGTGACATTGTGTGGCGAATTGTAGTGTTACACCTGGGGAATCTGAGTCTAGTGTGAAAAACCGCAAAAGCATGAGTCTAACAATTACTTAATAATAATTATTAATATTAATAAGTCCAAATGGGACAATGGGTCAATTTTAGAGTGAGAAACATTTAACCAAAGACCAGTTCAAATAAAAATCTAATCAAATCTACAAAAGGAAACACAAAGGCAAATGTTCCTTATTTGTGATTTCTATTCCTGTGCGGACACAACTCAATCTAAACACTGAACATGTAAGAGTGAACTGCATAATGCAAAACTTGCTGGTTGACAACATCCACAGTGACAATACAAAGAAAACATACATCACTTTGCAACCATCTGGAATCCAGAAGCAGTCAGTAAAAACATCAATATAAGATTGTTTAAAAAATTAACTACTATGAATATTGATCAAATTTTATTTCCTCTATTCCAAACAAATCTCGTTTTTACCGGTATAATATGTGTTGTGTTCTTTGAGCCGGCCAGGAACCACAACGGTTGGTCCCTTCTGCTCTGCTTTTTGGCAGATGTAAAATCATATATTTGTTGTCACCAATAAAGTTTTTCATCTACATTATCTGTATTAAAACCACCTGTATTTTTGCTTGTTTTATAATAGGATGTGTTGTGCAACACTCATGCATTTAAATGCATCTTCTGCACTGCTTTGGACCTTCATTCTTATGGTGTGGCTATTTGCACACAGTGGAAAACGTTAGGTACTGACTGAAAATCCACATGTAGAGCAAAAATTATAGGGTTACACGCTTAAGGATGAATATAAAAAGGTTGAGTTTGTGGAGCAGCTGTTAACATAGTGTGATTTCCACAGTGACCATCATCAGTCTACCCACACAGCATTATTTATACTATGCAGACCGGTTTGATTTTATTAGGGCACTTTAAACATTTACCAATATCATATACCGTGCAACACATCTCCTTTTTGTAAGTAAGAGTAACCACTTGTATTGAGGTCAAAAAGGTCATACAATTATCTTCAGTAATCTGCAATCAGTGTTTTTAAAAATTATATAAATCTTGTTGTGTGTCTGATGAAGCAAACGCTAATGATAAAAAAATTTAAAAAAAAAAAAAGTAAAAACAATAAAATAAAATCACTAACATACATATATGCTCTTGATGATATTAGGCTTCTCTCTGCATAAGTCAAAATGAAATGGGCAGTGCAGGAAGGGCTCTGAAACAAATGATACATTTAATCCACAGCTATGCTGCTACAACTGTGAGGAAAACACCGCTACACAGACAAAACTACATCTTCTGTTAAAATATATAAATATAGCTGAGAGTTTTTAGCCCTGTGGGATAGTATCTATAAGGTTCAGTCTGAAGTTAAAATATCCAAACAGATGGAAGAAAAGAAGAGTTGTTGTTGTTACAATCAAAACAAAACTCTGATCCCTTAAACATGCACACGTTTTTGGAGCTGAAGAAAGTTTTTACTGTTTGGTGTTGTACTGAGCAGCGGATCACTGGTACATGAGACATTTGAGTCCATTTGGTCAAATAAACAAGTCTTATTGAGCCATGGGATGGGATGTGTAAGACACAAGTCCAGTCACGTCAGTCCCAGTATGGCCGTGCTTAGGAGCTCTCTCATATTTGCTCTCTGTTTTCCATGACTGCACATCTCTGGAATCCAGACACATGGGTCTAAGTCCAGTAGGGCAGCCAGTGTCCGAGCCCTTCAAAGAATCCTCGCACGTTCATGATGTAGAAGTCGACGTTGTGAGTAAAGTCTGCACAAATGCTGGAGTAAGAACCCACCAGGGTGCAGTAGAGAGCCGTCCCGCCCACGCTGATCACCACGGTAACAAGACATAGCAGCAGGAGGATTAGGCAGGAATCTCCACCTACTTCATCTACAAGTAAGACACATAGCAAAAATGTAATATGCCTCTCAAGAGAATCAAAACATTATGACAACACATTTGCAACAAACACTGGTTTTAAATATTAAGTCAGTCAAGAGAGATTCACAAATTAATGCAATAAGAAACTGCTGAATAACATTGTACCCTGCTCAATGCCGTCCTCTGGTTCACTGAAGCGGACTTTACGTTTGGAGTTCTGCTTAGTATCAATGTTGCTCTGAGGAGGCAGACCATCCAGAGATGCTCTCCTCCTCTTCAGAATGGAGACCAAACCATCTGGGGAGGAATTCTGACGGAGACACAAGAAACAAAAAAGAGAGCGTTTAAAGTTCAGCTGATGAGTTTAGTCAGCCTATGAAGATGTGGCCATTGATAATAAAATGTAAACGGTAGGTGTGGTAGCTTAATTAGACGCTAAGGCTGGTCATACTCTATATAACCTATGGTAACAATTCCAAGAAAAAAAACACAGTGAATTGATCTTACAAAGAAATATCAGCATCTGTTCCACAGGCCTCCACTGTGACCCACCAATGATAATGACTAAAAGCTTTTTACATCCCAGTGACCCAGTACTGTGATGTTACTTCATTCTGTCCAATAAATGCTATGCTGCAGCTGTAAATACTCACTAGTTCACCAAATGTAAGGCAGTGTATAAATCTGCAGCGGAAAATAACTAAATTGTATTTAAATTATTATGTATATACATATATATATTATAAGAATTATTTTGAAACTGTAGACGCAGAATAATTAACTGTGTAATAGCCCACTGTAAGAACAAGAGCAGACATCTTTGCTCCTCTCCACCTCAGACCTCTGTCTGACTGTGTGTTTCATACTATCAAATGAAGGGAAGCAAATGACAGGGCAACAAATCCACCGTACAAACACAAGTAATGCAGCATCAAACTCGGTGCAGTGCTGCCTGATGCCTGCGTCACTCGGCAGTTACACTCAACAGTCAACAGAGGTCAGTAGGCCAGAAATTCCTAGCAGAGCTTGCAACACCTCCCTCTAACCTTTTGCCATGATAATAGTTTGACATCAGTGGTTTATTCAGGAATATTTAATGTGTACTTTTATTTGATACATTTTAAAAATGGTAAATCTACTCAAATTCTTAAGTGAGATTCTGTACATCTCTTGGAAATCATAATGTAAAAACTTTCCAGAAAGTAAAGCTGAGGCATCATGAGGAACAGAGGAATGTGTGAACAATATTTCATGGCAATCTACCTAGTAGTTGGTGAGACTTGTTAATCGTATGTGTTTCATCCCCAAACATCCCCAGAGCAATAATGAAAACCCTACTGAGGTCACACACTTCTCCCTCACTACGCAGCAGGAGGTTGAGAACATCATCTGCAGATCAAACTGTCCACCTCTGCCCTGGACCCCTTTCCCCCTGCTCAAAGCTCACAATCATTCCATTAGTCCTCCGATAACCAAAATCATAAATCTATCTCTACAAACTAGTCATTGCCCATCTTCCCTAAAAACAGCCCTCATCAGGCCTCATGTCAAGAAAACCCACATTGGATCCTGAAGTCTGTCCATTTACAAGCCCAATTCACCAAAGCCATTAACATTCATCCCCTGAGGACCATCTTAATTCAGTATAATCTCACAATGGGAGTTGGCATAGACAATCAGTATTTAGAGGAAAATGTGTTAATCAAACCACCAAGACAATAAGCCCTGTAACTGAAAATCCCTCAGCCACTGATGATGTCGCAGAACTGCAGCTAACAAGGGAGCTTACAAAATGCAGCAAAGCATCATATATAATGACTCATCCTCAACAAAAGACGGCTTTCATTTATGTCTAATGCTTTAGTGTGCTCTCGAAGCTCATTTCAATGCCACTGAAAGGACACAGCATGGCTTTTTCGTGTATCACACTGACAACTAGTGATGCTGCCCTCTGCTCAGTTTTGTCATCATCACTATTTTGGCCTATTTCCTTTTGTCAGTAAAGTCAAAAGATGTGTACAAAAATACCATGTCTCAGTTCATATCCATGCATCAATGCAAGTACAAACAAAAGACTAATCTAGACCGAACATTTTTTTTAAATTGAAACCCTGATTAAATGTGTCGCATTTACACATGCTGCCGGTCATCTGGAGGTTTATTCCAGTCAAACTACACACATCAGTGTGAAGCACTTCGCCTGCACTGTTTATTTGGAACAGCTCTGGGAAGAACCAGGCCCCATCCAGCACACAAAGTCTTGGCCCAGGCCCCATTTTAGTAATGTAGCATATTTGGCAAGGTGGACATCCCAAGTGTTAAGCCACACCAGTGAACACGGGTGGAAGGTTTTTGAAAGCTGGTGATGATCTCACTAAGGGAATAGAAGAGATCTTCTTTGTGTTTCCTAGCAAAAACAAAGAGCTGTGGGTCGGGATATGGACGTCTAACAAACACAGTATTTCTTTCTGCAGGCAAAAAGAATATAAGTAAAAACAGCCCCCTCCTACCCCCTCTGTATGGGACAGTTTGGCCAAGTCCTTGTCTGAAGCCTGAGGGACTCCCGTTGGCCACTCCACCTTCACCTCCTCTTCTTCTGGCGTCTCCTCACATGCCTCCTCCTCTTCTACTTCCTGTCCGTCCTCGTATGTCTGCTCTTCTTCTTCTCCATCCCCTTCTTCACCTCCCCCCTGGTTGTCTGTCTGCCGCTCAGACAGCTCAGACTCAGAGTTCATTTCCTGGTCTCGTTTGATGTCCTGCCGTGATGGTTCAAGATTGTTCACTAGAAGTGGGAGAAACAGGGGACATTTGGTTATTGATTACAGATTACTACTCAAGCCTTAGTCTGTGTGAGCGTACATCAAAGAGTGTGGAAGCCAAGAGTTGAAGTGGCTGAAGCTGTACTGTAGGGACGTTACACTGCGCATACTGACATGCTGAGCTAACCAAGTAATCTTCATAGTAGTTTATCTCAATGCACAACAACTTATATTTCGGGACAGAATGGAGTCGGGATGAGGAAACATCTGTCAGATGCGTAATAACCTGCCTAGGTGTGGGTCATTTTAAACTGTGTGTATGTGTATGTGTTGTCTGTGTGTATGTCTCTATGTACTGGCGCTGAGACAGACAGGCAAATTGTCCAGGGTATATCCAATGTCAGCTGGAATAGAATAAGTGGTTAAAGATAATGGATGGATGGATGTTTTGCGATTTCTGCTTGGATGTTTACCTTTATCGTGACAGGACTGTAGTGACTGCTTTTTGCTCTGCATATTGTTAAGAGTTGCACTCTGTGCATTCTGTGAATCAAACACAGAGAACAATATTTGACCAAGTACAAGGGGTCTGAAGCCAATTTCCAATCAATGTAGAGAGAGTAGTTGTCTTACCTGCTCCCTACTGATGGATGGTCTGAGTGATGCCAAAAAGTTGAAAAACGAGAAAGTGAAAACAGATGAAGAGAAAAGTCATGGTTCACATATTAAAAAGCTAGAAAATTCTTCATGCATCTGCAGCAGAAGCTGGAATCTCAGCTTCCCCTGCCAAATCCAGTCCACCAGCACAAAATGACCGTGGGCTAGAATAACATACCAGTAGAGTCACAGCATAGGTGGGACACAACAGTGCTTGGCATCCAGACCAGCAGTGTTTGTATGTGTCTGGTGGAAATCGCTATCCTGCAAAAATGTTTTTCTGCCTCATCCGAAAAATAGATCATGCCAATGTGTGTCTGTATTTTCAGTTCCTATTCATGCATTATCAGGATCAGGTTATGACAAAAGGGTTAGTTCACACATGCTATAAAACAAAAGAGGCGCTTAAAGGTTTATGTTTAACAGTGACAAAGCTATTGGGAGGAAATACACATGGCACGAGAAGGATGTAGCATGTTTACCTGAGGTGTGTCCTGCAGATCTGGCTGAGGGTCTCCATGTGTTTCTGAGTAATAGTGTCTGTCTCCATGGGCAAACTGCTCTCAGGGTTCTTCTTGTCTCTCCATTGGCTCTCTGAGAACACATATGGAGCGCAGGTGCACACAAAATAATCTCTCAGTACAGCACACCATTCCATTCAGGTTTTGGATTCCTGATTTTATAGAGCAGGAAGAGATAAATTGATGCATTACCCCAGTTGTCCTGCATGACGGTGAGGTTGGAGAGCAGACGCTCATGGTAGAGCTTCTCCAGCTGCAGGAACTGAATGGCCCATTGGTCTGGTGGCATCATTAGTTAAAGATACAACAGACTAATAACCATTCAGTCACAGTGTTTGTTAGCTTTGTGGTTTTACAGTTACTGAATGACTTTTACTAAGCTGAAGTCCAACTACAGCGATAAAGTTGGAAGAAGAGGAAATGACTCGTTTGCCAGGAGGAATATGAATGTAGTGAACGGCCACTATGGTTTTATTACTCAACTAAAGATTTTACAGTTCAGATGTTGTTTTATCCTACAGAGCTTTTCTGCTTGAATGACAGACGTGGGATCGTGTGCATGTGCAACACAGAGCTGTTGCCAGGCCAACAACACAGAGCTCTAGGAAACTCCTACTCCAAGACGTCAGGGCTTTGAGCCAAAATATGGGGAACACCCAGTGATTGAGAGACAAATGAACAGAACAGCAAAGACAGATGTGGCTGACATAAAGAAAGAAAAATTGTATTGTGAGAAGCCTTTCGCCCTTTGACATCTCTAATACTTCACTCAATATATTAAAAATGTATATTAAATTTAGAGGGTTTTGTTTTGGACACTAATAGTACACTCACAATATACCACCACGGATATAAATGCTTTCTCCACAAAGTGGAAAATGTTTTTTTTCCCCCCATCAAGTGCCACTCTAGCTCAGTCACGATTCAGCTGGAAAATACTAGTTACTGGCAAATGTAACAATGCATACAAAGAGAAAAATTAGGTCACTGTGCACTTGAAAAGATACAGTCCTCTTTGAGAGAGTAGGCCTCTGCAATCTGAAAGAAAAAAAAAAGAGACAAACCCAACTAATGGAACAGGAGGTACAGTGCACTGACTCACACGTTACTAAAAATAAGTCACCACCTTCTTCGTGTGTCAAACGGTAGGTATCAAAACACACCGTGACTTTACACACTAACTGCTCAACCAAATGCAATTTTTTTAGTTTGAAGTTCAGCAAATGTCTTCAGAGATGAAAGTCACATGACTGTGTCATACCAGGAGGCAGAGCCATGTAGACAACCCATGAGACAGGAACTCACATGCTACCGCTTACAGTCTCTGTGGGCTATTCCCCCTATTCAGACACTGTTTTACCTTCCTCTGTACAACCACTCGAGGTACATTTCCAAACCACGTGACCCTGTCCCCCTTTTTTCTAATGTGATAAATAACCCTGTAGGATCAGTATTTATGTCTCAGGGGCTGCATCCCTCCAAAGTCATGTAGTCTTTACCTTTGTAGTCATGTGGCCTTCATAGGCCATATAGGCTGAATGAAAATGAGATGGCCCGGTCTGCTGTTGCCCATAAAGTTGGGATAAAATATTCTTTACCTTTTCTCATGAAATCATTGTCATCACAGTGATTTATTCTTGATGGATAAAGTACAATCTCTTCCAAACATATCAGACTGAAAATTAAACCAAAATTAACCTTTGTAAAAGAGAGGAAAGTGTCTGAAAACAAGATTATTCCAACTTTATGGGTGTGTTTATGCCCTAAGCAGTTCCGGGTTGGGTGTGGGCAGCCAAGCAGCTTAAGAAAAGGCGAGCCAAACAGCTAGCTAACTAAAATCACTAACATCCCGTAACTGTGGTGTTAGGGCCCCTAGGCTTTTTAACATTTGTATCATTATGTTCCTTGAGCTTTAGGTTGGGCCACGATGGATCTACTCATTGGGGAGTTAGTTGCCAAGTGGTCGCCAGGGGAAAGAAGAACGCATTTGTCAACCACATTTGAAGGAGCTTTTGGGTGGGACATCCTTATGGCCATAGTGTAATGCAGTGGTTCTTCAGAGTCAGCTTTGAAGGATGCGGCCGCAAATTGAGCCACAGTCTATGTGTCGTGTCTGAAAAACAGGAAAGCTATAAATGGGCAGCATTATTACCTTCAGGCTGTGTGAGAGAAGACACAGAGAATATTTTATACAAACAAGAATTAACTTATTCAACTTAAGACAATAGGCTGTTCAGCATAAACAAGTTAGGCCTCGGGACCGGCACCAAGATGGCCCTTGGTGGCTGGGCAGGGCCACACCTGGTGAGGTGGGATTCGAACGTATGGCCTTTTGTATCCCAGCACAATGTTCTACGACTGAGCCACCAGGCCATGAATATCTAAAAGAATAATTTGGATCATGTAAAGGGCCCGTTCAGTAAATCATCCGTGTCGGTAGGAACCTTTTTCATACACTGATTTCAAACCCCTGATAATTTACTTAGGGTCTTGCTTTCTCTTATGGTTAATAGATTATGTTTACTGTTGAAGCTGCATTTTGCATTTATCATATTAATGGTTTGCTTTAAACCGCATGGACACTCCTGTACTCCTGTGATTAATTATGTTGTCTTTGCGTTTCTGACCTGTTCACTGTGGTATTAAACAAATGAACTCAGGCCATGAAATACTTAGTTCACCAGAAGAGCAGGTGTTGGAAAACATGACCAAATATGGATCTTCATGTCCAGCTGAAAATGACATTGACAATTTTTTGTTAAAAGAACATACTGACAGTAGTTATCTGTAGTGTTTCATCACTTCTACTGACAAATTGTTGTAACTGGAGTGTATCTGTCTAACATCACATGTCTCATGCTCTTACAATAACTGGTCATATCCAGTAGGTGTTTTTTTTTTTTTTCAAATGAGTCTGAATGTACTGCTTTAACTCCCCCGTTCTTTGAAGGAAACCAGCTTCATCTTTGTTCCATGAGTCAACTACAAGCTCCTAAAGTCCCTGGAATAGCAGAGACAAATTAATGATGTTATCTAATTGCGGCCTACTAGGTATTTCACCCACAACATGAAACCACGTCTATGATCCTTTTCAACTGAACAAAGAGACAGAACCAAATTATATTTATCACACCTCTAATTAGCATGTCAGTTTGAATGCTGTAATTGTGATTTGAGGCAGGCGAGGAACAAAAGAGCAGAGCGTTGCCAGAGCAAGTTTCCGCACCTGCAGACTAGCACAGTTGCATAAATGTTCTCTTCTGCCCCAGTAACTACTGCGGATGTCTCCTTGAGCAATGCATTTACAGGGAGCCTGTAAGATTTTCAGACAGCCCGACCTTTATAAATTATAAACTGGTGGTAAAAAACATTTTAGAAACACCAGCTCAGGTATTTTATTCTATTTGTCTCAGTTAACACAGATTTTGGAATTAGTGACACAGGACTACTAAGCATAAAGAAAGAGATGAACACTGAGATGCAGACACTCCTCCAAACAAAACTGGGCTGTCCAACTAAATAAAGACACAGATTCCCTGTGGCTTTAGAAGGAAAACCTCTCCCACTTTACACACACACCTGGTGCAGGGAGTGCGGCAGCAGTGTGTAGTCACCGTTTTCTCCGAGGGATTGCAGGGAAGCCAGTAGCTCTGTGCTTAGGCCCATTGGTCCATCTCTGGAGACTTTTCCTGAAAACATACAACACAAATGTCAGAGAGAATCAAACTGTGATTCTGTTAACCTGCAGGATCCTCCATCCTCTGACTACACAATCTCTGCTGTTGAAGTTTATCAACTGCATTTCTCATTAGTTGAGGTACAAAATCAGTTACAGAAAATCAGATTGGTACTATGGAGTGAAACCATAATAAAATATTCTATAATATTTTTGCTAACATGTCATCACACAGCTATATTGCAAACATCACAGTGTTAATTATATGATGTTAATATGGTATTGGCAAGGAGAAAATAAAAAATTCTTATCATGGAGCAGAGCTTTTATGCTATATTATAGACAATATGATACAAATGTACACTTGCTGAAATCAACTATCATAACAATGGCTGCATGTGAGGGGCTGTCACAACATAGCAACCTGCTATCAGACCATATATAATATTCTATGGCTTCTCATTAGCTCCATACAATTTGGCAGTGCCAGGTTCTGTCATAATTTAAATGTCTTCAACACAATGGTACTGAACAAAATTTATTTTAACACAAAACAGAAAAACACAGACATGTTTCCATTTTTTCTATACTGAACCCTGTCCCTCACAACCACCAGATGGATTTAATGTTGTGGCTGATCACTGGCAACTACTACAACATCCTGATCATTTTAAGTTCTGTACTTGTTTCCAGCACAGCATAACATTTTGCGGGAAAACCATATTTCATAGATGAGTAAAAAAAAAGCTTTCAGTGATCAGTTCTCTGCTCAGTAGTGACACTTTATGATGTGTCTACCATTATAAAGAGGTTAATACAGACATGTTAGAGGGTCTTTTAAATATGCTCTCTGTCTGTGGAACATTTTATTAAATAAGGTAATTTGAATATTTAAAAACACCAGTACCATCAAAATTAACTCATACTGCAAAAACTCAAAATTAATTTAGGTGCAAAAGCATCCAGGTGTTGTAAATGGCGTATAAAAATATGATCGAGAAACATATTTTACCTGTGGTGCCATCGATTACCACCCCTTCCTCTTTCTGTGTCGGCCCAGTATCCGGACTTTTTGCCGGGTTGGTGTTCTTGTTACCCATCACCTTCGTCACCTCCAGACTCTTGTTTCCCAAATGAATGTTCCCCAAACGTTTCTGTGGGAGCCTGCAGTGGGCCGTGGCTGGGTCTCTCTGTGGGCCCTCACTGAAAAAACATGAAACGATTCTGACCTTTATCAGAGTACGTCTTTAGTGAGTTAAGCATATTAATTGGAAAAGTCTGTGTTACTCTAGGCTCCCAGGAAGGATTCAGCGGTGCGTAAAACACTGGAGAATGAGGTCTCTGCAGGTTTAGTTTGTGATCACTCTGGACTGAACATGTGATTTAATCCTCCTTCGCTTCTCCTGGGTGGCCTGGAACACAGAGATTTTAAATGTCCACTATAGTCTATGAAGCCTAGACTGCGACGGACATAGTTCCCTAACTTTCCACAGTCTTCTGTGTGCTTTATTGGGCTTTTGCCTCTTCTGTCTTTCATGCCGAATTCAGTGTAGCTTCCTTTAACTGTCCCCAGGAGGCTGGTAATATGGTTATGCCAGCAACGGACTATGAATAACTGCCAGGTTAAAAGTAACTTCACAGAAAATTGGGTGGTAATGTTATCATTGTTTTATTGTTATTGTAATTGTTTTTTTTTTGCCCTTCGACAGATCTGCAGCCGCAATAGCTGCGACAATAGTCACAAAGGGTTTTTGAGCTAAATTTTAACTTCAACATGCTAACATGCCCACAGTATCCGTAACTTGCTGATGTTTAATATTTCCCCTCTTAATTTAGCATGTTAGCGTACAAACAGTAATCACCATATGCAAAGTACAGCTGAGGCGACTGGAAAAATTTACATTTTACATTTCCATGTAGTCATTTAGCAGACGCTTTTATCCAAAGCGACTTACATGGCAGGCAAAAATCAAAGTCAAGGAGAAAACATCGAAGCAAAGTCTTATCAGTAGTTAATTACATTTGGATACAATTTTTCTTTCATCAAAAATATATAATATAAATATATTTATATTTATACAATAAAAATTATATTGGAACTAAAAATTTGCACTCTCACCAGCTGAATGTGCAATAAATATAATGAGGACATTTGACATTTTTAAATAAGGGGCTGCAAAATGTTTGCACCCAAGTGTTTGGTTATAAACCAAATTAGTGGACAATGAAAATCTGATGAAAAGTTGAGGGATCACAAAAAATATGCCAACATTGGATCAATCAAGAGTGTAACTAAAAAAACATCTTTGTTTTTAGATTCTCAAATGTGAGAACCCGCTGCTTCTCCGTACTTTTTTTTTTTTGGACATTTTGTTGACTGTTGGAAGTTTTTTCAAAATAACTGTCAGATTTGCTTTTCTAGTTAAGAAAAGAAGAACAAGAAAACGATTTGCTGGCTTAAAGGTTTCCACAAGAGTATGAACCTCCTACCTACTTCACTGCCATTGTAATTATTATTATTCATGCAGGCTATATAATTTAATATAACTAATATAATTTTTTACAAATTTTTTACAAATGTTTCTTTGCAAGGTTAAAAAAACAAGATGCTTCTATCCACTGATAAAGGTTAACAGACAATGGCCAACATGATGTTAATCAATACATTTCTAGCTCCTGAAGCTTTCAGCCTGAGTGATCTGAGGGCAGAAAATCAGTGGGATACTGTGTGTTCACAGAGACCGTCAGCATTCGTGTGAACACTGAATTCTCAAACATGGATTGTGACACAGAGTACAAATGCTGGGGGCAGAGACTGACTCACACGGCTGAGTAGCATAAAAATAAGAGGCATGTACGGAAGGTGTAAGATGAGAATTTGTGTAGGGTGCTAAGAACACACTTTTTCATATTGGGGTTTGAAAGACAGCCTTTGCAGAGTATTAAAGAATGTGGGGAAAAGTGTTTTGTGTTTTTTTTTTTATTTCTTGCCAAATGATAGATGAGAAGAACAGTAACACAGAACATTGAAGGTACCCAGATTATGGCTATCTTAGCTTAGCTTAGTACAAGGTCCTGCACACAGTGGGAAACAACCAGCTCTGTACCATATTTCAAGGAAGTCACTGTGCCCACTAAGAACTAAACCTTCCATGTAACCACAGTTTGGTTTTTGTATGTATTTTGTGCAGATTAACAAGCTTTTTCTTAAAAAAACAAAACAAAAACAAAAAACGCTTTAGATGTGTTAGTGGGCAATTTTTGCTACCTTTAAATAACGAGAAGATTATGAGAGATGGGTTACTGGGCACAAACAGAAGGGCCCCCAATGCTTTCTTTAATTTTCTATCTAATTTTATTATGATAGTTTCCGGTAGTTTTGCATCTTTTTGTGGTTGTTGTACATCACTGCATGGCCCCTTTGCATCTTTTAAGTCAGCTCTTTCAAATGGGAAATATGAGCAGTGGCTTCAGAGGCTCTGACCTCTCGGGGCCTTCGAACAGACACAGAATGGCTGTTTATGTAGTTATGCTACACTAAGTAAACCAGCAGCTGATTTAAATATGTTTTAACTCTGAAATTAACTAATTTCATTTGCAAGATATTTTTGAGTGTATTCAATGTAAAACAAATATCTGCTATGTTAATATTTCTATCGATTACTGATCTCATTAATTAGTTAATTGTATTTTTTTTTTTTTTATGTCGCATATGTGGGTAGCTGAGCGTGCGTGCGTGCTCGCGTGTCCCTGAAGCTAGTGCTAGTGAACGTGTGCATCGAGGGCGCGTGCAGCGGACGCTCCCATGGACTACGACATATACCTCGCGCTCAGTTATTTATTATAGATTTTCTAAGCGGCTGGTGAAAAAGGCCATAAGTAGGAGAAACACTGTGAGTAGAAAAAACACAGCAAGTCTGAAATAGGATATCGAGTTTTTCGCCTGTTATCTTGGTACAATATCCATGAAATTCGATACTTCCTATTTGACCGCAACATCGCTCCTATACCTGCTGAAGTCTGGGGTTAAACACTAAAGTTATTACTGCCACTAAATCACACAGAGAACTCTGGACACGGGATGGGAAGGTGTACTCACGGCTGGGTGCTGCCTCCCAATCTCTGCTCTGACCACAGCGTCGCGGTGTTTCTCCTCCTCCCGCGTCGGCCCCTGCACCACGAGCCAAACCAAACCTCACTCTATCACCGGGCCTCTCTCATGCTTCTTGTTTACGGTCTAATCCGGGGATTTCTCTCCGTCTCTCCCCCGTCGCAGGAGGAACAGCTCTCCATGTTACGGTTTTTTTTTTCTTTTTTTCCTTACGTGGCCAAGGCTGCCATCTCCTGGCAGACGAGTCTCACTGGCTCGTGGCTGTGTCACAGAGGTTACGTAACAGCGGCTGAGGACAGTCATATGATGATATAGCTGTTAAGCTGGGAAACAGTGAACCGGGTTTGTGAGGAGACTCATGAGATGAACATTGTCTTTGTGCTGTATTGTCACAACGCAAGAGAGTCGGTATTTTATTTTATGAGATTTATAAGACACCAAGTTATCTGAGTGGTTGTCCAACGTTTCTTATCCCCCTTATCTGCATTCAAATCAGCAGGCACTTGTTTTCTTAAAAAAAAAATATATAGTTCTACTGTGATCGTTGGTTAAACAATGAGGAAGTGGAGCAGAAAGAGAGGAAGGGCAAGTTCAAGGAAGTGTGTGTGTGTGTGTGCGTGCGTGCGTTTGTTTCTCTCTCTCATGTAATAATTCTGACTTTATAATTGTCTGCCTTAAGGGTGAAGACTGCTTTCATGATGTCATCCTGCTGCTGCTGTTGTTGTATTTTGCTTAGCATCGATATAAAAAGAGAAACGTTCTCTCTATCTTTACACGCACAAGCATGCTTATATGAAATTTTAATGCACACCAATCACTACAGAAGCACGAACAGGAACACCATAATGACTTTAATGTTTGCATATCAAATAATGGACAGTTTGCAGTGTCTCTAGACACAGAAGAAAAGCTGGGCACCCCTATGAACATTGACATACAACATGCTGATTAATAGGTTTTACGGAGAGAAAACAAACATCCAGCACATTTCTTACCTGATTCATCGTTGTTTTTTATGTTTAAATTCATTGATCTGGGTAGAAAGCCTAGCCTTAGCCATTGATTACCATGCATCAGTCCATCCTCCCTGATTGGCTCAGTGACATCAGAGCCATGAGGCTCTTAACACACACGTGATGTTATTTCCTTAAATGTAATTACTCCTCCATTACACTGAAAGTAGAATCCACATTTTTTATTCTGCTCCACATCATTGACTAATGTGCTTGGGCAGCCAGTTTATTGATCAATTCCTCTAAAGAGGAAAAAAAAAAAATCACATTGATGTTTCTGTTGGCAGTCACTTCAGTCCTTCACAGCTCAATTACTGCCTTGATACCTGCTCAACATTTACCTCAAACCAAGATCTGCTTACTTGTGGAAGCAGTGTTTCAAAACCTTTGAAATACACAACTTTATTAATTGTAGCACCACAATCTATGCACAGAATGACATCAGGGGTAGCGTTGTGTTCCCTTTTAAAAACTGGACAAGTAGAAAAATAACCTCATGAAAAGAACTCTAAGGCAGACTAAAAATGAATCTAAACAATCTGAGACAGATTTCAGTTTTGCTGCAAAACAGAAATTGCTGGCTTATTAAAATGATCATTTTCGCTAACCAGTCAGCAGACATTTCAACATCCGATTCAGAAAAAGCAAAGATCACAGTAAAGAGGATTGTATTCCAAAAATAACATTGTAGTAGCTGTTTTTGCACAGTTTGTAAGGGAGAACTTGAGGTCTGCTGAAGTCATGAAACTCCAAGTATGTATCAGATTTCCCTTAAATTACATAACTGGTAAAAACAAATCATTTACGAGTTATAATTATAAAAGTGCTAAATTTGGGGCCTTAAAGACCAGCATAGATCTGAGTGTTCACCTATAGTAGTTTGTCTGTACAATGTTAAGCCCAACGGAAGCCTTTGCAGAGAACCAAGATTTGAAAAAAATCCAGATTTTTCACTGAAGCTATCTTTTTTAGCTTTAATACTCAGCAGAATATTTACAAGGACAAAAAGTGTTACATTTGTCCTTTAACTACACTAAATTGTCCTGCGAGCATCAGATTCGTCTCCTGAACTGATTGCTTTACATTTCCTACTGTACAGAAAATGTGGGAAAAACAAGCTAGTGTGTTTTATGTGTGTTAACAGAAAACGTTTTTTAAGGTTAAATATTTTTCATGCTGACCGATGTGTAACTAAGTCCACAAGTGTCCAAAAAGTGTGAGTGGTTACACATTGGATTGTACAACCATCAGCCCTTTGTTAGTGTCTTGCCACTTGTCTCTCTGACACTTGACCACCCTGTGTAGGCAGATAAAGGGATAAAAAGAGCAGGCAGAGCTGGACATGTCATTGTACAGGACTCCAATCTGCAGCACTTGCTACATTTAAGTTAATTAGTGGTCGTGTAGTAGTTCAGAATATAAAGTTTGTGTAACATTAAAGTGTGTGAGTAAAAAAATGTCAAAGTGTCGGGCCAGGTGTCTGTAATAAAAGATAAGAGTTGGAGGAAATCTAATCTCAGGCTCTTAAGTATCAACCCTCACAATTAATCAGCTCATATTCCCTGTAAGGCTCTCGGCTCTCGCACTTTTCGTCGTCTCTTTCTGTGACGTCCCCTGGCACTCACATCAAAGGAGGTGACCATCATGATGTTAGCCTTGCAGACGTTGAGCTTGTTCTGCAGCCGAGCTGTCACATCCTCAAGGGCCTCCAGGTGCTCCAGGGAATCCACCTCGAACGTCTGCCACAGGTCGACTAGAGAAAGGACAGTGGGGCAGCAATGAAGCAACCCGTAAGGTAAAGCATACTTGTGCCTCCACCTACTACAAAGTATGTCTGTAATATGTATTAAGATGCTGTATATATTAACGAATGTGATTGTCAAAAGTATAAATAAAGCTATTTGTGAAGATTTATCATTTAACTGACACTCTTGGTTCCACTTGGCGGGCTCTAGCATGAGGTTGTGTTTGGCCTGCTCCAGCTCTCTCCTCAGGATGCTGTATTTGGTGCGGACCTCTGACATCCTCTGCTGACGATGTTCCAAAAACTTCAGCTTGGCGCTGAAGCACCCAGGCCCCTAAAACACACATACACATTTCCCTGGTTACATTTATGTTCATATGCACATAATGATTTTTAGAAAATGAATGGGTCATGTAACCACAACCTGATTCCAGCTTTGGCATTTCTGAAAACTTGTTTCATTTAAAATTTATGGGTGTTTATTTACAGTGGAAGTGAAACTTCAATATAAAAATGTGTGTTTATTTATTTATGTAAATGTTCTGCACTTCTATAGCTATTTTCTACGTATTGGCACTCAAAGCGCTTTACACTGCTTCTCATTTACGTATTGCACTCACAATCACACACACACTCAGACACTGGTGGGGGAGCTGCTATGCAGCTGCACAACACTCACCGGGGGCAACTAAGTTGGGTTTCAGTGTCTTGGTCAAGGACACTTCGACATGTGACCGGGGGAGCCGGGGATCGAACCAACAACCACGGGATCGGTGGACGACCACGTCCAGAGTTTATTGAATTTTAATTCAGAGAAGCAGTTCAGTGAATCAGACCAGCACAGTGGGCCAAACTACACAAACTAGTTTCGTGCAATCACCACCGCACCCGTCTTTGCCAACTCGCTCAGTATACCTCATGTTTTTACCTTTGCATCCCAGCAACACACACACACACACACACACACACACACACACACATACACATCATAGAAACGATGTAAGTGCAGAGACGACACCTCTGGGGAGCAAAACAAAACAGGACTGCAGGCTACCAAATGGAAAGACTGAATATACTAACTAGGGACAGTTTCAAAGGTCAAAACGTGCATTTGTAAAGCAAAACCTCTACACATAAAACATGTTGTGCTGTTGGATGTTACTATTTTACTGATTTATCTTGTAATTTTCTCCACCTGCTAAAAGGCTTAACAAAAGACAAGTAGTGGGAAGAGTATTATTGTTATGTCCGTATTTGCATAACATAAGTTCTGCTCTTCTACCTTCAGTGTGTTCTGTAGGTTTTACTTCCACTGTTCTTCTTTGTTCTTGGCTGCAGCGTTGACCCAATTTCCCCCATGTGGTCATTAAAATTGTATCAAAATTGCTGCGCCAGAGACTTGTGGAGGAGGGGAAAAGTCCCATGAGGCCAGTCAGACCTCCTGTCATGGGGACATGACATCACCACATGTACTTGATTTTGTTTTCAAGCACATTTCAGTTCTTAATGCAAGGTGGAATCTTTTGTTTAACCTTTTCCTACCCTGGGTCACTTCCTGTGTCTTACAATTGCTCTTTGTTAATGCCACAACTACAGTCAATAAGTAGTTGTAGTCAACCACAGTAATTGTGTTGTGTGCATTAAGGATTTCTATTATTCATTCCCTAGCTCAGAGTTTTGACATAAGTGACTTCAAATAGCTGTGTAAAGTAATGATTTTTGACCTTCATATTAAAAGAAGCACAAGTCTTTTAATAATGGCCAAAGTTGAACGCAAAAATTGCTACAGAAATGTAACATTTTCTGAGTGAGGAGCATTGTTCCTTGGTTAGTAGAAAGTACAAGTGAAGAAAAAATATTTGAGAAGAGATTTTTATAGAATCTATCTGTCCTAAAATGGAGCATAATGCTCTGAGCTATTACTCAAACTATATTCCAGTATGATAAAAAGAACATTCCTAGAAGAAGTTGGGCAGAGATACGGTCTGCCATTGTTCCCATTGGTTGCAGGCTGAGGTTGATAAAGGTCATAGATCTTGTAATGCCCTTTAACCTCCAAATAAATTCCAAATAAATCCAGCACCTGTTTGCCAGCACCTGCTCTTTTCTGCATCCTCTGCACATTGTCGATCTCATAGACCTTGATGTCATAGGCCTCTGGGATTTCTGGATCCATCCAGCGAGATCGCAGACCACTGGCCGAGCGTCTCGGGGACTGGTGTGCGTCATGGGAAAGACGCCGCTGGTGAGAACCTAAGGCGGGGTGAGGCCAAAAGTGCAATGAGTGGTGGTATGTCAGCCTATTTTATTTTCCTTCTTTTGAAACTTTCCACTGCAACCGCCTGTTGCAACTCATTTGCAACCAGGAAACAGTTTGAAGTTAATGTCATGTACAGTTCATGGCAAAACTTCAGCAGGATAAATGCAGTGCTTTATTTTACATTTACCAACTTCTATGCCTGCTTTTGGCGCACACCAATCTGTGCTGCTAATAATTTTAGCATCGCTAACATAATCAACGCTCAAGCACTTTGGGAACTGAGAAGATAGGTTTCCTGAGGGAAAATGCAGTTTGCCAGGGCCACCATCTTATTTCTGGAAAACCAAGACAGGAGACTGGACTTTCCTAAATCCTTCTAGGGAACCCATATACGATTGTTTGCGCTTCATATTATCTTTGGTTTGGGTTCAATGGACATTAAAGATATATTATATCTGTAATGTACATGTGCAGGTTTTAACAAAATGTAGATGACTTATTTACTTGAGGGGACACTTAAAAAAAAATTGTTTACAGTCAGAATATTGTTGCTCAGTGAGACTTTAAACTCACATTCACATGCAGCAAAAGCATTGTCCTCTGTTTTTATTGCTCCGTTAGCCATGTCATCACTGTGCTGACCATGTTTTCAACCAAATGCTATTAAACATTTCTTGGTGCATAATTCCATTAGCAAGTATCATTAGTATGCACACACAAACACACACACACGCACACAGACATTGTATAATTTACTAGATCTGCCAAACGCTCTTAATTTTCCATTACTAAATGCCATAACTGGGTTCATATATAAATGATCACCTACACAATTAGCCTAAGAAACTAGGTCGTACTGGAATTTACAGATGTGCGTCCTTTCCAGTTACTGTCACATTAAAATGTTGTGTCGACATATTACTAACCAAAACCTCCAATAATATTCATATAAAAGTGGTAAGAAGTGCTTTGTGTATGTATTGTAGATCATGTCTGGTGAAGAAAGTAATCCGTCAAATGTAAAACATTATACAGTAGCTAGAAAAAAGTTGTTGTCTTTCTTTCTTTAGATTGGCGAAACATTCATATCACAATTACCATAATGTACTGTATAGGTGTGACTAGATCATTGCAGGTTGAAAATAAGAAAAAAAATGTTGTCATTATTATAAAAAATATTACTAATGTAAATAAAACGGTCTGAAGTACCCAAATGAAGTCATCTACAGTAAATACTCAAAGAGGTTTGTATCTAAAGATTAGAATAGCAAATTGCCTTTACACGGCAACAACACATGATCAGAATTGGTTTCTGATCTTCCCAGAAGAAACAGTTGTCAGTTTAGTTCATAGATGGCCAGTTATTCCAGGAGTTTTACCTGTGCTGCCTTTCCTCCGAGAAGATCGGCTCCTGCTAGCCACACTGTGGAGAGAGCCACTCCTGTCACTGACAGAACCTCTGTTTGAAGCACTGCTGCCAGTGGCTTCACTGTCTCTCACCATGCTGTCATATCCACTGCTCACCATACTGTTTCTGTTAGAAAAATATAGAGATGTCTTTCCCATAGCTGGTGGCAAATCACCGCTCAACACACTGGTGGTGTCGCTGGCATGGCCGCTCATGTGATCAGGCATGCGGGGAGCAGTAACATGGCTGTACGGTGAGGGAAGGGCCGCAACTTGGTCTGCTCCGCCTGAGGTGGGGCTGGAAGACTTTTCCTTAAGAAGGTCTGAAATCCGGCCATTGAGAAAGCCCTGGATGGCAGATTTGGTGGATGAGCACGTAGAGCTCTGGCTTGGAGTTCGACTGATGGAGTGAAAAGAGCGTGGTGGGGAAGAGGAAAAAAAGGAGGATGTCCTCTCAAAACTTACAGTTTTACCATCTGGAGAAAGACTGGCGCTGCGGCTAATGGAATGCCGCAAGCCTTTGTGAGACAGGTTCTTAATGCTGGGGGCAGACAGTCGCCGTATTTTGGGGCTAGCAATCTTAAGTTTCCCAACGGCAGAGAGTTTAGAATGGCTATGCCTGGTGGACTGAGATTCAGGACTTTCAGAAGAGAAGAAATGATGACTCTGATCAGACCGAGGATTCTTCCTGGGGCTCCTGCTAGACCGTGGTAAGGTACAATCTCCCTCATTATTTCCTTTATAACCTCTTTTACAAGCCCCATCAATACTTCCCTTGGAGCTTCCTTTAGATCTTATTGAGGTGTTGCTACTGCCTCGATCCAGACTTGGGAAGTCCTTTGGGGTTCTCCCAAGGGAGTTTGTCCTGGTGGCCAGCTGCTCTAATTTCGCATTAAAAAGCCTGCCACTGTGTTCAGTTGGTGACTTCAACCTGTCACTCATACTATCGGGCTTCATTCTTGGATTTGATGTCTCAAAGAAAGAACCAAGACCCTTTGTGGGAGCACTACTAGAAATATGCTTGTACTCTGTTCCATATTTCCGAGGAGAGGAGACACAGTCGTTGTAGTTCACTGGGGAGTGTACTCCACCCTGCCTCCTTTCCCGGGTTATCACTGGGCTACATGGTGTGGATGATGTCACCTCCCTTGGGTGTCCGTGGTTGTCGGGCATGTGACTGCCATGATAGGTCTCCTGTTGTTTGGCATTTTGCCATCCTTTATGTAAACTACCTGATTTAAAAGAAGCAGAGGGGGTTTCTTGGCAACCAGGTGAAACACCAATCCTCCTGGGGTCATTCCCAACACATTTATAGATGATTTCTCCTTGCTCGGAGCCCTGTTGCTTGTTGGTGGAATAAACATGCTCCCTGTCTCTAGGGTATGTTTTGTCTGTATTTCTTGTCCTCTTTTCACAAATAGTGTTTTCTGTAGTTGTGTTGCTGAAAGGTGACCCTTTCGAGACCACTGAGGGATGACAACGTAGACTAAAAGGGGAATCACATAACTTGTCAGATTTTTTGGCATGTATCTCACAGGGAACAGCTCCACTCTTCTTCCTTTCTTCTCGACATTTAGCATTAATTGTTTTGAGCTCAGGTCCTGACTTGACATCTGTATCATAAACCCTTACTTTTTCTTTTGCACAATCCCAACCCCAATCCATATCTGTATTGATCAACATGGGATTTATAAATGACGGTAGGAACCTTTTTTCCCTTCTGATTTGATACTGGGGGGTTTCAGTACTGTCCTCTGTGGTTACAGGGTGAGCAGCAGAGGTTTTACTTGTAACAGAGGAAGATCCAGAATCTTCGTTGACATTGCTGATTATCCTGATTGGTTGAGAGAAGGTGGTATCTTGCTCCTGTGATTGGGCACTGTCCCTGATACATATAATGTTTCCACCTGTCCTCCCTCTGTTCAATGCTCCGCTGATGGTCACTTCCTCTACCATAGAGAAGACAAGTTCATCATGACCTTTTAGGTCAAGTGGCTGTTGAACAGTCACTGTAATAGTGGCTTTCATTTCCTTAACATCCTCTGCAGTAGGATTGTGTAAGACATCCTGATGTATAACACTGGGAGCCAGGGAGTGTGAGGAAGAGCAGGAAGAGGAGGGCGATATGGGGGAGCTCTTGCCAATTGGTGAAGTCCTTTTGTCTGGCTCAAAACAATCGGCACCTTCACAACTCTCTTGTTTTCCTGGTGGCTGAAGTGCAAGGGAGGTGGTCGTGGCCATACCCTGAGCATTAACTTCAAAGTCCTGAGAAGAGAGTTTATCATCTGATTTATGCATTCCAGTGTTGGAAAGATCGGAGCGACAGTTCATGTTAAGGGTTTGATTGAGCAGTTCCTCGCTCGAACTATTTGCACTGCACTCCTCACAGTCATACAGGCCTGAATCCTCTCGCTGGAAAAAGTCTCCTGGGTAGGCACCATCTGTTTGCTTTTCTCTAGCAGAGGTCTGATTGCAGCCTGTCCCCTGATTTAACAATGTCTGTGGTGATTCTGATGATCGTGTGTCTTTCTGCTTTCCGCTTTCTTTCTGGGGTTGTGATTTAGTTGTGACACTGTTTACAGCAGGACCGTTTGAGGAAGACTTGAGAGCTTCCATTATCATCTCACTTCCATCGATGCAGCCCAAACGCTCTTGAAGTTCAGCAAAGGTTTCACATTTAAGACAGTCCCTCTCTGGTGGCTTCATGTCATCCTTCAACATTTCAATATGCCTTTGAACATTTTCCTCGTTCTTCCCTCCCTGCAGCTGAGGAATTCTCAGAAGCTCTTGGAGGAGAGCGGTAAACTCGGGGTCATCCAAATCAGCGTTGTTAGGGTGCAAAGACGGTATGATGGGCACAAATTTGGGCGTGGCCAACCTTGGAGTTAGTTTGGACTGGACCAAGCCATCTGAGTCTATTTGGATGACTGTGTCGCAGGACTGGTCACTGCTGGAATGCTCATCCAGTTCACCACGCAGACGTAAGGGACAGGTGTCGAGATCTACCTCATCAGTAGAGTGGAATGCCCGCAGAGACAAGGAAGTCCCTCTCTTTTCTTTAGGCAAACTTTTTCCACAAGGAGAGTAAAAGGCAAATTGCTGTTGAATAAATATGAAAGGTGTTGTCAGTTCTAAATTCAGATTTAAATGATCTAAAACATAAAATGCAGAATGTTTTAATGATTCCTTGAGATGCAATGGTATCACTCGCATGATAGGACTTTTAAGCCTAACAAAAAAATGAAACCACACAAATCCACACATTACATGAAATGATCAGTAAAGTACCTTTGTCCTTTTCTGTGTCCTGCGAATGCGAGCAGCCAGCTGGATGGTGGATACGGTCTCGTGAAGGTTTGCCAGTGAATCAGCAACTTGAGCAATCACTGTGATGTGGCAATTTGTGTGGCCTAAGGACTCTCGAAGGAGCATAGTCAACTTATTAGCCCTGTGCAGAGAGGGTGTAAATGTCCAGACATTAACTCAAAGAGTGTAGCTTTCATTACAAAACTCCAGGCAGCCAGATGTGTCAATTCTGATGGACTTGTTATAGTAGTGTCAATATAATATAATATTTTTGTAATTATTTCTTTGCAAATCAACAATGAGACTGAACCTTAGCTCATTCAAACCTGGCCAAAATATCAACACGGATAATATTTTGGAGACACTTTCTTACTTGTTGGGGGTGCTCTTAGGTCCACTGAGAAGAGACAAGACAACTGGGCCCAGCTCATAATGAGGGGGTTTGTTTTTGCTCTTACCCCTCATACCACTACATACATCTATCATAGTCAACTTAGTGGGACCACGTGAACCTAAGGATAAAGATCAGAAAAGATGAAGATCAAAAAACTGTGCATGTACTCAAATATACTATCAAAGCGAACACATTTTAAGATACATGACAAACTGCATTACATCTGGGAATTATGGATAATTTGTGGAAAGTGATTCAAGGGGAAACACCCAGCAGGAAAAAGCCTCCCTGAATACTGAAGCTGAATATTTTATTACAACCTTTGCCAATGGTGCTGCTTTCTGTACGAGGAGGTTGAACATGGAGAGTGAAGAACATTATGGAGCTGTGGCACAGGTAAGTAATGAAGTCACTGTGCCGACGGGCTGTAATGGCCGCGTCTAGAAGGGAGGCAGCACGCTCAGCAGTGGGGGCCTTCACACGATTGTGGTTACGTAGCTGGAAAGAAAGACAAAGATAATTAAAAAAAAAAAATCACACATTGAGACAATTTTCTCATGAGCAACTAAAATAAAAATATGTCATTAGATTTTTATAATGTATACTATTGCTCAGCGATGGAATATAGGTCCATTCAGGTTTTATGTTCAATTATAATTTTATCAGTTCTAGTCTTTAACCTCATTACCAGCTCTACCCTCTCACTGGAGACCAGTACAAATTGATTTGACTCGATCCTAAACATAAAGCCAGAATACATACTGTCTGTGACAATACTCATACCTAATGTAAACGAATGGTCAATTTGTTTTGTGGACACTGAAAACATCCAGGGAGGTTTTCTAGGAATAGTTCACAACTGTTAAAACTAATGTAAAATAACACCTGTGTGTTAATTCTCAATTTAAGTCTTTAATTCGCTGCCACTGATGTGTAGTCAAGAAAAAGTATAGTGAGTGTGGCTTTGGGTTTGTATAATTAGTAAGATTATGTACATGTCGCTAAAATATTGTTGGGAGATATGTGGTTTGAATGTAAATTAGCCCCGTGCTGTTGTTGTTTTATGGTTATTAATTAGCAATGTGCAGTTGATTTGAGGCAGGTGAGGTTAAAATATGCAGATCCCAACAAAAAAATCGTATTTTTCCAGACAATAGAACACAAGTTAAAAACACTTGTGCACATGTGCAAACAAACACAAGTATAAAGACAAAAATGAAAGTGTATTACTGTAACTTTATGTACCTTAAGCTCAATAAGTTAAGTCCGTAAATAATCCAACAGTAGCAATTAGTCACTCTTTAAGCTTTAGGGCTGATTACGCTCATCAAATGAATACGCCACCAATTTAGGTCAATAAACCTTTATGTTTAAAAAAAAAAAAAATTGTCATCCTACTTGTATTCCATAGATGGGGTCTTCTTGGATTTTAATATGGGCTTTTGGGCTGTCCTGGGCACTGCCTAATGACGTGGTGACCTCCCCCAGTAGATCTCTCAATGTGTCCTCCTCTCCACAGCAGAGCTCTATAGCTGACACTGACACAGTCAGATCAGTCCACGTCTTCTCTCTCCGCCGCTCAATGGCACTGTACAGCCAAGAGATGGCACAGGGAATCAACCCAAGCTTCTGGATGCTCTCATCCCCCCCCACCATACTGGACCAGGAGCCTGAGGCAGACAGAAGAAGAGAAAGATGTATCTTACACGTGTTTGTTACAAATACACACACATAAAGTACATAGAAATGTGCACTACACGAACAACTGTGTACACAAGAATATTGGGTTGGAATTTCTATGAGACTATATCTGAGAGCCATTTTAAACAAATATACCACTAACATGATAAAACTATAGGCTTACAGTTTATTGTACGAATGCTTCATGGTAGACGCTGTAATTCTGTAGGGTTAATGTGGAAGTTCATTCCAATGCCTCAGTCAGCAAAGTTAAAAGATCATTATTCAATATGGTAAGTAAGTAGCTAATATTTAAATTTACATTTAGTAATTTGCCGAGCGCTTTTATCAAAAGCAGTTTGCAAGTGAGGCACAGACAATAGGAACAACTTGGGGTTCAGTGTCTTGCCCAAGGACACTTTGACATGTGGACCAGGAAGGTCAGAGATCAAATCGCTAACTCTGTGGATTAGGTAATGAGCCTAACAGTTCATTTTAATATACTACACGAGTGACTGAGCATGGTAACAGACTGGTTAGCTTCCACCCCGCAGCAAGTAGGTCCTTGGTACAAGCCCTGACCCCTCAGAGGGTGATTTGTGTGTGTGTGTGTGGACATGCATATCTGCATGTTCTCCTTGTGTTTGCATGGCCTTTCTCTAGGTATTTCTACAGACATGCCTTTGGATAATTGCTGACTTTAAATTGCCTGTAGGTGTTAATGTGATTGTGAATGGATGTCTGTCCCTGTGGCCTCAGCCACCCTGAACAGCTCAGTTCAGGGGTCTTTCAACCAGTGGCAGCTCGGTTTGTATGCAGCTAACTAACAAACTCCTTAGCAGGATAAGTGATTGAGATAATAACTCGAACATAAAAATAAACGTTTATAATCCCCTATTGCAAACACAGCCCTGGAAATATGAATTTCTTACTGAAAGAAGACAAATGCTGATAAAGAGACGTGTCACATTGTGCGCACAAACAGATGCACATACACATGCAAGAACACATATTTACAGTATAACACAGCATAAGAACATACAGTTCACACCAGCACAACCGATTAATACAGATGATTAATATAAAACAACAAAATTGGACTTGCACACAGAAAATATAATATATCAAGTCAGATAAGCAGATTTACAGAAACACAAAAACAAACACTTTTAGATTTTCTTATGGGCTGATGCCATACTATATCTTGTAGTGCACTTTTGCCCCACATTAGTCTTGAGTTATGGCTCTGTTTTACCCTTATCCAAACTCTAATTGAATGAGGATAAGAGAATTGGTTTACGCCAATTAAAGACAGAGCTGCCTGCTGTTATTCAGAGAGAATAGTATTCTATGGAGGAGATTGATATCCCCTGGCCATGGGCCACATGTAGTCTGCATTGGCCAACTAATTCAATAAGATTTACGGAGAGTGGCGTCATTTGAAAAAGCGGCTCCAAGGAGGCCCTGTCCTTACACACTGTGTGTGTGTGTGTGTGTGTGTGTGTGTGTGTGTGTCACAAATCTATTAAACCCCTTCACTGATGCTAAGTGCAGGGTTCCATCTCTCTAATAGCAACATATTACAGCCCATTTTGTTTTCAGTCCCCTCTGAGTTCAGCACCTTAGCAGAATAAAGTCAAACATTTGTGTCTTTTTATGCAGTATAGTGAAATGTCTACAAGGGCGAGCTTTTAAAAAGGCATGTCTTGTAGAATTGATGAATTGATGAATAGGCTTTTACTTACAAAGTTACAGGTGAAAGACGAAAGACTGAGAAAGAAGGAGTTCAAATGGCAACACATTTCTGTCACTACTGTGGAACAAAAGGACAAATGGAAAAAGAGAGAAGGCAAAAGAACAACGTTGGAGATGCGTTTCAAGGTTAAAAAGGGGGCCGAGACAGAAAAACGGAGACAGGGAGTTTTAAATGATAAAGAAGGAGTGAATGATAGCAGGAGCAGGACTGAGGTGCAGGAAGAGGAGGGAGGATGAATGACCCTTAAGCATGGATAAAAGCTTCCCACTCTCATCTCAAGATTTTAACCCATGGCCTCTCAGAGCAGCCAATTACTCACCAACATCAGCACATCCCAAACCCAGAACACATCCATCGCTGCCGCTGAGCACGCAGCGGATGACATCAGCCAAGACGCCTGCACACACCTCAGCCTGGCCAGTAAGAATAAAGGACAACAAGCATCTTGTGATTCATCTCTGCACTGAAACAGTACATCCAATGAAACAAAAGAGCTGAAGAGGACGAGGGATGCATTCTAAATTTTGTACTATTCCCGTGGGCACAGATACTGTAAGCAGAGCTTAGAAAAAGTTGGATATAATTGATGGACTGTGTAATTTTAGTGCGTATCCAGGCCCTATCAGTTTTCAGGTCATCAGACAGGGAGAGCAAAGCAACCGTGGTGTGGGGTGTACAGGAGGAAAACATTCATGCTGAATACATGTGAAATGCTTATGTTACACCATCAAGCATCGGCAAACGTGTATCAGTAATATACTGATAATAATATAAGTACC
Organism: Channa argus; assembly: GCF_033026475.1. Classification (NCBI taxonomy): domain Eukaryota; kingdom Metazoa; phylum Chordata; class Actinopteri; order Anabantiformes; family Channidae; genus Channa; species Channa argus. The sequence goes on along the minus strand of NC_090213.1, from coordinate 17,767,482 downwards.
AACAAACATTTAAACCAAATTGGACCTATTGTCAGTGATAATCAAGATGAAAACAAACCTGACTGGACTCTTGATTATAAGCAGCATCAAAGTTGAAGGTCTTCAGAAAATGTTTTCCATCTCGGCCTAGTGTCATTGTATTGTGTGATTGGCTCATGCTGACTGGTTCCATTATGGTGACTCTTTTCTTGGATGGGTCAGTCCAGAGAACAGGTGGTTGGCTTTGGCCCCCTGACACTGTTGGATTCACTCTCAGCACGACTTTGACCTGTACACCAAAGGAAATGGAAACCATGCAACAATAAATTGCTGAATACATGAGGATGTTTTAAATCTGACTGGGTAAACATTATTGGAGTGATCTGCTTTAATCCTAAAGGGCGATTTCACCAATGTCACTCGCCTTTCTACAGCTTTAGTTTAGGATGTAAATTAAAACTTCCCTTCTGACTTCCCTTTATTCAAATGTTTATCTGCTTTCTCTGAAAAACTCCTGCAGATTACATCACCCAGAGGTGTTTCACATAAGCTCTGGAAAAGCAGGTGATTACAAACTCTATAGTATGAACAACAAAAGACATAATGGAGCTGCAGGTTCCTCCAAGTGATGTCATCTGGAGGCAGTTTGCAGCTATAAGTAGAGAAATATTGTAATATAAGAAAGTCAACGGGAAGTTTAATGTCATTTATGAACATGTACTACCCAAAGTAGAACCAAAAGAAATTCAAAATCAGTGAAGGTATCCTTTAAATTCCTGCAGGGACTCAAATATTACTATTTCAATTACTCCTCCTATGAACATTGTACTGTTAGCATTTGCACAGTAAATGGCTAAACATTTCAAAATACTTTCTGATATGCACATATATGGACTGTATATATGCTACAGAATATGCAATACAATGTGTTGTTTAAAGCTACCTTTAGCAAGGGAAAATGCATTTTCTATTTATGCAAGGCTTTCAAAAAGCGATTTAAGACTTGCTCAACAAAACAAAGGTTTGATATCAAATGTAACTGTATGAGAGAGCGTACAAATGAGCTGTGAGGCCCTGCTGTACAGCCACGGGAGGCAGAGATACTATTTTATGCAACGTAGGTTACGGGAATCCTCGGATGCAAAAAGGGAAGTCTTGGCAGAACTAAGTGGTAAATGTCAAAACAAATTAGGTTTGAGCAGTGTTGATGGTGAGCTAAAGATAGTTTACTTTACTGTGGCGAATGTTTGAAACTGACATCACATTTTGTATCATTCACCACTCTGTTCCTTTGTCTCAAGGCCATCAGATGATTTGATTAAGTGAAAACAATAAGCACAGTAACACAAAATATTTCTACTGCAGTAGACGGACAATTGGTCTGGTTAGTGCAAAAACCATACGTGCACTTGGAACTGCATGGCGATGCATACCTTCTGTTAGAGTTTCCAATGTCTTGACGTTAATTCCTTAATGCAGTTCTCTTCAGGAAGCCCTAGGATTTAGCTGCTTTATGGTCTTAAATTAAGTTAGATCCTGATTCTGACAAGCTTTTAACAAGACTCGTAGGTCTTAGTCTGCAGGAAGACAAGGCAGCATTTGCCTCACATAAGAAAAGAATCTGTATTACGGTATATAAACCAATTATAAAGGTATTCATAATCAGGATTCAGGTCTGGAAGACTTCAAACAGCTCTGTAAGCATGACACGCAGTCCAATGTGGTTTTCTTGAAAACACGCAGGACTGCATTACACCATGATGACATCATCCATCATTGATCATTTGAAAACCTAAAAGCAATATTCCATCTGCCACATGGTTGGTTCCAAGTGTGTGTGAAGGTTTTTTCCCTCCTCTTAATTTTAAAACCTTGTGCAACATGTGGCCCATAACCCTATCGAACATGTGTCAAAGTCTATTTATGACGGTTAAATTATTCAAGAGTCCCATTTAAAGACAAGAGAATTCTCCTCTGCTCCTATACAGTATATATTTTTGCAAGCAGAGCAACACAGAGCTGAGGGCTTGAGTAGGTGTGGCCAAGTACAGTCTATCTGAGCCCTTATCTGTAATTCTAGACTAAACCCAAGAGCCCATGTATCTAATACAAGGGGAGGGCAGGCAGCCATATTGATCTCCTCAGTTTCTCCCAGAGGAGGGGAGGAGAGAAACAAGATGGAGACATTAGCACCACATTATAGTGTATCATGAAGGAGGAGCGATATAGGATCTCCTCCAAATTGACTGTGATGTCTTAACTCTGCAACGTGGGTGGTAAAAACACTTCCAAGGTGGTGGTTGTGGGCAAGGATGGTAGTTTAATTTTTCAAAGATGCCAGATATCCAGACCTATTCCGTGTACAGATGGCAATGAGATGCATCGTGCTCCATGTCAGACAAGAGAGTCATCAAGTGACTGCAAATTTCTTCTGATACTACGTGTACACTTCTCTCAGCAGACATGTAATTGTTTAAATGGGGAATTATTTTTAATTCAGTATATATTTTCTACATAATTGTAAGATGAGGAATGTCGGTGTATACATTAAAGCATACAGTACATAAAGAGTGCTGCACATTAATACATTATAAAAAACATTATTATTGATCATATGTGTATTTTTTTGGGTTGTTCATCTTTTTAGTTATCTATTCATCCGTTGCTCAAACAGGCAGTTCTTCAAGAACACCTTGAGGGGAAATCCCCTTTGGAATCGATGAACTGATTAGATTTTAATAGTCAAAAGTAAAAGTTCAAGGTCACTGGGACCTCAGAAACTCATTATCTAAAGAATAACTTTCAGATGTTTCAAATTTGGCACAAACATCCATTCAGACATGATAAACTGATTAGATCATAGGGGGATGGCAGTGGTTCAGCTGGTAGAGTGGTCGACCATAGGGTCGGAGGCTCACGCCCAGCTCTTCCCGACCACATGTCGAAGTGTCCCCGGGGCAAGACATTGAACCCCCAACAGGAAGGGCATCCAGCGTTAAAACTGTGCCAAATCAACATCTGCACAAATGAGCCGCTGTGGCAACCCTGACCTCACAAGATCAGGTGAAAGGACAAAAAAAAAAAGATTAGCTCATGGTGGTTAAAGGTCAAGGTCACTTTGACTTTCTGTCTGTTTCATTCTCGTCAGTGAAATCTCTCAGGAATGTCTGGAGGGAATTTCATGACACCTCGCACAAACGTTAACTTGACTCCTGCATGAACGGATTAGAATATAAATCTGGTCAGACATGTAATTAAACTGGTTGCCAGAGCCAAACAATTACGAGGGAGAAATTCTAGTTTTCCCTCTAGTGTGCTGTGGTGATGTATGTGATGCACCGCACAGACCTGCACAGTCAAGAGTTTGAACCCCAGCTAACCTGAGCTATAACTCGGTTTCTTCTGCTTTTGCCTTGTTTATTAAAGCTTTCCTCAGTCAAAACAGGATTGAACCCAAAAGATACAGGATTTCCAGGCACGAAACAATCTCAAAACAGCCGAAACAGTTGAAACCAAGTTATTCCTGCATCGCCTCTGGTTGGCTTATACCTTTTGCATGTTTGGGCAGTTGCTGAAGCAGAAACCCCAGAAAACTTGACATTTGAAAAGCAGGGACATCCCTATGGTTAACCACAGCCATGAAGCATCCCCTTCGTATTCCATTTGAAACGGAGGCTTTTCAACGCTTCCAGATTAAATTTAACCTACAACTTCGGATCACGTATACTGCACTTATGTTTGTTTGCCAAGCCTTTTAACTTACTGGGCCTTTCAACTAATGTTGCTTAGCAACCACTCTTCTTCTCAGTTACTATTATCGATGTATTTCCCCCCTTTTTCTTCTAGTTTTGTATTTTATTTATCCCATTTTATGTTAACATTACATCCTTCCAAATTCTACCTCACAGTAACTGGCTACAGGTTGCCACTAGTAAAGAGTGTGTCTGAACGCAACTAAAGTATATGATATTGGATCTTACCAAAATACTACTTTATGTCACTTTCACTTCAGTTGAGTATTTCCATTTTAAGCAATTTTTACTTTTTCTCCATTACAACAAGAAAATAATAATGTACTCGTAGTCCACTACATTTAAGTAACTTCTTTTGTTATTAGTTACTCTTTCTGATGAACAAAATGTAATTAGCTGGTAAATGATGGTGCATTATTATAGATTAACCACTTCTATGTAATTAAAGTGATGGAAATCAGCTTGTACTTTGCCGTACTTTTCTCATTTGAAAGTTTGCCAAATAAATCTGGATAAAAATTTAACAATTATCTTACCAACCACATCATCATACTATTTATACTACATTATTTGGATAGTGGAGTTCTTGTACGTTTGTACTTTAAGTACATTGTAGGACCTTTACTTGAACGTGACTAAAGACTTTTGAAGTTGCAGTTTTATTTGGGCATTGAATTTGTGTGCTTCTACCATCTCTGGCAGCATAAATGCAGTATTTCTTGCATTTAAATATCTATACATTACATCAAAACTACATCTGTTTAGCTTTGATATAATTTTGCCTTTCTTAGCATTGTTCTTATTTATTTATTTATAATTGTTTATGTGATGTGGTTGCCGCAAAATTGCACTTCTCTCTGGGATGAATAATTTATTCTGTATATGTCTATGTTGGTCTCTATGTCAAATATGAAGCAGGAACGTTGGTTTATAGGGAGCTCTTTTCATTATTCCTAATTTTATTGCTAAGCTAATCAGCAGCTGGCTGTAGAATAATATTACCATCCAGACCACAGAGTGGTATTGATCTACTCATCTAACTTTAAGTAAGAAAGCAAATAAATGTCTTCACCAAAACAAATCCTGTTTGAAATGTAATAATTGCCAATAATTTATTTCTCCAAGACTCAGTCATCCCATAGACACTTGCCCCAAGATTCCTGTGCCGACAATAGCAGCATGTGCAAAGAACCATTTTTTTCCCTTGTAACATGTAATATTAATATGGTTGTAAATCAATGTATGACAACTGTATACAATCAGTATTATTTTGTATGGCTTAAAGTGGAATCACTAAAAAAAGCTGCATATACTGTAAATCCAGTGGAATTTGAAGCCCTGGTCTACCTTGCCAACGTTGGGTGAGTCTTTTGTTCTGGTGGCAGCTTGGAGCAGGCAGGAGGGCATTGGTAGTGGGTTTTTCTGGATGATCTCCCTGAAGCAGGTGGAGAAATGAGCGGGAGCTGGATCGGAAGCCTGGCCTTTTTTCCTCATCAGGTTGAGCTTCTCGGCTGCCCTGCAGGGAAGAAGGGAGGTGGTGTGTTCTACCACTGAAACTTATGGTGCAGCCAGCAGAACCAGGATGCAGTGACAGCTAATTCTTGCGCGTCACAGCTTTAGTTAAATTTGCATATAGTTCTGTGCATACAGTTGATATTTACCTGGACAAAAAGGATATGGCAGCAGTGTTGGCAATGGTCACTACTCTGGAGATGGGAGGGATCTTTGAGCTCTTCTCCATGGTCCCAGCATTAGCACATCCCAGCGTTGCATCATCTGGAGCCTGCCAGAAGAGAGATCTCATTATAAAAATACACATTTGTAATTGTACTCCAGCACCCACTCCAAAGGGGGCTATTCTCATAGGAATTACTCTGGGATACATGGGGGGGGGGGGGGGGGGGGGGGGTATCTGTCTGTGTAGTTAAAGCTGCATGTGAAGTGTGTAATGGTAGCGGTGACTGCTCTCCGGGTTTACGACATGACTCAGAGTCAAAGAGGTGCAGAAAAAAAAAGCACTGTCTCACACACTCACACACACTCAATCTTTCCCTCTCAGTCATCCAACCTTACGTTAAGTCATTCAGACACTTCAGCAGTTGTAGCTCCATAGTGTGTGTTTTGCACTTATACATGATTGCTGTGTGTGTGTGTGTGTGTGTGGGGGTGTGTGTGTGTGTGTGTGTGGGTGTGTTCGTGTGGGTGTGTGTGTAACATGACCTATTCAGCATGCGTCTGCTGCTGCTCAAAATGAAATCACTGTGCCTCACCGCAGGCTCTTCTGCATGCATCAATGTCTCAGGCCTTTTTAGGGCAAGATAACAACGTCTGATCGTTTTTTTTGTTTTTTTTTTCTTTTAACAATGTCCAACCATAATGTGCCAATTAGTGCTATAGGAGAACTACTATAGTACAGAAGGCCACTAAAAGGAGAATTGTATAGACATATTTAGCCAAATTTAATAATGTAAAGTATAGATATTTCCTGACCCATCATCTCTTCTTGTTGACTCATATCTTCTGTCATAAATCTTTCTTTCTCCATACTTTACTTTCTCTCTGAATTTGCTCTCATTTGGTCTGTTCTTTGTCTCCTCTCCCACTCTCAACTCCCTCATCCTTTCTATCCTTTCTCCTGCCGCTCATCTAAAGCACTTCATTTCCTTTTCTCTTCCAATCCATTTTTTTTTTTCCCTCCACCCTGCTTTTGTCTTCTCTCCACTTTCCCTGCTCCCATATTATTTCACCTCGGCTGCATAAACTTGTATTGATTTGCTCTCATACTGGACCCTCCTGACTAATAGCCCACAGTCTTGCACAAACCAGGACAGTTTCATTAGAGTAAGATGTCGCATTGTTGCTGATTTGATTAGAGAAGTCAATTAAGAACCAGTTAATTACTATATCTGAACATTGGCTATACCTTATCCACTTCAGTTGCTGGTGATGTCAAGGTGTCTCTCATTGCACGGCACATAATAGTGATAACTGGGGCAGATTTATCTCTTCGAGTTCTTGTAATTCTTTTTAAATCCTGTTAAAAACAACCCCCTTTAAACTCTTTATATTTTTTAGTTTCGGCCATGTCACAGGAAATCTACTAGTCTTACATTAAAGGTGATATCATTAAATGTCCCTTTTATTCACGTGGATCAGAAGTTTAAAATCAAATCCTACCAAACCTGAACCAATAAATTCTATAAAGCTGTTTTCACTTCTATGGTATTAACTTTTTCACTGGATACTTGGGAGGGTACGTTCAATCTGCTAAGACTTCCATCACAGTAATGCATATTTCACCAGTCTCCCTGTTAAATATGACCATCGCCCTATTGATCACAAGTGCTTTTTGACTGGCTAGCTTTTATGACAAGGGTAAATCATGACCCAATTCCATTCCATTAGCAAAAGTACTTTTAAACAACGTCCTCAGCCATTGGATCTAAAGTCTGATTAGGCGTTATAAATCATTGCCATGCTGCCAAGTGCACCCGTAAAGGTGTACTTTACCCATATAGCTCATTAGAAAGGGGGATGCAAGCTGAGGGGGTGTTATGCAGCTGTGATTTAGTGGTAAGAGAAAGCTTTTAGGGGTACCTGATGATACGGGTACATGGTGACACGAGTAGCAGTGGACACACATTTAGAAGTGACCAGCTGCTGCTGCTCCTCCACCCAACGGTCCATATCCGGGTTGGGGTGCTTAGGGCCCCTCCTTCTGAGGGTTTGGGGGGTTCTCTGAGGTGTCCTGGGGCTCCGTGGGCTGTGAGGACTGTAGGTTTGACTGTGTGGCTGATGCACAGCTGTGGCTGCTTCCCTTGGAGCCCTGTCCCAATTCTTTGGCTCTCTTTGTCCCAGCAGTGTGCCGGTGCTGAGGCTGGATTCAAAGGGAGGCTTAGCTAACGACTGACCCCTGCTCAGAGCCACCTGGATGGCCTCTTGTTTGAGCTGGTTCAGGTTTGTTCCACAGGTTCCACATTGGCCCTGCTCCCGCTCTCTATCAGTGGATTCAGCCGTGAACCAAGTATGGACACGAAGGTTTTCATTAAGAAATGCTGACAAGTCGCTGGAGTCCTGTCGAATAAGATAAAAATGAAAATACCATTTTAATTTTTTACATTTTTTTTGCACAGTTTATACTTGATTCTAATTGACCTAAGCTCAATTTTCACAAAACCTAATATGATCCCTGATCCAGCTCATGCTTCTAGTGAAGACATAACACAGATAATTTGCTTCATCTGATCTCTTGTTTGAGAATTACACGAATGATTGTTAAGCATATGAAAAGTGAGTCATGGGAAGGCACTGCAGGCAATCTTAGCACTTACTGAAGTAATCATGGATTCAGTAGTATTGATTACTACCATCCCTGTCATCATTATAAGTGCAATAAGCAAAAACAAAATCTAATAAATCTTAAAATGGCTAAATAATACCTACAATACAAGTACGGTTTTTGACATCTAAATTCTAAACTTGGATCCACTCAAATGTCATCTTTTTTTTTAAACCTCCTGACAAGACACTTGGCCTTTTTCTGTTCTGGTCTTGGCTCTTGACACCTTCCAACAGCCAACACACTCACTCACCCCCTTAGCTGCCACATCAATCCTGGCAAGCTGCAGAAGCCCATTGACCTATATTCTCCCAGAGGGGTACTTCAGGAGCTCTCCAAAACTATTAAGTAAAACAAAGTCATTCAGACACCTAAGGTGGAGTCCTGAAACGTCAGGGACTTGCATGTACCGTACTGCCAAATGACAGTCAAGCCACACATATGTTCTGATAGCTTATTCTCTTCTTTTAACTAACCGAATTCCACCACCTGCAACTTTCAGTTTCTGTGCCGATTGCATTCCATATTATAAAAATCACAATGTCAGATACGATGAGTAATAAATGTAGTCACCAAATTGCCGGATGGATTTTCCATCTTAGTCTGATTGCAAGCCCATATAAAAAGATGACATTACAGAGTCATGCTGCTTTTGAGAACTCAGATCAATAAACCAGCAAGGAGCAGGCTGACTTATAAGATTTCTACTGACCATGTTCACGGCCACAAAATGCCATCTCCCTTCCCCTTGCTTGTGCTGTGGTTTCTCTCTAAAACCTGTTCCCCATCCCACTCAAGGAGACAAAAATAAATAGTCTTCTTTTCCACGGAGAGGACTGTGGAGATGACAGAAGATGTTGGAATAAAATATTCATGCCCATCTGACAGGAATGGCACTGGGTTACTTTGCTGCTTTGTGTGTGTTTGTTGGATGTTGGTGGTGACAAACATATATGGATACAAGTGTGTTTTCCTTTCAAAGTGAGCAGTGTAGGGACGGATGTCTACTCATAACAATATGCTTTTTTTTTTATTGTCAGAAAATGTGTTTCAAGCACAGGTTTTATCCACAAGGTCAAACATGTGACAATATAAAAACTGCAATTAGTAATTAGATTCATTATCAATATATTTTTTTTACTGTTATTATTATTAATATTTAGTTGTTCAAAAACAATTTCAAGTTTTTCAGAAGCTAAATTGACACATTTAATTTTCTTTTTTTTTTTATTTAGAAAATCAAGCAAAACCTAAGAAAATGTTTGGGTTTTCTAAGCTGGAGCCAGTGCATTTTCAGGGGCTTAAAATGGTTAAATAATATTTAAAAATGTTAAATGCTGCTGAACAAGATCCTGTTGATCAGGAACTGCTTAGTGTTGCTTTGTATTTTAGACAACTAAATGTTTTTTTTCATATTTCTTTTGAGCTTATGAACATATACTTGCCATTAAATTAATACATGACATCAGAAATATGTAGTGTTAAAACATTGTCCTCATATGATGATTTTCCTCACCCTTCACCAGCTTTACTGACCTTGCTTGAGAAGTGATGGTGAACAGCCAGACTCAGCGCTTGTTTCTTCAGAGCAACCAGACTCGCTGAGCACTTCTCACAACACGCAACTTTCCTCTCAACCCTCCCAAAGCCGGGATTCACCGACACGGGTCCTCTGTTTATAGTCCCGCTTCCGAACGACATTGTACTCCTGATGCGGTCTCCTACAGTTCCAGGGAGGGAGGTGTAGGACGGGACAGCGTCTGCTCTCTGGCACATCCCCCGATGTAGATCGCCCCTGGATCCTCTGGCCCCCTCAGTAGTAGGGCGCTCCTTGGATTGGCGCTCTTTCCCCTGAACACTTGCAGAAAAGCCGAAGGGCTCAGAGTGATGTTGCAATTCTGAGCTCGGAGGAATAAATCATTAGAAAAAGGATGTATGTGGGCTCCGGCTGAGGGAAACTAGATATCAATCGACGTGGACAACTGTAACCACACCCAAATGTTTTTAGCACTGCAAGAGCATTATTCTCATGCTAAAGTCCACAGGCTGTGCAATCTTGAACAAATGGTAACATGTGATGCACACTAGGAATAAATCTGACTTACCCAGTGAGTTATTTTTGCCGACACAGGAAATATCTCTCTCTCCTCTTCCAGTCAGAGATGACATGACAACTTGTTAATATTTAAAAAGATATCCAAACAAAGGCAGCACGCAGTTTTAGTTGATTTTGCCAAACCTCCGTGCAAAGAAAGCAAAAATAGTTCACTCATGGTGGGTCCAAAGGATAAAATGTGACAAACTGAGGAGGCTGGAGTCACAGAGATGGCGCGATGAGAGCAGTGGAGAAGCAGTGAGCGCACTGTGCGACACTTGATGAATTTACTTGTTCGTTTATTACAAGCTCCTCGGGGAGGCGGTAATGAGCTAATCTGCACACAAGGGGTGAAAGGGAAATGCGCTTGTTAATATGGTTTTCATTTGATTTTTTTCTCCCTTTCAAAACATAAACAGTTTCTCTACACAACAGGTCCTCGTTTGTAATGACAATCTGCAGTGGCAGATAAACATGTCTGAGTGGACGTGAAGTCAGGAAGTCTGTGATAGATCCACAAATATGCAAATCTAAATCTGGGGATATTATTATTGATGAATTCACCCTATATTTACCCTGGCATTACCAATAGAATACAATAAAAAAAAGGTACATACACAGAGACGGATTTTCTTTAAATGCCCAAAACGGTTGCTGCACAGGAAAAGATATACCAATAATTATTCTTTTATGGGTCAAGCTGTTTCATTCGATGGGTAATAACAGGTTACTACTAATAATGATAATAATAACTATGCATGTTCTTCATCTTGACGTTGTTACTACAATGTAGCTTATGTAATGAGCTTATACTGTTTTGATTACTTTATTAGCTACTTAGGTAGCTTGTGAGTTGTAAAATGGGGGCAATCAAGTCGTATTATTATGCTGTATTTTTGTTGTATTATTAATCTTAATCTGAAAAATATCTACAGTATGTATTTATGTACTGTGTTGCATCTGCATATATTTTATGAATTCATTGTGAGAAGTAGCAGAAAATGGAAAAACTGAAGTGAAGCGGGAAATGCCTGAGTAAAAAACTTGTAAATGTAAATGTTCTTAGTTGCTTTACAGTAGTGGAACTTTTTATGGATGTATAGAAATAGTTAGCCTGTTGTTAGGGTAAAAGTTATTGTTTGTTATAATATGCAATAACTTATCCTTCTTCCACGTAAGTACAAATACTAAAGTGTGTCTGGTAGCACATATTGAAACACTTTCTATAAATGTAATAGCAAGCATATTAAATTAAAAACATGTTTTTTAAAAGAAATATTTTTTTTCTAATATATACTTTATATCTTAATTATAAATACAACATACAAACATATTTACTAAAAAAACAAGTACTTTAAAAAATGTTTATTTAATATGCTTGAAATATTTTTCATCTTATTGTACAAGAAATTCTTAAAAACGATAAAGTTCTGGTGAGTAAAATGGTAAAGATTCAACACAGGTAGAAACACTTGATGTAACTTTTAATACAATATGCTCAAAGATTTGTCTCGCTTTGGTCGCTCTACTTGTAAAAATGTGTGTGAATTTTGCAAACACATACAGGGAAAGTGACTTTCGGTGCGTTCTCCTGAATTTTCTTCCCACTTGTCCACAAAAAAAAAAGCTTTGTTGGGGGTTGTTTTGTTATTGAGACGGCGACAGATGGTGGGCGAACTATAAAACCACTCTGCGCTGCTCTTTGAGTAGTTACGGTAGACCCTGACAGCCTCCTCCCCTTCACCGCAGCACAGTGTTTTACCGGTGAAAGATTGGTGGAACAGCGGGTGCCATTTGGCACAGAGCTAATATTGCAACAATTAACAAAGGGCATCTGGTAATTTATCGTCGTATTTGTGAATTTATTGAATATTTTGCCGACGATCCAAAATGAGTTCAATTAATGTAAAAAAGCTGAAAGTCAACGAGCTGAAGGACGAGCTCAAAAAGCGTAATCTTTCGGACAAGGGGCTGAAGGCCGAGTTGATGGACCGCCTGCAGGCCGCGCTGGAGGAAGAGGCCCTAGCCGGAGAGCCCTCGCTCGATCAAGAGCCTGTGGCGGACGAGGGTCTTGACCAGGCCGCCGACCAGGAGGGTATGGGGGAGGAAGAAGAAGGCGAGGGCCCCATGGAGGAAACCATGGAGGACAACGAGGAGCAAGAAGAGCCGCAGAATGGGGCCGACGAAGATGTCGCTGCCGACGACGAAGAGATGGGTGAGGGGGAGGATGATGGCGACGAAGAGGATGAGATGGATCCCATGCTCAAGGCAGATGTGGACGACATCGAGAAGACCGACGCAGATGATGGTGAGCCCGGGGACCAGGCCGCTGAGGGTGAGTCGATCGAACTGATTATGAACAATGTGATTGTTTGGATGGACTGTGGCTGGATGTCGATTTTGGCTACATTAGCATTATGTTACCGCGGGAGGGGCCGGCTGGAAATGCTTACATTTGAATGCGCTACCCTAGCACCCAATGTTGAGCTAGCTAGCTTGACCTCACAAGGCTAGTCAGCGTTAGCCACAAACGGAAATCGTTAGCCGTGTAGCTATGTTAGCATCGGTCGCCATCGTGGTTAGCCGACGATAATCTTCTTGTGACGTTAATTAACGATAGTATAGAGGTCAAATCTCAGCTTTAATACTGTACCCTTTTATAATTGAAGTTTCTTAGCGACCATTAGTAATTTGTATGCGAGAAGTTGGCTATTAACGTTAGTTACGCTTAGGTTCCCTTTTCCTTTCGCTTGGTTAGCATTTTAGCTTGTCAGCTAATGTCCTTTTCTTTGTTTGGTGTAACGCTAGCTGTAGCTACTTAGCTTGCCGACGATGTAGTTAGTTCAGGGGTTCCCTTATGCTTCTGGTACGAACTAAAGCAGGATGGAAACAACGTTGTGCAGCAAATCAAAATCCAAACCTATATCTACAAGTGGCCTCGCAGGAGAACGAAATATTTCAACATTTCAAATGTTTTGCTACGATTGGTAGAGCGTCGTGTCCCCATGTTTGTGACCCGTAGCTCAAAATGGACACGAGAGCGATAACGTTACCGAAGGGGAAATTACAATCAAAAGAGTTTGAATTCCTTCCCTTATTTTGATTCGGGGCTGTTCTTGACATCTGTGTATATAAGGGAACACCTGAACTGGCCACGGCAAAGGCGGACGGTGTATCAGGTTGTTTTTAACGTTAGCACGCAGTTAGTTTGTCCATGGATGGTTTGGGAAGGGTCTTGCTTGCTGCATCACCGGAAAATGTGGATCTACAACGAGTAGCCGCTTGAGTTATGCAGGGTTAGAATGGGTTTAATTAGGGTTTCCCCCCAATTTCCTTGCATGATTCATTGTCCCACACAACAGAGTTGTCCTCATAATGAGCCACACTTCTAAATGTACCTGTACAACATAAGCCCTTTATTGCGGGGTGAGTGTCCCTTTTACTTTGCAGAGACTTATTTTACCAGCCCCAGCAAACACTGTAAAAATTTTTCCTTTGGACCAGCTTACATTGTAATTGCCATCTGGTCATTAGAGCTGTTACAATTTATGCAGTATGATTGTATTGTGTAAGTGTACTGAGGTGTTGCCTCTTAACTTAATATTCTTATGGTCGACACTTTCTCTAATCAACGGGCTTTGTGGGCCAGACTCCCACTGCCAGTCCGACCTCTTTCTCACACAAAAAGGAGCACCTCATTCTATATCTTTGTTCTATTTTCAAAGGAGATGCGGACAAAGACACGAATGCTGATCAGAAGAATAAGAAGGGTGTTAAGAGACGCCGGGAGGAACATGGAAGGGGCTACTTTGAATTTATTGAAGAGAACAAATACAGCTGGTAAGGATGGGACAGAGCAAATATGGCCTTCAGCATCCCTGAAGCGCCATCCATAGCTTTGTTTACTTGTATTGGCTTTAAGTGCCGATGCACACATAAATAGTGAGAGGGAGAACCTCTTCTTAAAGTATATACTATTTACAACCTTATTTACACATGTTTTGAGGGTTATCCCTGACAACCTAAAAGCCTTACCATTTACCTTTTTACACTGCCCACTCATATTGTGTATTTACTGGACTGCATTCTGTACCAGAAGTGCATCTATCAAGTCTCTATGAATTTTAACATCTGTTCCTCATGCCCAGTATTGTTTTGGAAAGCCTGTTGTGTCCTCAAGGTGAATCAAGGCTGCTCAAACAAGCAACACAGGAAAGTAGCAGATGTGTCCTTTTTGAATAGAGGGTGGGTGGGTGGGGGTAGAGGTGAAAGGTTTTGGGGGGGGGGGGGGTGCAATGCTGCAGGGTAGCACACCAGGATACAGTATTGAACGTCAACGAGGAGGAGCTTGCTATTGACGGTCCATCGTTTTGCCTCGCAATGGTCTGCTTTTTTCCGTTTTATTTTTATTTATTTTTTTGGTTTGTTTTTTTTTTTTTGTCTTTTCTTTCACTGGTTGTATGATGTCAAATGATATTTATGTCTCATGTATCATGTCTTTTGTGTGTAATCATGGTATGACAGTGAGGATGTGTTTATATAAGCAAGACTTGCTTTTTCCCCTTTGCAGGTGACATTATGCATGGTGTGTGTGGAGGAGTGTGAGTGTGGATACATGTACCTACTTCTTGGTCAGTGTTTTGTTTTCATTGCCCTGTTTACACCCTAATGATCAACAGGCAGGGAATGGAACTGCAGTCTAAGCTTATGGGAACATTCTTCAGATGTTCTGGGCACCATGATTATTGAAACAGGATAGGCTTTTTTTTTTTCCTTTTACTTTTTTCTTTCTTTTTTTTTTTTTCTTTTTTTTTTGCAAGGGTGTATTATTAAATCTCAACTTTTCCTTGTTACACAACCCCTCACCCACCCCCAACAAAGCTCTTATTCTACCCTATGTGAGACAGCGTCCACTGGGCAGTGACAGGCCAACAGAGCAGTAGCCAGTATGTGCCCATTGATGGACTGACTGCCCATATCCTCTCAGCATGTTTTCCAGAGCTACCTTAAATCTTTGCCTGTAGCAGCCATTTGTACAGCGCTTAAGGTTCAATGGGGGCCATATAGTGACAGATGTCTGTGGACTTGGAGGGACGTTGAGAACTGCTGAAGATGAGGATGGGACAGTGAACCCCAAGTCTTTCTCCTTACTTAAATGCTCTACTGGGCTTGGATCGTTCCTTCAAGTAAACAATTGTTAGGTGTAATTAAAATGTCTATATTTAAAAGACTTTGCCTAGTTATTTGAACTGTCCATTAGATATTGTGGTACCTTATCTCAAGCTACAGAGTTGGTAAGTTGCTGTAGCTCTAAATATACAGAGCTCATTTCAAGCCGAGAACAGTGAAAACCCCCTGACCTTTTTACATAGCGGTCCACACGGGTTAAATATAACTCACCCACCACTGCTGTAACTGACTCCACAGAAATCACAGAATATAAACATACTCTAAAAGTCGAGAGATGTACTTAGATTTTTACTGTTTACAGTGGTTACCCCTGCATGCTAAGGCAAGCGGGGGTCGTTTATTTCTGTGTATCTGTCACATTTTAGATTTCGCTGGATACTGCAAGGTAAGTGTTGTCTGCCAAGGCCCACAATACAGCTGACTTTCCAAAAATTTTGGACACTCGCTTCACCTGTTTACTGGTTTGTATTGTTTCCTCTGGTTTGTCTTTCCACTTTTCTCCGCACATATTTTTGAGGAAGTGGTAGCCAAGGCAACTATATGTTCCAAGCAGCTGCATTGATGCGTGAATCCTCTGACTGACTGGTTGGTGTCTATTTTCAGGGCTTCATTTAAGTCACCTGTGCCACCCCTGGAGGAGGAAGACGAAGAGTTTGATGATACAAAAGTTTGCCTTGATACCTGTAAGTTTTCCTAATGTAGCTGGTATTCATGTAGCGTTAACTTGAATGTCTGCTAATCTGTCAAAAGCTTTTATACATGGAAACAGACAGATGAGTTTTTGCCATGTTTGTGCTCCAGACAACTGCGACCTGCACTTTAAGGTGTCACGAGACCGGTACAGTGCCTCGTCTCTCACGATGGAAAGTTTTGCTTATCTGTGGTCCGGAGGCAAGGCAACCTACGGTGTGAACAGTGGCAAAGCTTGCTTTGAGATGAAGGTATTCCCACATTGAAGAAATATAACTCGCATTTTCATACAGCCCTTACAAACTCTGGCTAAATGGTAATATCAATTCAAACACTGGATCCTATTCAAGGTTTTGTTTTTTTTGTTTTTTTGCCTTGTGTCAACAGATTACAGAGAAAATTCCCGTGAAGCACATTTCCAGCAAGAATATGGAGATTCATGATGTGCAGGTTGGCTGGTCCCTGGCTACTGGCACATTGCTCCTGGGTTTGTCTCTTTTCAAATTTACCCCTCTAATAATATATGCTGTTAGATGTGTCCTCCTAACCTTCCAATGTCCCTGGAATAAAGGGTTTGTAGCCAACAGGGACTTTCTAGTTTTCTCGTAGCAACATTTCATTTGTCGTGATTTAGTCATTTGTCATGATCTACTTGGTTGTGACACATGGTGGATAAAGACATTATTTATAATAATTACTTCTATCCTCCATCAAGTGTTACAAATTGTTAAATCATACAAGCTGAATAGTACAGGGCTCCAAGTGCTGTAGAGTACTTGGACTCAAATAAAAAAAAAAAACACACTGTCAAGCAAATGCATACAGTCAAATAAGAAATGGTACTCATGTTAATGAAAGGCAGTCTGTCAGATGAACTCCCTCTAGTGGATTATCAGCATGTCATTAAAATAAAATGGCTAATCTCTGGTTGCATCATAGTAATGGTGCCTGGTCTGATAGACCCAGTGTGTGTGGGAAATATCGTAGTTATAATCAACCACAAGATGTATTAATTAATGTAATACCTTACTATATAGGTGAGGAAGAGTATTCTTACGCCTACTCTGGAAAAGGAAAGAAGACCACAAACTGTGTGACAGAGGACTTTGGGGAAACCTATGAGGAGAATGATGTCATCTGCTGCCTCATTGTAAGAAAATGATTATTGCAAACCAGAATTACAATAAAGGAAGTATTCTCTGCAGTAGGGAGGTAAAACCCATGCTCCTTGAGGACCACAGCCCAAACTATCCCTGCATTACCCACTGCTGATTGCCTGGATCAGTTGTGTTCAGAAGCAGGGGCAGCAGTGCCACCGGCCTTCAGCCTTTTACACCCATGGCTGAAAAATACAATGAAGCCCATACGCTCAGTTTAAATCGTCACGACAATTCGGGTCATGCACAAAATACCAACATTGTACTAGTGGGCTCGAAGGATAAAGTCCAGTTAATGTCAGGAGCAAGTCAGAAGAATGTCAGAATTCCAGGCCATGTGTGAAATGAGGCTTGTGTTGCATTGTAGCCTCTAGATGTCGCCAAATGTCACTGCACATCTGGTCTTTTTTGTTTGTTTTTGGGTAGGGCAGGGATAATTGGAAACTCATCAGAGCTGCTGGCCTCAAAGGGCATGGGTTCGCCACAGTGGTCTTATTGATATAGAAATGTTTTGGTCTGCATTTATTTTCCCGGCTTTATTTTTACCACATTAATTGCAGTTGTTCACATGCTGATTTCCTCAGCCCTGTCTTTAATGTTTGAGCATTCACATTTCCCTCACTTTTTTTTTTTCCTTCCTCTCCCTGTTTTATTTACTTAGGACTTCGAAGGTGATGAGGTGGTGCTGTCATTCTCAAAGAATGGTGGGGAGCTGACTGAAGCTTTTCGGTTTAACAAGGAGACTTTGAATGGCCAGGCCCTTTTCCCCCATGTCATCTGCCACAACTGTGCTGTGGAGTTTAACTTTGGGCAGATGGAAACTCCATATTTCCCTCAACCAGAAGGATACACCTTCCTGCAACAGATACCTGTCAATGAGAGAGTCCGGGGGCTTAAGGGGCCACAGACAAAGGCAGACTGTGAGGTAAGGTTTTAGTTAGTTAAACATTTATTACGAATGTGACACTTTGATCATCGTGCATTCTTAACTTTTCATGTCACACAGATCA
This sequence comes from Channa argus, assembly GCF_033026475.1. Taxonomy (NCBI): domain Eukaryota; kingdom Metazoa; phylum Chordata; class Actinopteri; order Anabantiformes; family Channidae; genus Channa; species Channa argus. The sequence continues at coordinate 17,749,270 of NC_090213.1, read as the reverse complement.
TAGTGATGGTGGGTCTGCCAGGCTCAGGGAAGACTACGTGGGTAAAGAACCATGTACAGGAGAACCCAGGAAAATACTATATCTTGGGCAGTGACACCATAGTGGACAAGATGATGGTCAGTACCGTGTTGCCTTACCAAGGTTACCATGTTCTGCAGTTTCTATCCTGCTAGTTTTGTTTTTTAACATTTCACCTTATCTCATTACTTAGATTAACAGCCTGAAACGCCAGTCAAAGGACATCACAAAACTGACTGCCATTTCCCAGCGAGCACCGCTCTTCTTGGGAAAGTTCATTGAGATTGCTGCCCGCAAGAAAAGAAACTACATCCTTGATCATGTAAGCGTTTTTGTGAGGACTCACTGCATTTTGACAATATACAGATATGGTTGAAAAATCACATCATAAATAGCAGTATAACGAATTGTGTCTTTGTTCTCTGCAGACAAACCTGTCTGCCCCGGGCCAGAAGAGGAAGATGTGTTTGTTTGCAGGCTTCCAGCGTAAGGCCGTGGTGGTCTGTCCCTGTGATGGTGACTACAAGCAAAGAGTCCAGAAAAAGGTTGAGAGCGATGGTAAAGAAGTACCTGAGCACGCTGTCCTCAAAATGAAAGGTAAAGTATTTTGGGACTTAAAACCCATCAAATGCAGAGTGAACCTTTTTACTGAAAACTGAACTGTTAATGGCAGATTGGGTTCCATCGTTTGCCTGCCCGCTCACATTCTGCTTGTTGACTTCTACTGTAGGCTTCTACTCTCTGCCTGAGGATGGTGAAAGCTTCAACGAGGTCATTTATGCTGAGCTGCAGAAGGAGGAGGCTGCCAAGCTGCTGGAACAATACAAGGAGGAAAGCAAAACCGCACTTCCTGCTGAGAAGAAGCCGAATCAGGGAAGCACAACACCAAAGAGAGGCGGTGGCCTGCGCGGTGGTGGCCGTGGGGCCAAGAATCATTTTGGCCGTGGCAGTGGACCTGGACAGCGAGGCGGCGGCCGGGGAGGCTTCCAGAACAGAGGCAACTTTAGGGGAGGTAGGTTATTAGAAAATGTGTGTTCTTGTTGTGTGCTCCTCCCACCCCTTATTTTATTTTTAATGCCAATTACATTTTGTCTGCAGCTCCTGGCCCTCGTGGAGGCTTTAATCGTCCGCCTCGTGGCTTCCTACCTCCCCCTGCCTTCAGAGGATTCCCCAACCGTGGAAACTTCAACCGTGGCGGTGGCCCCATTCCCAGCCTTGGTGGATCCCCCAGAGGTGGACCAATGAGGGGTAACATGGGACCCAGAGGGGGGCCCATGAACAGAGGTGGCCCAATGAACAGAGGGAACATGAACAGAGGAGGTGGCTCCAATATGAATCGTGGTGGAAACAGGGGACATCCCAACCAGGTGGGTTTAATCATAAGGTTTGTAAATCATGCCAGTTAACATCCGCCCATCTGTTGCTGTAATCGGTGTCTCTCCCTAAAGTTTCAGCAGAGAGGTGGTAACCGTGGCAACTTTGGCAACAAGAATGGCAGCTTTGCTAACAACAGGAACAGTGGCAACTTTGGCAACAGGAACGGCATGGACAAGGCTCAAGCTTTCAACCAGAGCTGGCAGCAAGGGGTCAGTGTTTCTGCAGGGGGGAGAAGGGCCTAAATCAGCACACTGTCACAAGTGCTTCTATGAAAAGCACACTTGTAGGGAATAAAGCAGAAAATATATACCACTAGAGCAAAATGTTTTCCACAAAAAAAAAACAGACTACTGTCTCATCATATCACAATCAGGTTATTGTTGTGAATTCTGCGTTTCCTTTTGAAACCTGCATGAACAAGGGAAAAACTTAAAGCCTTTGTCTGTAACTACACTAAAACAGGCTAAAAACACAACAGCAACCAATATTGTATAGAAACTAACATTAAGTTCTATTCCAAAGTCATAGTTTGTTGAAATTGGTATAAATGTTTTTGTTTTTTCTCTCTTTGGTAAAGAACATGGTCAGTACAAAGGTGACGTACACTATATAAACTTACTACCGTTTGTGTCTTGTGCAGTTCTGGAACCAGAAACCGTGGAGCCAGCAGTATCAACCTGGATATTACTAAGACACTTGTTCTAATGGACTGGTGGCTGACACCCAAGAGCCACCACTTGCCACGAAACATCCTGCCTCCTTGCTGTTTGTTTTTTCCTTTTCCTACAACCCACTTTTAATAATCTAAAACCCACCAACCAACAACCGAGACTGAATGATATGGAGCAACAACATTCCACATCAAAGGAGACAAGGCAGCCTGAGTGTAACTGAAGGTTTATATATATCTATATACACATTTACGTGGGGTTTAGTCTTATTCAGTAACTGCTTTTTTTTCCCCTTTGTTGTATATTTCATTATCCTTTTCAACACTTTTAAATGACGTGCTTTTAAAAATAACATATTTGTAATATCAGGAACCAGAAACATTTTCCAGCCTGGCAGATGGTGTTTTTGTTTTTCTCCCCCCTCCCCCCCAGAGTTGTGTGTTTTATCTGTGCTGTGATTTTATTTCTCATCATTTTTTTTTTTTTTTTTTTTTTTTTATTATTACAAATTGTATATATTTGTTTTTCGCATAGTTTGTATGAGACATTAAAGATAAAGTAGTAATGATTGATTGAAAGAATCCTTGGCTTCTTGGCTAGAAGCATGGTAGCTGATTATATTGTTAGACTGTCAATATGTCAATAGTCTACTGTCAAACAGTTAAACTAAAGCAGCAGATAAATTACAGCATTATTTGTCTTTTGTTCTCGCTATCAAACTGTAACCTAAATCCCATAGACCCACAATAAACAGCTCGTTGGCTTTTTTTAAATTGTTCCTGGCTTATGACTTTTGATTCAGTTCAAAGGTGTGTAAAAGACCTTTGAAGGGGCGATGGCCGAGTTTGCTACTTCAAACACTGAGGACATCAGCCCACTACTCCTCCAGTTTACACGTCATTAGTCAACTGTTCCGTCTTTGATATGTGATGTCCTGTCTTTTAACTCTTCCAATGTGCATTGTTTTAAGTATTTTGGCCAAGCCATTTTAAGGATCAAAGTAAGCCATTTTTGGTACAGTATGTATTTGATTCCTTTCCGAATTCTTTCAATTTATATTCAAATGAAGGCACTAGGCTTTGATTCTCAGGAAAGCTGTGGTTCCTAGATTGCCAGTGTTTTAGTGCAGTAGACTTTTAACAGCAAACACTGATTTTGAGGCCATTAATGGCCAGAAAATCAGAACCACAATAGCATTTTACTCCTTTGCATGTGTATCTTTTTTTTTTCTTTTTTCATTAAACACAATTTTAGTTTTAACCAAGTTTCTAATTACTGTAGTTGGGTGAAAGTGGTTGGAGGGAAGCAACGTTGCTCATCTTCACCAGCAAAACCTAAAGGGCTTCACAGTGTCAGCACATCCACACACCCATCAGATGACTGTACGGACCGACGACGGTTACTCAGTTCTCAGCTCTTAAACCATTATGTTGTCTCAACACTCCAGAGTTGATGTTGGTGACTGTGTGGCCCCAGCAATAATGGAAGCTGCTCATGTTTCCCGCTGCGTTAATTTGGCAGAGGACGCCCAGCTTTGTTTCTCAACACTGTAACAACATCAAAGCTGGAGAACAAACCCTTAGTGTAGCTCAGACAAGCCCAACACTCCAATGTGTCCATTTGCTTTTGTTTCTTAACAGCTCGCGTTGATAATTAACAAATGTGTACATACTATTTTAACCATGCACGAATGTTCATTAATTTTAGTAATACGTGTATTGTGACTAAGAGAATTGTTAGTTTGCCCCAGTACTGCTGTGTGATGAATTGTCAGTTCTATTTAAATGTCTGGACGATTTGTGCCGCCCTGTTTTACTGTACTGGATCCATACATCTAGCAGAATGTAAGCTTTGAGTTTACAGGATGATCTATAATACAACAGACACTATATTTTTATTGCGTTCCGTTGCAGGTTGTACATCAGGTCTTTTATTATTAAACCCAACAGCGCAAAAGCTTTGAGACTTTAAGATATGTTGTCTTTTCTATCTTGACAGTTTTTGATATTTGTGTTAATGAAAATCGGAATTGTATTTTCTTTTTAAAATCGTCTCAACTCTATTAAAGTTAAAGAAGCTGGTGTAGAGTGACTGTTATTTTTATTTTTTTTTACAGTGCCTACAAGAACTCATGTCCAGCGGGTTTTGCTTAACTGCCTTATGATGTCAGGGTGAAGAATTTTAAATGATTTCTCATTAGGATAAACTGGGTGATCGCTGTTCTCGTAGCTCCACTAGTAGTTTACTGCAATGTTCCGGTGGTTATTGAACCACAGTCCAGTGCAAACGTTTGCATCGTCTTAATTTGAAATAGCAAAAAATAGTAAAAGTATGTTTTATTGTGTTAGCATAACATTTAATGCAGTACATGCTTTACAAGTGGTCGTTCATCTTCAGCAGTAACAAAAATGGTCAGTGAGTGCGTAAAAAGAAAGTTTGATTAATTCATGAAAATTATATCATTGAAAATATTTGAATACGCCGTTTATAAAATGTCCTGTTCTGACACCTATGACTACCGTCTGAGCAGTGTTTGTATTCACCAGGTGTCATTTTCTCCCATTCTTTATGGCATAAGTGTTCCAAATCTACCAGATTGCCTGGCTGTCTGCCATGTAGAACCTTCTCACAATCTATCCACAGGTTATGATAAAACATCACTGTATTTTTTTAACCATTTCTGAGTCGACTTTGCTTTTTGCTTTGGGTCATTCTTGGAAGAGTATTATAGTGTGTCTTAATTTTCTACTAATTCTGTCTTATAGTTTTTACAGTCGGTGCTAGTATCCCTAAACACTTTAGGGATACATTTTCATATCCTTCAGCTTTATGAAAATTTACCAATTTCATTTTGAGCTCTTCTGAAAGGGATTTTTGTGAGCAAATTGCTTGAGACTGTTCGTACCTTGTGGTAAATTTAAAGTGCAAGTCTGGTTGAATACACCTGGTGTCACTCATCAAGCATCAAGTATTGAAGATTAGATTAAAGATTGGACACCTGATTTTACATATTAATGTCAATTACCTAGAGTATTTATCAAGGGGAATGCAAACTTCTGCACTGATATAATTATTATTTAACCATAATTCTCTTTTTGTACAGTCTTTAAACATATTTGTCACTTCTGATGTTGAAAAGTACATTCATACTAGCTGAATGTGCATGAAATATATTATTCAGGAAAAAAATCAGTCTTTGTTTAACTTTTTTACCATTTTAACTTAGGGTGTTGCAAACTTCTTTACTAAACCGTCTTCACAGATGGATCATGACTAGATCCTTTTGTCCTCCGAACCTTATGTTGGTCACATTGTTCCTTTGTGACTGATCTCTGTATATTTTGTAGCTGAATCCCAACCTGACGTTTTGATTCTTACTGTTTTACTGTATTTTTGCTCCTGAAGCTTTCTCCAAACGGTGGAGTGTGATACCTTCAGCCCTACATTGCAGAGGTTGATGGCGATTGTTGTTTATGTCGTGTTGTTTTTTCTTCACAGATCTCAAAATGTTTCTGCCATTACCTGTTGTGGATTCCTTTGCCTGACCCATTCTGTGCTTTCTTTCTTTTTCAGGACATTCCAAATTCACATCTGTCTAGTGTTGAGTGTATGAGTGTGCAATGTCTCCAAGTGGCCCCCTTTCCTTCTCATTTTCCAAATGACTTGCTTTCATCCCACATACAGCTTTCTGCTTTCTTATTAACAAGGTATTGATTTAGAACAGCACATTCCCGGGAAATAAAACACACCTGTCAGTCATGGGTTCCATTACTTCTGAAAGACCTCAAACTTGGGTCATTTTATATAAAATGTGTAAACGCCATCAAATAAATGCTTTTTATCTTGAACTCAAATGTCTTCGTTGTGTACAGCACACACGAATGACTTAGCCTCCCAGTACACTGAGGAACAACTAGACTGACTGGGACATTTGACGTCCAAAGAAACGGAATAACTTGGATTCCCAGAATTTTCTTTGGATGTTGTCATCAAGTAAAAAAAAAAAAAAAATGCCATAATTCCATCCTCTTAAACTTCACAACTCTCTCACAAGTGACCTTGGAGGATGAGCAACCAATTGAAATACACTCACTGGCCACTTTATTAGGTACACCTGTACAATCTAACGCAATTCAGTACAGAAGCTCGGCAATGAATTCTACTTTTACAGTTTAATAATTTCTCAGGTTTTGAGTTGAAACTGTCCGTTTCGGCCCCCTCATTCAAAACTTCAGCAACGTTGAAGCACCTCTTCTTAATCACCTCTTATGATGTACTCCAGTACAGGTCCACCAACCACCATGACCTCAATAATACACAGAGAGTAGAATTATCAGGTCTCTGACAGTGTTAAATTAAAAACTGAGACATTATAACATTGTAAAAGAATTCATGGCAGAGCTGCTGTATTGGATTGTGAGTGTACATTTCAAACGACATTCAGTAACATGGAAACGTCCTAATGCCTTTAATTTCCCCTGACATGTGCTAATCCGTGCACTTCTTGAAAAGGTCTTGTATGTTCTTTGTCTTCCCAGTGGATCTTTTCTTTCAGATAAAGAACGTTTGCCCCTAAAATCACCTGAAATCTAAAAAGGAGTTAAACCAATTGTGTGATCTCTAACTAGTTAGCATCACCACCGATTTAGTTGTGTGTTACACTGTAATTCGTTTGGGAAGACTGAATGCAGCAAACTCTCAATGGGCACCACACATTTACTTTTTCTTCACAGCAGCACCTGTGCTGTTAGAGAATCCACTTGCCTCCCAGACGAACAGCTGGATGTCTTTGGCAGGGCAGCACGTTTACCTCCATCAGAGCCATAGTGATGAATGACAAGGCCCCCCCCCACCCCAACCCAACCCCCATTCAGACAGCAAACAGCGTATTAGGCGCTGGCCCTGATTACCAACGTTTAGCCCGGTCTAAGCCTGATGTAAACACATGAAGAGCCCATCACTAATGAGAACTGAATCCACGTCCCTCTGTATGTGGCCGCACTGTAAATAAAGCATGACAAGTACGTTTGACCATCATTGTCAGGGACAGTGTGTCCTCAGGGAAACAAGTGTTATAAGTCATTAGGCAAATTATTTGCTCTGCTTTACAATTTCCTATAGCTGCAAACGAAGAAGTGGAAGAGAGGACAAGGCGGCTGCATGTGAATGTGATCCCGAATGTGAATTGGGCCACACAGACATGCTTGACAACAGGGAAGACGAGGACCGGAAACTTTCAGTGAAACAAAATAGTTTATTTTTCAAAACATAAACTCATTCCTATTATGTACAATTTGAAAAAAACAATAACACATCATACCGAATTCAAACAGTGGCTGTGGATTCAACACAACTCATTCAAATGTGACTTACAAAAGATATAAAAATCTACAAAATATATAAAAGTGCTCGTGGAAGGAGGTCAGTGGCAGCAGGAGCTGCCTGTCATGTGTGAAACTCTCCATAAATGTACATTTAAATAGAAAGTACTAGACGTGTTGTTTGAAACTATTAAATACATCAACACCCCAATGAAAACAGTACAAAAACAGTACAATATTTCTGTAATACTTTCCCAGAATCTGTGATTGTAGGATTTCTATAGTTGTTTTCCATGACTTCATATTATGGAGACATTGTCCATCGTGCAAGCACACCTTTCGACAATCATATTGGGGAACTCAGCCACTTCTATCTCAGTGTAGTCCCCCTTCTTTACCAGGTACATGATGGGTAATGGGGTACTCTCAGCCGCCGTACACCTGCGCTCCCCATAGCCATAGTTGCGTTTGGGCTGTTTGCAGCCTCCTGTGCACCTGTACGCCTGGTATCCTGCTGGTTCAATGATCCAGTACTGTGTCCAGGTGAGCGCACGGAAGTTGATGAAGTACTGCTCTCTGCAGCAGGTGTCTTTGCTGTGGTTGGCATCGCAGTCACCGCGAGAGCTGCAAGGATTTTTAAGGTTTGGTTAGATGACTGCTGTTGACATGTTTTTTATTTAAAGAAATGGGCAACATGGGGGCTTAACGCGTCAATGCAAAATGTTTCCAGAATGTCTTAGGTAGCACCTGCCTGTTGTTGATCTGTCCAATTAACTATCAACCTCTTTCATTTGTGGTCTAATTTTTGTGGTCATTTAAACAATACACAATTTATACAATACACGTTGTGCGCCCGTGCTTTGGCACCAAACTATGAGACCAAACCTTCCGCACACTGTGGCAAACTGTTCCGACTAATGAATGCAGATGCTGACAGGTGAAAACAAAAGGTGGTCACGAGCTTATTGTCACACTGACACAATATCCTGTAAATCAAAAGCTCGCGCCCTTACCCGTATTCTTCGAGGTTGAGTGTGTAGAGGATAAGTTCGGGCTTTCCCAGTGTGTTGTCCGTCTGCTCCTGGGTGGTAAAGCGCACACTCTTGGCGATCTCTGCCGCGTAGCTGCCAGGTCTCTCGCCCTCGATCCACACCTCCAGGTGCATAAGTGTCTTCTGCTGCGTCTTGGACCAATAATGCACCGCCTGGGTCACATCAAAGCTCTTCCAGCCGCTCTCGTGAATGGGGATCAGTCTGTGAAAACGAGAGATAAGAACGATTAATTACAAAGCCTGTAAATGAATTAAATTATGGTTAAGATGACCAATTGAGGCCAAAGTTATGTCGCCTTTTGTTTTTTCTTGATTGCCACTCATTTTACACGCTATTCTGTGAAACTGACGTCTTACCGTGAATCCACCAGCGATGACCGGTTAGATCCGTTGGGCAGCACCTCCACCCAGTAAACGCTGACCCGGACGTTGTTGACGGGCCGGTGGTTTTTCTTTTCCACCAGGAAACGCTTTTGGTAGGAAGCCCGCTGGTAGAGCTTCAGCTCCGCCATGGTCACCTCGCTGTTGTCGGGGATCCTCGCCTCCATGTCGAACACCATCCGGTGCCGAGTTGTGTCAGAGTAGACGTATTCCCCAGAAATGTCTACAACACAGAGCAATGTGTGCATTTTAGTATTATATTCTCCACAAGTTGCTTAAAATCAATTTTTTTTAAAAGCCAGCGTGGTGCGTGAAAAATACTTTTACGCATTACGCACGGGAAAAACGGCGTTTTCCAAACTGTTATCGGTGTCAAAGTTATGTTTAAGTTTAATTCGCAAAATGACACGTTATATTTATTCTAAAATGTGAATGCTCTTTACCTGCATTACCAGGGATTCCCCTCAGGATGCCCGCCAGACTGGGCAGAGATCTGCGTCTTCTGCTATGGTGCATCTTCAACATGGAAAGGTACTTATTTCTGATATGCGCCGGAACCACCAGGTTCTCCAAATCCCTCTTGTGAATGTTTGGAATTGTATCCATGCCCAGTTTCTTCAGCAGCGCTTCTTTCATATCCTGATGCGTAAAAGCGGTTGAGACACCGAGGAGACCGGTGAAGAGGAGACAAGCGCGGAGGAAATCCATGAGTCAAAATTTCAATGCGATAAGCAGCAGCACAGAAGCTCGGGTCACCTACAGATAGACAGTGTCCCTCTGACACTCCTCCGGCCCCTTATATTGTTGCGGCCCTCCTAGTCCTTCACACTTTGTCGATGGGGGCAGGGACGTTTATCATAACAAAGGTGCAACAACACATCCCCATCTTAAACAGGATATCTAAGTCGCCATACTTCAAACAGCAACAATTAGACCTGAGTGCCAACCGTATTGTGGAGGTGTCATTTCACAATAGTTCCACTCAAACTATGCTGGATGTTTGTGGCTTGCGTTGCATCTGATGGCAGAAGGAGAGGATCTAAACTCTGGTGACAACTTGAAGAGGATTTCATTATCACACAAAGACAGTTAGAGAGTGTGGCATCTAAAAATAAGAAGGTTTGGGATGAAGCACAGGAAATCTGTCACATTTTAAAGAGTTAAAGTTACCAATTGCGACAGCAAGTATCTGTTGGATTCGTAAACCCTCATTAACATAAGTATTACATGACATTAATTACATTAATCATTCACCAATTAGGAGTTGTCAGTCTTTGTGGGTTTGTGGGTGACTTGCTGTTCAAAGTTAAATCTCCAAGCATCTGAATGGGGTCGTGTTTCTTATGAGCGTGCAGATATACACTAGTTTGATTTAGATTTCTTTGTCTCGACACTTTTCTTTCTCCAGAAATCCAACCGTGCTCCAAATGGGCCCCAGACAGACATCTCTTGACCCTGTGAACCCGAGGTGCCCTCGCTTCAGTGGTACCCTTGTCTACACGCTCCCCACACTCTGATGTGTACATTCCACTAGACAATGTCAGACTGGGACAGTCTGGCAACAGTCTGTCACACAGAGGGCTTATTTCTGTCTCGGTGGACGGAAAGCGATTTTGTGCAGCCAAGGGAAGAAGATACAGGGCTAAAAACCCACCAGGTCATTCAGTTTGTACACTTTGATACAAGTGTATAACAGGGCTTCAGTAGAGGAGGGTCACTGGAGAATGAGATGTTTATTCCGGGCCCTGTCACCCACTGTAGGCCCTCTCTCTAGCAGATTAAAATTATTAGTCAAACAGACAGTTAATCCAGGGGGTTGAGAGGGAGGGAGGGGGGGGGGGGGGGGGGATGTGGATTGGGGCAGGCTCTTCACAGGTTGGTGATTATCTGATTCCATTGCGAGGATTTGCCTTGGCCTTTTTTGTCACACAAACATTAGAAGAGGGGTGCTCTCACATGGCTGCCCGGAGGGGCCCTTGCCTGTGATTGTGTATTGGGCTGTGTTTGCTTGGAGATGTCAGACAGACTGAAGGGGAACACAGGAAGAGCAAATGACAGATGACTGCCAGACCTGCTCGCTTTCAGCTGGAGTTCCCTCAGCCTGCAAACAGGACAAGTTATTAATTAGTGCTGACACAGGTTGAGATAGTGCCATCGTAGAATGCATTAAACATGTACATGATGATATTATTATATGAATACATTTTTATTTCTAACAAAACAATAGAAAACGTAAGTGTTGCTATTAGATGCATTGTGCAGTTGAGTTCATTCGCAATGTCAGTGTTCAGTTGCATGTGCGCACAGGCAATTTTGTGTAGACTAATATTTTTACAAAGTTATTATTACTGCTTTTTTGTTTGCTTTGAATTCATTAGGCTGTGAGCAACTTGGCAAATTGCAGTTTATGAAGCCAACTTTCTTGAGTCGCATTTTTAATTTGGCATGTGTTTTACGTCGGATGCCCTTCCTGACACAACCCTCTGCATTTATCCAGACTTGGGACAAGAAGACACTGGCTCGTGTCACCTCGTGGTTGCATTAATCTGGGATTCAATTAAATAAATCAGTGATAATATGAAATTTACATTTAAGATTGATTTGTGTTGTATTGTTGGCACTAAAGATAGATAGATAGATAGATGTCTATATATATATGTACATAAACACACACACATATATACATATATATGAATTTTTTATTTATGGATTTCTTTTTTTGGGGGGGGGGCAGTTTTATTTTGAAAATTCTAAATCAAATGTTGGAAGTATTAGTTTTCTGTGACTTCTTTGACTGCTGTTCCCTGGCCACTGGTAATAAATGTAAAGAGGAATAAACCTGCTACTACCACAAATATTAACAAATCATAGTAAATATGTAAAATGCTGCAGCACTCCCCTAGGAAAAAACTAATTCCTATTTGATTATATTCCAGTAGATCTTCGAATAAGCTCATCGATAGTCATTTCCTTCAAATCTCACAAATAAGGTACAAACTGCTCTGATGTCTGCTGCTTAGGTTGTCTGATGTCAGTATCATGTAAATGTAACTTTACACGTAAATTCACAGCACATTAATTGTCCAGTCCAGCCAAAGACCTGTTTAAGTGCCTCCAGAGCCCAAAATACATACCTCCATTCTCTCTTCCCTCATATTACGACCCCTAATTTAAGGGCAACCTAAGATGCCCATTGTGTGATATTTCTCAGTCGTTCCAAAAGCAAGTCGCCTATAGTTCAAAGCCACATCTGATGTTTAAAGGTGCCATTTCTTTTCAATCAAAGGGCAACAAACTCCTACAATCAACAACGCAGGTGTTAATTAACATCCATCCGTTTGCATTCAAAAGCAGCCAAATTTATAGGTAATTCCCCTCCATTTGTGAGACACTAAATCCCCTTTGATTGCTGAAAAACGGCAGTTTGTAAAAGACTCGGTTTGTTTAAATTTGAGAGGAAATAACCCAGATCCCTTTTCTGGTTTGGCTGCACGTACATCCTGATGTGAACATTATATCACAGCACGTGATGTGCAGCGTCTTCATGGCAACAAGGCGCAGCTGCTCCATAAAGTCAATATTGAACTTGAGTTGGTGGTCAGCGCAAATTCCTCATTATTCACGTGTCTGCATTGTCACCGACTTCCTGATCTCATGTTGTCTGCTTTATCTTAACGTCAAATATTTGAGGAAATGAAGCGCTCTACTTTGCACCATAATAGCCCTCACAATCCTGACTTTTTTGCCCCACCCCGCCTCCAAGCGCGGCTGCAGACGCCAAAGGTCCACTCAAGAGTCTGGATCAAATCCATCGAGCTGGCCTACAATAATCATTGATCATTCCGTGAGATGGGGGGGGGGAGAGCGCTAGACTTGTGCAAGAACAATACTATTATTGCTCAATGGCCTCCACATCTAGACAAAGTACAGGTCTAATTGCATTTCACACAGCTAATGAGAGGCCAATCAGCGCTGAGACAGAGGGATTTAATTCCAGCAGACTTAACCAAATAGGATCAGACATGATTAGATAGGACTAACAATAACTATTTTTATTAACTTTTAATTGATCGACATAGGGGAGACTTTTAGCGTGCAGGATATTGACTATATAAAGGCAGCGGAAGAGCAACAATACAGATCACATGTGTGTAGGATCCTTTCTCTGACTTGGACAATCCCAAGTAGCACTGGTCGTTTAGAGCCAACAGTTGTGGGAAGGCATTTTGCGCACCAGGGGGCGCTATGGTAACACTATTAGCAGATGCAGGCCCAAAAGTTCAATAAGGGCCATTTGAGGCACTGCAACTGCATTGAATCTGCATTTCTGAGCCAGCATTTAATGCCTATTTGTATTTATTTAGTTCCATTTATTGTACTTTTATGTTATGTTTTTATTATAATATATATATATATAATATATATTTTTTATTTATTATTATATATATGTTTTAACACTTTTTTTTTTTTAAAGAAATGGGTTAACAAATGATATATTAGCTTGCTTATTTGCACATTTAACCTTAATTAACCCAGGCAGAGGTCGTCCTCTTGACATTTCAAACCGTGTTTCTACGAAAACATGGTCAAGGTAGTTAAAAAAAATTCCAGTTTCTATTAAATGTATTATGAGTTTGTAAAGTTTATTTGCTTACAGTGAATTAAAAATGATGCTTCAAACGGTGAGTCAAACAAAAAAGGACTTACTCTGCAGAAGTCTGTACTATGTCCTGTTGACGTCAACAACTTTGCTCTCCACTAATCTTTCATATTCATAATTGATGCAAATAATAACACATGCACTCACTCCAACCCATTTGCTTATTTTATTGGAAAGTTATTTGATCCCAGTCATGTCTTTGTTAGGACAAATGCTTAAAATGATCACCACGGCCATTTGTGAACCATTAAACTGTATGACAATAAAACCCAACTCCAAACAATGGGGGTACATAGACATACTGTATATATATATATATGCAAATAAATGGCTCTTTGATGGAAGTATACAAAAATAACAATAAAACCGGAAATTATTCGTGTTTAGTGTAACAGATGATACATGTGAATTTGTCTTTAGAGAAGATTTTCCCTTTAATAAGATGACCTGGTTCTGCAGTGGCAGAGACACAACAGTGACAGTTATATGTTACGAAATGTTGGGAAAGAGCACAGACATGTTTTCATCTTTATTGTGTATTATTATGTCGTTACATACTGCTGTACATGTGCTCACAGACAGAGGAAATTTCCAAACCAACATAATCAATCATCCCAAAGTGGTTACACATTGTAGAATATAGACACTAAACTGTCTCTTGGCTGTTTCTGATCAACTGTCATGCCAAGACAGTATGCTTCAAATTACACTTGGTCACCAACAAAATGTTTTATTAGACACATGTTGCACCCTGTGTGTATGTCTGTGTGTGTGTGTGTGTGTGCTAATGTCTTCAAAGTGTTTTTTTATGGGCTTTTCTTCTTCATGGCATGAAAAGAAATTGCAGCAAGAATTCATTTAAATATTTTCTGAAATATCAAAGCATGTTATTTAATATTGGTCTGTGCACAGACATACACACACACACACACACACACACACACACACACACACACACATGCAAGGCTTCTATCCTTGTCTCCCTGTATACACCCTATGATTCAACTGCCATGCAGACCATTAATCATTTGAGTAATTATAAAAAACGTCTATGTAATAGTGTGAAACTGCATAAACCCCCCCCCCCACACACACAAAGCTCCATTATACTGCCACATATCACGTTTGACATAGCTTTGACAAGAGCTATGTGATGACATTATTTAAGGCACTACTACCAGTAACTAGCATTGTGCCAGCAAAGCAGGTCATCTGATCCACCCTTGCTACTATACTTAGTAGTCTTGAACAAACAAAAAGTGCAATTAATGTCATGTTTAAGCTGTTTGATTCACTGAACAGTGTGGGATTCACCCACTCTGTGGCTCTGTGTTTGGTTCTCACATGACTCACTCTGGCTGCAGGAACTCAGAAGAATCATATCCTGGCCAAATATAGTTTGAACATTGCAATAATACTTTATTATTTTTTTGAATGACTTTGATTGCCAAAGGCAATGAGCTGATGAGTCCGCCCCGTAGTGAACATTTGTGAACTCATCTATGGATTTGTGATGCAATTTAGTTGGTGAAGTCGCCCCACAGTGCAGGTAGCAAGTATATTCAGTGCTATACAGTGTAATTCGTACACAAATAAACAATCTTCATGAGCCAGATGTATCCAGCGTAGCACCAACTACCTTAACTCAAGATTCATTATTGGAATGAATGCAACACAAGTTTGTGTGCGCCAGCACGGGTTATATTGACGCAAGCCCCTTGCGCACACATCCACACACGGAGAGTTAAAGGGGCAGGAGTTATTGTTATTCCAGTCTGGAAAAAAAAAAAAAAATGTGTCCCGTCCTCACCACGCCACCGGCAGACTGACAGACAGCCCGCAGTTTCCATTCACAATATTGACAGCCCCAACCACAACACATCCCCACCTCCTCCGCACAGCAGATGCTGTGACGGGCGCCATGATGATGATCTGGGCTTTTTTTTTTTTTTTTGCCTGCAGCAGCGGCCAGAGATGCAATAACGCTCGGAGATAGACAACTTTACGTCGGGGCACGGCAAAGATGGCCGACATTGAGGATTCGGCGCTCTGCGCATGCGTGGCAGTTGGACAACGACCGTACTTTTCCCAAACATGCGACACAAGACGAACTCGTGTCGCGCGGTGACTAAGACATTGACAATTAAGTAAAAAAAAAACAAAAAACAAAAATAACGTTATTGGTTTTATTTGAGAGTTCAAACTGCGCTGTCAACGCACACACTCAGCGTCGCGAGCCAAGCGTCCATTTGTAAGTCATTCATACTTTTCCATCCCAGCTTTGCTTCCCATGAGCCAGTGCGACGTTACCGACGGAGCTGTCTGCTTGGCTGTCTTCTTGACTGGAGTCTCTGCTGCTAGCTTGACTGTGCAAAGACGGCAAGAAGCGACCGACCCGGCAGGGGAGGCAGTCAAGGCAAAGGAAAGGACAGGGGGAGTTTAGGCTACGTCCCGTATTTGGAATAACCAAGACTAGACTAGCTTTCCTCCTGACGTGAAAGCGAGCTCCTCTGTAACCTTCAGAAAGGACCCGTATTTGTGACGGCTAACTTACGGGCTCTCGGGACTCTTGAACTAACCGTCGCTTTCAACTGTGAAGGAACTAATGAGACATTCGCTTTCTGGACGAAGAATGGGATTTAAAGAACAAATCTGCCAGTCCTGAGTTGTGAAAACAAGGGGGCATTTTTTTTCCCAGTTGGATGAGAAATAACCCCGCTCTCGAAAGGAGCTGGATTCGGCTGGGCATTGTTAACACTGTGTATATTCTATGTCCACTCCTGGAAAAATAAAAGGGAGGAATGACGGCGTTTAGAACCGGGGAAAAGTAGCGTTAACATTAGCTCGCTGGCTAGTTAAATCGCTAGCCTAGCAGGCTGCTAACTAAGCCTGTGTCGCCCTTCCATTCCTGGAGCAGAGGAGGGGCACTGGGGCTTTGTAGCATTGCAGATCTGCCTTGCATTTTTTTTTTTGGGTTGCTGCAAGAATGGAGGATCCCAAATATCTGCCACAACAACTCAGGTGGATCTGTTAAACCACCTCGACTCGGTTATTTTCCCACACAGAGGAGACTATAAAAGTGCCGGCTAACATTGGGATTTCATTAAAGATCAGCCGGCCTGGGGCAGCCAGGGTTTGTAATAGTGACTACTTCTTTTCTTATGTGCCTTGTGGGGATAACTTATGAAATTGGGAAGTACTACACGTCTTGATCACCTCATAGATACTGGATCTCAAGTGGGGGAATCATGACCACGTCTGTTTCAACGCGGAATTAGCGCAGGCTTGCCCTCTACTTAAAAGTTTCATTATTTGTTAAAAAAAAAAAAAAACATTCAAGGTGAGAGAACTTCTTCACAGGCCCCTCTGCGCTAACTAACAGGCCGAGGAGGTGTTTGCTCATTCCTCCCATTCACCTCCTCTATCATCATTACTTCCAAAACCATCACGCTGGAATAATCATGTCGGGAGAGGTTCGTTTGAAGAAGCTGGAGAAACTGATCCTTGACGGGCCAGCTCAGTCTAATAGCCAGTGCCTGAGTGTGGAAACGCTGCTGGATATCCTGGTCTGCCTGTACGATGAGTGCAACAACTCCCCGCTCAGGAGAGAGAAAAATATCTTGGAGTTTTTGGATTGGGGTAAGCAAGATTATTATTATTATTATTATTATTTTTTTATTTCCTCATGTTTGGCCTGTGCATTCAAGCTCCCTGTCTCGTTGGTAAAGTGATAGGCAGATACCGTTGGTGGTGCAGTGGCCCTCCCTTCCCCATCACATTCCTTTTATAGTAGTAGTGGGGCTCAGTTGGCCTGCTCTCATCTCACTCAAACCCTCCCTAAAACTAAAAGCACGGCCACTTTGTTGTTTTTCTTTTTTCTTTTTTCTGTAATGAAACGTTTGATATGCTTTGAAAAGGCAAGAAACAGAAGACTTGTCTTGTTACCAAAAACAGATTTGTTTTAAGCCCAAGTGCTGCTAAGTTGACAAGGAAAGAGTAACCAAACACACAGAGATGTTAAACTACAGTGAGGAAGATCTTAAACAGGCCCTGCTTAGAGGTTTGATATCAATCCAGGAAATCTCATTAAGATGTCCTATTATCCAGGCCACCATTTGTTCTTTTGAGAATACACTATTACATAATAGATGTCTTTCTGTCATCGCACCAGTCTTTCTCAGTTCAGTTTAGTTTTCAGCACTACTTTGCATGCCAGTTTGTTTTTCCTTTTTCTGGGCGTGTTGGCGAAGGCTTGCTGATAACCTGCCTAGCTCTATGTCAGACAGACATCGCTGTAATAAAGTGAAAACCCTGTTTTGTTTCGATTGGATGGACAGAGATCAGATGCATAAATTCTATACCCAGTTTGAAATCTGATTATAAGTTTAGGGCCAGAGTTTTGTAACTTTGCCCCCTTTTTTTTTTGTGGTTAAGCAATGGTAGAAAAAAAACAACAACACATAGGAGTCAGAAAGACCACACACACACACAAACACCTTAGGCGTTTGCGCAAAAGGACTGTGTGTGTGTGTGTGTGTGTTACTGTGTGACATCAGGGGTTTGGTTTGTGCATGAAACAGGAATGTGAACAACTCACCTTTTTATCTGGTGCAGAGGCCCAGAGGCTGCCAGAGCATGCCTGCCTGGCCTGCTTGTCTTACGGAGCGCTGGAAAAACTGCACCCCTTTGAGGCAGTGCAGGAGTAAATACAGCAGGCAATAAAGACCCTCAAGTAGAACAGAAGGAAAGTGCAGTTTGTGGTATTTGCTCGGATCTTTATTCTTTTTAAAAGGTCTGAAAACGTTAAACAGGCTGCAGTTTGGTCCATTATAGAGGGATAGCGTCAAAGACACAGGATGGCAGTGAAATTAGCCAATTAGTGGAAAATGTTACCTGTGGTTGGAAGTTGATCAATCCCCACCGGCCACCATCTGGACAATCACTTCTATCCCAAACAATTGAGCTATTTGGATTGTAAAATAGATTTGGTGATTTTTTTTTTTTTTTTTTTTTAATTTCTTTTTGGTCCCAGTGTGTTTATTCATTTCACATGTATTCTTCTTTGTTTAGACCACTATAGTTCCCCCCAGCTGCTAGTTCAAGGCTGGTCCGCTGCAGAAACTCTGCCTATAGGGAGAAGTGCCCTTTGCTTAGGTGCCAAGTGGTGACTTCATCCTGACATTTCCCTGTGTGGACACTAGAAATTCTCTGACTGTGCTTAACCAGACACAAGGGACATCATGCAGATGTGTACAAGCTGTCATAATTTCATAGAGGTTATATGTTGCTGCTTGTAGTATTTACCTATATCAGTTTGTTTAAGAATCCCACAAATTCTTCAGTTACTACCAATTAGTTCATTGGGTTACAAAAATTTGTACCTAGATGTCAGTGAAGCTGGAGGTATGTAGACACAATTATTTAATTACCTATTATCAGGTAGCCCTTCTGCAGAAACGTTTATAATTGGTATTTCTTTAAAATCCACTCAAATCTCAAAATGTCAACTTCGTATTGTACTAGACGCAGATGTTTATTTGGTCAAGGCAGGTCGTCTTTGCAAGCAAACAGATGGCCATGATACTTTAATTGCCTCCTTTTACCATTCGAATTCTTCTCCTGTTAACATTACTTGTAGTTTATGCCAAAAAGCTTACAGTAATGTAATGGGAAATGATTTAAATGTAGTATTTTGGTGTCATCAATTTAAAAAATCCCCAGAAAAACTTTAAACATTTTTTATCAATCACTGCTGATTGATTCGAATTGATTCTACAGCAGCAGAGAGTTTTGCCTATATGTCTATAGAATTGTACTTACTCGTACAATTAAAAAAAAAAAAGTATGTATTTGCAATCTGATAATTAATTCTTAGACCACATGGACAGCCAGGAAAATGAGTGTGTTTTATAAGTGGTCACATACACACACTAAGCCAAAGGCGACACGAGATGAGTTGGTTTTAGCATTGTGATAAGACAGTTTCCGTGTCCTAGCAATGAAAAAAGGTTTTTGTCTGCCAGAGGGTTTGAGGATAAAGCACAAGTTACATATGCACATGCCTATAGGAATACAAACTAGAGTGGTACAATACCATTATGGCCCCGACTGACACTTAACCCACAGAGCCAGAGAGTGATTATGTCCAATTGTAGCCTGCAAGAAACTGACCGGATCAGACAGATGGCATTAACACATACTCACCTATTTATTCTTGCATACAGAAAAGTGTTTTCCCTAAGACACAACCAGCCAGTGTGCCACTCTGAGGCTGCTTCTGCAGCTACAGCAGCATCTGACAGAAAAGATGTATCATTCTACCTTAGTCACTGTGCCTGTGTACCTTGTGACAGAGGTGCAGCAATGTTCCCTTTTCTTTCTGACTGGGTATATGAGCAGGAGAAGAAGGCAAACATTTGTACTGGCTTTGCTTTTCTCCTTGTTTGGTGACCTCATTTTAGTTGAAATAGAGACCCCTTCATGACCTGCAGCCACAGGGGAAATGAACATGGGAAAGTCCGCTGTATCCTGACTCCTTTCACGCACTATACTGCAGCAGTTATGGTGTTTACCGAGCTCACTGGCTAAGTAAGGCCTGCTCTTTTGTTTATTCCTAAGCTGACTCTCAGTGAATGACAAGCCATCTATGTTAATATCATGTTTATTTGTAATTTCACAGTTTATTTGAAAGTAAATGAATTTAAATGTGCTTACTTCAAATATGGACGTATATTTAGTTTTAGAACTATACACAGTTGTGGACTTCAGTGGGTTAACAAAAGGGTTGTTTCTCATTCCTTGATATGAATATGACTTTCTTAGACTCCTTTTCCAACAGAAGAAATCATTCTTAGTCAGAAGCTGATCCTAAGATCATGTGTTTTGGAAATGTGTACACTAAATATGATGCTGGTCTCTTGTTGAAATAATTACAGAGTATATGTGTGATCTCTATTAAATGGTTGAATTGTTTAGATTATTATTATTTTTATTTCAGTTTTTTAAAATGCCTTTTTAGTGTCTGTAGAGATAATACTGTTCATCTCTCACAGATGTTCTGTTTTCCCTTTTGTTCTAACCTCCATCCCTGTCTTGGGAAACTGCTCACTGGTCAGCTGAGTGAAAATGGTCAACCATGCCAGCCCACAGCTGGCAAACATGGGGGAAGCTGCCTGACCTTTTCTCAATTCTGACTTAATGTTAGCCCGCAGTGGCCAGCTGTTGGGCTGGGGCTGATGTGTGCTCCTCCCTGTAGGGCTCTTTCATTGGCAGAATGCCGCACACTCTACTCTCAGCGGAGATACACGCGCAGTCATTATTGTGGCTTTGCCTAACTAAGCTATCTTGTAGTATGCAGACTGGACTCGCTCTCTATATTCTGGTTCTTGAACTGACCAGAACATCTGTCACTATGCGTAGATGAGTTGAAGTTAGTACGAAAGAAGAATTTTTGTGCTAAATAAGTTTTACATTCTGCTCTGAAGCCAATCCACTCCACAAAAATACAAAAAGGATTAGAGTTAGCCTATCTTGTTCAACCCCTATCTTCATCTAATTTGCTTGTGCAGTAATGAACACAGGTTTAGACCAGTTTAAGCTAACAGAGTGTCACTTACTTACCCAGCTGTACTGGTAGCAGCATGCAGAACTACAGTGATCCAGATACAGTGCAACCTGTTCAGATAGAGAAAGACCAGACAGGACATTTATGGTAGTGCTTTTATTTTTAGCATTGTGTGGTGATTGTGGGAGCAGTATTTTATTGTGTTTTGATCATTTATCAGGACTACAGGCTTTTAGATAACTAATTAATCTAAAAAAAAAGTCTTCTGTACAAATAATATCTCTGTGTTTAATATTGGTATCAGACATTAAAATCCTGTACAGGCCGAGTCCTGTCAGAACCTCCTTGCTACCCCTCTGCAGTTTCCTGTTGGGCTGTCCCTGGGTTGTGGTGGGTACAGAGAACAGGAAGAAAGCACAAGGACTCAATGAGCTAGTCTGGATCCAAAGGGTACATGATGTCATACGAGGAAGTCAGACAGCTGTATTGCATTGTGTCATTGTGTACTCTGTGGCTCACCCATGTCCAACATTTTGGTGTTGGGAAGGCGCAAGGTCACTGGTGTGTTTATTTCCATGCACGTGGATTCTCTTCACAGAGCTCACATTCAGTACACTCAGTTTTACACTTAAAAGCTTTTCAGTCTCTCTGTCACTGGTCAACAGACATAGCAGAGGGGGCCATGTAGAGTCCAGCAGCCGTTAGGTCTTTAGTATATATTACTTACTCTTTACCCTATTCAACTGAGCAGCTTTTTAAATACACTGTCCAAGAAGAAAATACAATAATTTAGGATTAAATTACATTATCATTTAAATGACTTGTTTTGTTTTAGTAAAATGACTAAAATGGCATCTTCCTTAGGCTCACTCTGCATGGTAAATGGGCGTGTCTTTCACGTTATGCTATGTCCTTCACATACCACACCTAGTTTATGATGTAAACTTTCTGTTGAAAGGAGAAAGAATATTATACAGCTTTACTGAGCAGCACTGCCCAAGATGAATTCACTGATGTTGCTGGAAGGCCCCTTTTAACACATCAAACAGCTGTTAAGTACCAGCATTTGACTTAAAAATAATTTTTGTTCAATAGACCAATTCGTATTATGTGCTTTAGCTTGTGCATGCAGCATGCTGCTCTGTCCCAAATTGTGGAGGAGGATTAAAAGTGAGCAAATGAGCATGTTAATTATGTTTATATCACTCCTTACGCCACATTATTTATAAGATGCAGGGCTCCGATGTGCTTTAATCTAAACACAAAGCACTGTTTCCCACAGCTTAGGTTTTCTATCATGTTGTGCCTCCTGTGCGTGGTGATCGTGCACTGAAATCGAGCAGTTTCACACGTGGGGACACTTCTCACTCAGACGAAACGCATGGTTGATTTCACCTGACATTTGTCCAGGGTCCATCTGTGAAACAGGCTTTAGTCATCTGTCTGGTAGCTTTTGCAGGCAGTGAAATACTAGCTGCTAATTATGATGTGTCACCAGAATGTGACAGGTGAAAGGTTGCCTTCCTTTTTTCCCCAGAGGACACACTGCAGCAGAGGTTGTTAGCCAGTCTCTCAGGACTCTTGGGATCTGACTGCAAATGGGCCCCTATCCTTCTTTTCTCATTCTCATCGGAGTGTCTTTTTCTTTCTTCTTTCCCTTCCTCCCATTCTGCAGTGCTTGCTAGCTGGATTTGGCTGAGCTCTCTGGCTGAAGTGATGGACAGACAGCTGAGCAGTACTGAAATTTCTCAGTTTACACATTTGAACACATTACATTTCTTTCCTGCTGCAGCTTATTTAAGATAAGTCCACCTCTGTTGGATGGATTTAAAACACAGCATAAAATATACACGACATACTTGCATAAGCACATGTTATGTCATTGTTTCTAGCTTGTTAGGAATCTGTGTCATCTGTACATGCTACTCATATCAGGCATGTAACACGACTTGAATTTCTGTGTGATCCAAGATGCTTCAGTGTTACTTATAAAGGCCAGGACACACCGAATAGATCATCAGCTAGTGTCACACTGCTGGGGAGGATGTATTGGCATAGTCTTTGCAGTGTGTCCTGCTGCATTGTTGAACCCTCATCAGGTTTCAACAGGCTGAATTGGTTGTAGGTCAGTGCTGGCCTGTCTGTCATTGAGACCACTCCGATTAGCTGTTTTACCTTAGCGAATTATTGCATGAGACAAGACCATGGTGTTAACAACTCCAGTACGACTTGTACTGTTGTTGTAACTTGTTATTAGACATACACTCGATTGCTAAGAGTTCTAAATCATCTGTGGTTAAAAAGAGTGGTGTGAAAATAGGAAGTTATGCTGCTTTGTTTGCAGTTTACATGCACTTTCTTAGGTTTTCTGCTTTGTCCTTCTCTCACACAAGTGCAGAACTTGCAGTGGTACATGCTCCTTGGCTCTCGTCTTAGCTGAGTGTTGGAGCGCTGCTTGTCAGCGAAGATGAAGCCAAACCAATGAATGCCCTTTGTCTGCGATAGTACGTTGAAGTTTGCTTGGTGCTCATGGCTCTAACTCTTTAATCTTGTATAAGTGCATTGTTCTGTACATACCGTAGGAAAACTGTTGGTCTGCTCTCATTGTAATGATTCTATCCTACAGGAGCAATTAGCAATTCTTTCTATTTGTCTGCCAGCTAAGTCTACACCAGTGTCACACATACATACACACAAAAGCCGCAGACAGAGCAACATTGTTTTCTCACAAGATTTTTTTTTTTCATTTTGTCACAGGGTTCTAGCCCCCTCTAACCACCCATTTAGCTGAAATGGTCCCAGTGCCAACTGGCGAAGGTGCTTGCTCACATAGTTTTGTCTCTTCCCATAGTCAGTGAACTGGGAATCTGTGTTAGTGAAGAGGAGTGGATCCACACTGCTCAATTCAAAACAGCAGCCGTAACATGCATAATACAGACATTCCTCCCTTTTTTAATTAGGAAAAATGTATGGAGGCCAAAGTTATTAAAATGTCACATTAAAGACATATTCCTGAAAATGTATTTTATTTTATCTTTGTCTGTTGTGCTACAAAGCCTTTTAATGATACATTTCGTATTTATTCTCAACGTCTTAGTTAAACTATTTAAGTTATTATTAATATTATTATGCAGCAGCATGGCAAATATTCTGCAGTTTTTTTACTTCATTGTGTATGTATTATGATAGACTTTTTGATGTGAAAAGAAATAAAATGCGGACCACTTAAATTTGAACTGCTTTTAATTCCAGGGATTAGGAATCTAAGACTAGGGTCGTTACCATTGGCATAGTTTGGCTTACATGCAGTTTCTCCTAGATCCCATTCAAACTATGTGTACACAGGCTTATTATCTGTGTAGTATTTCTAGTGAAATGGTTTTCTTTGTTTCGTCACCTTTTGATATAGCAAGAGTCAAATCTTGTTAAACCATCTCACAAAGTTCTTAAATGCATCACTGGACCTGTTAAAGTGTTCTGTTACTACTCTAAACATGTTCTGTTCAGTAATGTAAATATAACTAAAGATTACAGGTTTAACTTTGTCCTTGCCTCACCTTTTAGCCTTTTTTTGATAAGTATAAAAAAATGCAGTTAACTTTAAATTTGTAATCCTCTAGAATAAGCACGGCGTATAACTGTGATACATAATTACTGTAGAAAGTTGGCCGGTAGTGAAAAGTATATATGTTTTGTGTGTGTAAAATTAGGCATGCACGATATTGGAAAATAAAATGGACACGGTGATATCACCAGATGACTTGATCTATTTAGGAAAAAGATATTCATAATTTAACAATTAGGGTGATGCTGGTAGTTGTATACACCTGAAAGCTTTAAGCACTCAAGGAATGACTCTCCTTTAGTGTTTTCTTTTCAACACTATGTAGTTTTTTTAATGCATCCAGTGTCATTGCAAATACTTTGCATTTACATCGACTTTAGTAACTGCCATGTAACAAGGAAACTTGGGTTCTCCAGGTAGATTTCTGGCACAGAACGGCAATTTCTTTGCCATGTATACAGGTAACCAGGTATCTAATTGGCTTTCTCCAACTTCGCATGTGCAGGGCCACGGACGGGAGCATTATTTCCCCATTGAAAGTTGACTTTCCCTGGAGATATTTCTGTGCTTTGGAGCATATGCGCATATTTACCATTGTTCTTTTTAAAAAAAATGGTAGATCTTCTTATCTTCTTTTCATCTTTTCATTCAAAATATAAATCAGTTTGTTTGTTGTTTTTTTTTTTGCAATGTCTGTGGCCATCACAATAGAGTCCTTCATAGGTCCAATTTTGAAAAACAGAACCTGCACCTGACCTGCAAAGTACAATCCTGGCACTGACCTGTTACCCTGTTTCTGAAACTGGACCCACCCCCACCATGTGACCTGACCTGTTCAAAATTAATTACATACTCACAACTCCCCACTGTCTCCAACCCCAGGATAAAACCTAGCTGATTTACACCAGAGCCCTCAGGAGCCTTGTCAAGGAAAATGTACATAAATAATATGGGGCAAAAAATTCCCCAGGTCCTTTTGTTTTGTTCCTCCCCGAGCTCCTTTTCTCCTTCGCTCACTTTTTTCCTTTTTTTTTCTTTTACATCCAAGCAGTTTGGCACCTTAGCTGTAGTAATATGGAGAGATGCCAAGGAATCCAGTTACTTTCCACCCACCTTTATGCTCATATTTGCTGGGCATGTTATCACAGAAATGATGTATGTTTTATTTGTTTTGTGATTTGAGGTTAATAATTGTTGCCACTAATAGTGTATCCCTAATTTCCCAATAGCTTTATCAAAGGACCAGTTGACATTTATTTTAGATGCTCATTACGGCCAGTTAGTCATTGAAATTAACTCCCTCCCTCTTTCTTTGCACACTGCAAATGCTGCTGCTTTGGGTTTATGTCTTGACTCTTGTAGTTAAATGCTTAAATTCCTTGTCTATTTTAAGCTTATTATAGTTTACTTAATTTTTAAACAGTGTTCTTTAAAACCATGAGTGTAATAGAAATGTAAAAATGTGAAATTTACTCTTTTAATTTCTTCCCTTTGGAGCACCAGATGATTCTTTGGTGTTTTTTTTTTAAACTGTCTAAAATATCCAGGCAGAGTTTCAAACCACTGGCAGTAGCATCTTTCGGTCCTTCTCCACGTGCCGTAGCCTGCACATCCCCCTGGCTGCTTTGAGTAGAGGGCTCAGCTGTGTGTGGAAAGAGTGCTGACTCAGGCCCCTACCCCTCATAGCTGTGCTGCCTGTGGAATTTGGAGCTGAGGTGCAACGTTGGGGAGAGCAGCAGCTGTTTAGATGAGGCAAGGTCTGCCTTTTTGTCCCCCAGCTCCACTTGCCATTCTAGCTCCGTGTCGCCTCTCTACGTTTGCTAGTGATTCTGCTCCCTTTGTTTACATCTGTCAGTGTGCTTTCTTCTCCATTCACTCAGTCTTCATCACTCTCATGCACTCCACAGTGCTGAACATGTCTTGCAGCTTATTTGCTTTTCTTTGTCACTTTTGGTCTCTTCTGTTCTTTCTCTTTCCCTCCTTTATTTCCTCTGTTTGCTCTCTCCTCTTGACCTCCCCCTCCACTTCCTGCCTCTTACAGCTCTGCTGCTCCCTCCCTCCCTCATTCCCTCCCAGTCTGTTGTATCCCAGCTTTGCCTAGTGACAGAGAAGGCTGCATTGGTGTGTGTCTTTAAAGGGCATGTACCAGTAATATCATGTACAATTTTCTGTGTGTGTGTGGCTGAATTAGTGGGTTAGTATATGCTTTTTTGGAAATGACTGCATGCGTTTGCATTAGTTTGTGCAAAATGAGACACAGATACAGAGGTTGAGTCAAACAGACAGTGCTGTCAGACCAGCAAGCAAAGTCCTGACAGCAGAGAGAGGAGCTGGATCTCAAATATGGTTATTCTGCTGCATTGAATCACACTCACAGGTTCCCTGTCTCATGCCGTCATACTTTTAAAGGCAACATTATGCCATATGAAAAGGACAGTTTTTTAATGGGTCCAGGCAAAAAAACGACTTTACACTGCACTAGTGAGTATTAGACACGTACTGCAGCAGCCTGCGGCTTATACAAGCATGCTCCTCTGAATCCTAGAACAATGGGAAAATGTGTACATTTTTCAAGTCAAAACATGTTAGGTCATATATATATTCCTTTTCTAAACTATTTACTTGTTTTAAATGGATATTGAGGATAAGTCCACAATAAGGTAAGCATCAGATATGATAATGCCCTCATATCAATATAGCTTTAATTACAATCATCTTCTTTATGTAAATTGATGGTGCTGCATTTTGAGATGCAATTGATAGCGTGTATTAACACATACAGTAGTTAGTTGTCTGTTCAAGATTCAGATAAAAAAATTGTACAAGTCAAAAGAAGGTAACTGGGGGGGTTGGGTGGGGGGAATGTAAGCATAAGCAAAAGAATCGGAATAATAACATTAGAAAATGTTGTTTTCGTGGGCTGTCATTAACACTGCATGCTCACTTGTTCTTGTAGACTTGAGTCTGGCTCTATCATAATTACACACAGTTCATTTAGTGGTTACACTGAGCTAGGATCAGGTAAGTGTTGCAACAGTTTAGTGTGTCTTCTGATTGTGTTAATATCACTGGAGCTTATTTGTCCATGTTGCTCTAATGTAATAGCAAAAACAGCTGAAAATTTCAGCAGCAGGTTGTTTTTGGATTTGCGTTCCTTCCCTTAAAATGGCTATAGACCGAACTTGTATGGAAGACTGACACATTAAAACCCAGCCATACAAAACAAGTTAAAAAGAAACACTGCTGTTTGCAGACAAAGAATCGTATCAGGGAACATTAAGTTGAACGTCCTCATCCATCGACGCAAAGAGGTTTGACTGCTGTGCTGAAATACTGTACTCCTGCCACCACGGAGAGTATTAATTACAACACTGTTTCGACTCAGACTGACATTCTTGTATTTAAAAATTACAGGGGCTAGGTAAACCAAATGTTTAAAAGGGGAAAAAAATGCAGTATTATCATGTATAGGGGCCAGAACAGAGAGAGATGCATTTCTAGATATGTCCAGCTTAATGTATAAAAACCCCTTCATAGCCAGGTTTACCACATCTATCTAAATTAATTTCAAATGCATTTTTCTACTTAAAGCTTTTGATATTAATGTCTAACAATGCATCATAATGCATAAAATAAAAATTGCATCAGTAGTGCTTCTTATAAGCCATTAATAGTATACTGACATATTCAATTATTTTCACTAATCAGCAATTGTCAAGAAAGTCAATTTACACCTGAGCAAGGTACTTCACTCTGTAATGTTGCTTGGTAGGAAAATGTCCCTGTGCAACACTGGTTTAAGGCACAAAACTGTAATATTGGGTAAAGCAAATCAAAACCAAATTAATACTGACAAAAAAAACAAACATTTCTGATTTGGTAAACTCCTTTAGACACATTTAGGATTCAGATTTGTTTGTGTGTCATTTCTGCTCATTCTACTAATTACTCAATAAGAAAGGACGTGGTAAAATGAACCAAAGATGAGAGAGAGAAATGTAAAACTGAATATTACTACAAGAGCCTAGATCTTCTAAAGAGAATATCAGCTGATGTCAGTTTGTCTTGCTGTCCTAGAGTTCTTCAGTGATGCTTACATTAGTTGGGACTGATGGAGTGCTCACGTTGGCTTGTGGCAAGGTGGCAAATTTGACGGGGACCTGATCTATTTTAGGCCTCTCTATATATCTTCACTGCTGGATGTGTCTTTATAGTGGAGATACATGACTTGATTGATATTAAAAGGGTGAGCAGTTGGTCAGGACCATTTATTCATCTTCCACCTAAATGGTGGGTATTCACGCTGCTGGGTCTCACATGCAACTGACCTGATCATCCCTCTGTGCTTCAGCTTTGGTCTGTATCACCATGCTGTTAGGATTATGAGACTGTACAGCGTCTGGCAAATCTGTTTATACTTTCAATTATGAAGGAATACATAGATTGCGTTGTTACATTCAGACAATTATTTTTTTGGTTTTGCAAAGGGATTTTTGGGTTTTGGAGAAGTAGTTTATGTATACATCTGACAAACTGGGTGCTCAACACCTGTGTTGAGGATATTTTAGAAGTTCCGTGTATTTCAGTGACTGCATGTGGTTTGGTGAGCCCACACCCCACTATCGTCAGCTGTCTTTATCCTCTTTCTCTCTCCTGAGACAGCTGATAGGGGATATCCTGTGGTCACTCCGATTGTCTTCCACTGAGTGGTTTCTGTTCCTCACCTCTGTATATAGAGAACTGCATTGCCCTGTTTTCTTCCTGTGCTGAATTTCTGATACAGACAATAATTTGACAGCCTCAAATAATTTTTACCTCTTGATGTTCAAATAATACAAATACTTGTTATTATTTGTATAGTTTTTCTCTTCCTCTTTATTAATTGTTCATATTTTGTAGTACTCAATTTGGTGGAGCTTTAGAAAGGGAATCTGCTGAACATGGTCCATTTCTTTCTTAGAAAAGAATGTTAAGTATAATATTTTTTGAAAAAGAAATGTAATAGTTTTAGTCCTACAATAGGTTGTGTGAGAAAAATGACAATTATGACTATCGCTTCCATCATTTACTAAGGTCCACACGGTGTTGCTTCCTCCTTTTTCATTACTGATAACCAATTAATCTTCATCAACAAATAGTAAAATTGACTTGTGTTTGAGTATTTGTAATGACAAACTTAGGGTTAAAGAAATTTGGGTTTGGTCTAGATTTCTGTATAAACTACAGATTTTAATAATTCTGCTCTAGATGATTTAGCCCCCTCAGCTAGATGCTTACACTTGATTGCTTTGTTGTGTTCCCATCTCTTTTTCAAATGCCTTGTTTGTAAAAATTTGTTTCCTCTCAGAAGTCCCCCTCTGAAAAGGAAATGCTATAAGTGAAGGGGGCTTTGTCTTAGTTGCTAAAGCAGTCATCCACAAACCATAAGGTCAGTTGCTTGACTCCTGGTTCCTCCTGACCATTGATTGACTTGTCTATTGGCAAACCACTGAACTCCAAGTTGACCTTGTTGTGTGCTTTTCCTTATCACTTTAGATGAAGCATTTAAAAGTTATTTAGAAGTTATTGAGAAGTTGTGGAGGTGGCTTGACCCACATGTTAAAATCACAGGTAAAGAGACTAAAGCCCCTTTCACATTACCCACTGGAATTCTGACTTTCTCCTGACTTTGTCTGGAGGGGGCTTGTCAGAGTCATACGCTCCCGACATTATCTGGACTTTATCCTGTGAGCCCCCTTTCACAATGTCCGTATTGTATGCGTGAGCTCGTGCGTGCAGCACGCTGCTCTGTACTGAATTGCTGGGAATTTAGAAGCAAATAAATGGGCGGGTTGATGACATTACTGTCACTGAACTGCTGTAGTCTGGTATTAAAACCTTTTTTTGTTTTATTTATACATTTTAAAAATGTATTTATTATTATTATTATTATTATTATTATTATAATTATTACTGTACAGCTCCAGTTTGGTCTGAACAAAACACTGTTTACCACAGCCTAAGTGTCCTGTGGACGCTGACTGCAAAATGAAAGCAAGCAGTGTTTCTCCTGTGATGTTTCTCACTCGGGTGATCTCCCACTGTGTTATATGTGTGAAATGCAACTCTGGACAATATCCAAGGCTAATTTCTCCTTACATTGTCTGGAGTTCACAGGTAAAGCAGGCTTAATTGTGTGGTGACACGGAAGCTTCGTGCTACTCTGTAAGAGCGGAAGCAGACAAAGTACAGCCTGTGGTTTATCAGCCCGTTGAGAGTGTCGGTGTCTGTGATCACCTAGATGTCTCATGTCCTCGTCAAAACAAGGGCCTGTGCTGTTGTACCTTCCCACGCTGAGTCAATCTGCTTATCAGTGAGGTCATTAGCCTCGTAACTGTTATCTAGGTGTCTGCCTGCAACTGCATGGTCACTGTTTGTTCTCGTAGCTTACATCGTTGGGCTTGAGCTCATTGATAAGTCCTAAATGGATAAGGCTTGAGTTTTTCCTGTCTGGTTAATTCTTGGATGGTTCCTGAAATTGGTCTGCCAGTTAACTGAATGTAGTGCTTTGTCAGTTTTATAAATGGATTTTAAGTAGTTTCCTATTTACTACCAGCGCTTGTGTCCGAAAGAGAAAATTTTGTAAAACTATTGGATCATGTTTGCGGTATAAAGATGATTGATCTCTCTCTAATACCAACATAGAGAAGGCTCAGGTATGAAACCTTTGAAACCAGTATAAACGCTTTGAAGTAGAAATACATTTTTGCAGCGGTCATATGTACCCTGCTTCTTCTTGGAATAGACAGCCTGCCCGAACACGCCCAGCCGATGCCAGATGCATTCCTTCAGGATGCTTGCACAAGTCCCAGCATTGACACCTTTTTTTTGGAAATGATAATTATGAGACAAACTAGTCCTTTTTACTTTATGTTTTTGAAACAACGGGGACTAGTTGTGGCCTAGACAGTGTCTGTTATCCGTTCTGTAGTAGAAAGGGGACGTGTATTTATAGTTTAACACTTGTGTCCCCTACACTTATTTTTGGAGGAGAAAGTGGTAATTTTGTGGTTTTCTCCAGATTTCAGTTAAAACAGTCAACCTGCACACTGGGAAGTTAATTATTATTTTGTAAAAGGAGAGGCAACCGTCTGTGTGGGAAAAGTCCAATTTAGTTACATTTCCTACATTGTACCATATTTGTGTATTTAGCTTTGATTTAATTTCACACCTGCGAGGAGAGATGCCCAAATGGACAGAGCTTGGGTTATGGAAATGGGACAATAAAACCCTCTACACCCATAATGACAAAAATTTCCTTGATAATAATTATAAACTGATGAGTAATATCTCATTATACATATATCTAATATTTATATATTAGACTCAGTGGTACTCAGCATAACATGGGAATAAAATTGCACATGGCTTTAGTAGCTGGGAGCGGTTATGTGGCATTTGACTAATGGCAGTTTGATATTGCACTAGCTGCTAATACTATTAATGTTGTGTTATTTACTTTACTATTTGATGTTTTTGTATCAGTCCTTGACCAATTTTTACTTACGATAATGAAAGAACATTTTAACTAGTTAAATGCGTGATAGTATTATGTTAGGTGTAGGATAAAGTTTGCATCCCTTGCACCAAAATTGTTGGCTATGCAAATTCTGTGGAGCTATTTATAGAAATGAATATAAAAAAACACTACATTTCAGCGTAAGTGTTGCATTTGTAAGTGCTCACAAAAAAACTATAGTCATTGCCTGGTGTTTGTGTTAGTGATTGTCACCTCTGTTTGCTGTAGCCTCAAGCCCTTCTTGTTGGCCCGTTCTTGAGCACACCTAGCTGGGCAGGTTTCCAGAGATTGCAATGGGTCTTTGGTTACATCTGTCGTGACATGTATAGCCACAGCTGAACGCATCTTCATGTCGATATGAAATGACCTGGATCATCTGTGAGCTCTGGTTGTTTCCTTTAGTGATGTGGTGGTGGGTTGCGGGGTGATATGCGTGTCTGTCTGTGAATAGTTTACCTTTCCATGTGTGTATAAGTAGGCAGTGTTGCTTTACTGTCACACACATCTCAGTGTTTTCTAAAATATCCCTCTTTCCACTCCACCCTTTTTTTTTGCTGCTCCGCCCTTTCTTTTCTTACCACCTCCCCTGTCATCTTCCTATCCTTCTTTCACCTCCCTCTGTAATTTTTCTTTTGATGCTCCAGCACTCCAGCTTTGATCTGTCACCATCTCTTTTACCTGAGACCCTCACCATCTGGTGGTAGTACCATCTACATTTCCATATTATTGTTATCTTCTCCCCTTGTTTTGAAGCCTTTAACAAATGCGTAGTGGATGCTTTCATCTATTTAGGTAAATCCATTTATAGTATGGGTGGTCCCAATGGGAATCAAACCCTTAAATGGTCCAATGTTAGTGCTGGGCTGTACCAGCGGAGCCACAGAGGAGCGGAGCTTGGTAACAACCCCCTCATTTTCCACAAGCTGCTGACATCCAGAGAAAAAAAGTCAGTGAGAGGATAAGCCCAGAAAAGCAATAGGAAACTTGTGCTGTAATATCTGTCATGATGTTGTGACAAGTTTGTGCTGGAACACCACTGGCAGTAAAGCATTACATTTGCTTAAGTGATTGGTGACTTTAATTTGACCGATCTAGAAATTTACAAGGTGCTGCTGGAACTTGACGAGGTGCCACAGTATGGCTACATTCCTGTATGTGCGCTGCGCCAACTTGGGAGTTTTACTCACTCGGTGTTGGAAAATATTGTCTGGGTTGCTGAACATTCCTGGTGCACATGCCCGCTATTCCTAGCTCTGGCTCTTGTAATCACTCTGTAGTGATTTTCCTTTCACTCTGGACTCGTGGTAGCACTCAAAGGTTGCCTTAAAGTCATTTGTTCCTCAGACTCCACAGCCTCTTGCAGGCAGTAAAAGCAAAAGATTCATACAGCCGTCAGTGTCTGCTTCTCTGGTGGCCACCTCCAGAGCCTGCGCCCCCTTTCAAACTAGAGGCACAGTTGGAAATAAATATTTAAACTGAATAATGACGTTTTTTGAAGTTGCTACTAAATATTTTTAGTACCAATCAGGACTGTTTTTAAGAACTAAAAATAGTTCATGGCATCTGGATTATTTGTAAATGGATATTTTTAGGAACACAGTTCCTTTTACTAACAAACATCATCTCATAAACTGACTTTTTTCAAAAATGCAGCCCTCCTGACTCCTACAACTACAAATCCCTGAGTAAAAAAACTATTCTCCAGATGACAACATGGGATTCAAATTTGCCAAATAATAGTAGTTTTTTTTTTTTTTTTTTAAATATTGTGTATTAGAATAAGAACTAAATGCATGATCAAAATACTTCAAAACTCATATTTCCTTTTCTTGATATCCTATTTCTCACTCCCATCATTCTGTTATTATCAGTACCCAGCAGAGGAACAATGGAGCACCTGGTACCTCCACTAGAGTAGCAGACATTTAGGAACCCTACCCAAGCTGGGTAATGTGGCCTGGACGAGTCCTTTCATATTTGCTCTTTATCTGATGGTATCGGGAGGCATGACACAGAACTGTGTAAATCAACTTGTTTGCTTGTTTGGGTTCAACAGGTCGATGTGCAGTCTTGGAGGATTCTTTGAAGTAGTGGGGACACTTCCTGTACAGACGCTCCAAGGCAGTTTTTCTCATGTTGTTTGCCTGGGTGTATGCTCACTGCAGCAGTCTTTGGAGCTGTAACACACACCAGATCTGATCTATTGTTTTGTCAACCCCTGCCTCCCTCCCTTTCTTTGGTGTTTGTGGTTTCTTAATATTTTGGGAACATCCTGTTTGTGTGTTTTAATGCCGAGGGGCACAGATTGTTTAGTTTGAGGCCTCTGACCATTCCTGCCCTCTTATTAGTGTGACAGGACAAGAAAGACTAACTGAGGCAGAAAGAAGGGGCATGTGGTCATATAAGAAAATTCATGAGCGACGAGGGAAGTTGTGGGAAAAGAAATTAAGGAATTTCTAGTGTGATTGGTTATGGCAGAGAATGGAAAATGACAGAGGCGGACTTTGTTGGCTGTGATTGACTTGTGTGGTAGAGGGTTACTGCAGACAGATTTGGGAATGCTGGTGTCACTTGTGTGCAGCTTCGCATTAAATGCAATCTAATGCTCTGAGGCATGCTTATGTGCTATGTAAGTGTTTCCCCCTCATGAAATTTTCAGAGCTCGTAAATAATGGTGTACCTCCAGTTCTCTGATAGCTGACATGGGTCATACATGGTAAAATACAGGTTGGGGTGCTGTGAGTCACACTGGCAGTGCCAGAGAGAGAGCGAGCGAGGGAGGGAGTGAGTGAGTGAATGAGTGAGTGAATGAGACACGGAAAAGCCTGTTATTGGGGTTGTTTATGCCTCCCTCCACACAACTGTTGGGAGAACCTCTGGCTGTGGCATAAAGGGGTCTGCTTTTCTTTGTATCTGTAATTTAGGTAAAAATACTGGATGTTTTTAAGCTTCTTGCAGTTGAATTACTTAAAGGTTTTGTTTTTTAAGTGTCTCTGGAACTAAATCCCTTTTTAAGGGCTAAGCTATTAGAATCACTCTGCCTCTGCCTCATCACCTGGTTGCATTTATTCATGTATTTAACCAGCAAGTACCTTTTTGTAATTTCTTACAGACCAAAGACAAGAATTTATAAAAAACAAATTAGCACGATGAGTTTAATCG
Source organism: Channa argus (assembly GCF_033026475.1). NCBI lineage: Eukaryota > Metazoa > Chordata > Actinopteri > Anabantiformes > Channidae > Channa > Channa argus. Next base: position 17,713,942 of record NC_090213.1, on the reverse strand, counting down.
AGTTTAAAAGGTTTGTAATCAGAGAGCTATTACATGAAGAATTAAACATTCATTGTTGGTCTTTTACTGAGTTTTGTGCGTGTTAATGTTTTTGCTCTTCCAATTGCACTTTGTCTCAGGAAAAAGAGCTACTTGAGGTGGTTTGGGGTTTCTGCTGAGACTGTGACACTGAAATGTTACATATTTAGCCATTTTGAATCAGAAAGTAATGTAGCAGACTGTCTGGGTGGGAGCATAATTTAGGAAAAGCCTGCGGCTAAGTGACCTCTCGGAGAACTACAGGCTTCTATTGAATATACTTTACAAAAAAATAAAGGGGTGAACATTTCTTCGCCCAAAATGGATTCATTGTAATCATATTAACTCAGAAAAAAAATATCAGTGAGTCATGACTTATCATTTATGATCCTGGCACAGTAGCATGTACTCTAGCATAGGAAATATTTAGGCCTATCATTGCTAGAGTTATTTATTTATTTTAATTCCTCTGCTGTTTTGAAATGCTCCAGCCTAAGTATGGCGTTTGATAGTTTACCCCTCTCTTCCTCTCCTTTCGTCCATTCTCCTTATTCATTTCAGAGCCTCTGTCTCCATCTCTTCTTCTCCTCTGGCTCTCTTGCATTTTTGTGTCATTACCTCATTTTGGTTGTAAATAATCTCTGTTATGGCTTCCAGATGTCCCCCCCCCATCCCATTCTGGGGTTGGGTATTGGGTTGCAGCGAGGTGCGGGTGTAAGTGTTGGACACTTACTGTAAGTGGTTCATCTGCTGACTGGGCCTGAAAATCGGCCTGCTCTCTTTCTTTATAATATCTCTTGCTTTCTTTCATTCCTGCGCAGTCTCACATTCTCCAAAAGCTGATTGTACCGCTATGTGCTTTTTACATTTTTGCCAGTTCTGTCTCAATTTGTCAGATGTTTTTCTCTTATTGTTTTCATACCAAAATTGTACTGTCTTTCTTAATTTCCTCATTCTTCAATTCGTGAAATTTGAACCACTAAGCATGTGGGAAGTGTCTTTTCTTCACTAACTTATTCCTCCTTTTCAGCCATCAGTCAGTTTGGAGAAAAACAAAGTCTGTCTGTTCTATTTCATGCTTGAGTTATACCTAAAAACTTCAAATTGTGCCAAAGCACTAATTCAGGAAAGTTACTTTTAAACATGTCCTGTGGTAATTACAAAGAGGTACAATTTTTTTATTTATTGAGAAAACAAAAGCCTCATAAAATGTATGAATCCCACGCTGGGTACTTTGAATTTTCAGCTGTAGGGCTTATGGAAAGCATGTCATTGTAGGTGCGACTGTATATGTTGGTTTTCTTGAACTATTAACTGAAGATATGTGCCATTTAGAACTAAAGGATACTAAGATGCCCGAATAAGGGTTTCACCATCAACACGCAAGCAATGTATCGTGATATACAAAAAAATTTAATTGCCAGTAGTATAATGTATATTATTACAGTGCTTCTAGAAAGTATTTACAGCACTTTATCTTAATATTACAGCCTTATTTCAAAATTAATTAAAAATATAATTTTCAAACAATACTCATAATGACAACGTAAAGGATGTTTGTTTGAAATCTTTGTTTGACAATCTATTAAAAATAAAAAATGAAGCAGTGAGCAGTATACAGACATGACTCTTGGCATTCGGGCCAAAGAGTTCAGTCTTTGCTTCATCAGACTAGAGAATGTTCTTTCTTATGGTCTGAGAGTCTGTCAGGTGGGCCATCATGTGCCTTTTACTGAGGAGTGGTTTCGATCTTGCCACTCTAAAGGCCTGATTGGTGGAGTGCTGTAGAGATGGTTGTTCTTCTGGAAGGTTCTCCTCTCTCAATTGTGAAATGCTCAAGCTCTTTCAGAGTGACCATTGGGTTCCTGGCACCTGGTCCCTGTCTAAGGCCCTTCTAGATCTCTCAGTTTGGCCGGCTGGAGCACAGCGGTCTAGGAAGAGTCTAGCTAGGTCCAAACTTCTTCCATTTACGGATAATAGAGGCCACTGTGCTCTTTGGGAGCTTCAGTGCTGCAGAAATGTTTCTGTATCCTTCTCGAGATCTGTGTCTCGATACAATCCTGTCTCTGAGGTCATACTTGTATTTGTTTATATGCCTTATCGTGGACAGCCTGTGGGCTCCTGGATCAGAGATGAAAGGCACACGTCATGTGGTGGTGTGCAGCTACTAATGTTCAAAACATCAAAGACCTGTAAATGCAGCACATCAGAATTAAAACTAATGGGCAGATCATGCTATGTCTTCTGTGTGGACAATGTTTATTCTTTTAACATAAAGCCTGCACAAAAAGGCATAAGCAATATTTGATTTCTGCGTTAGTGTATGAAATTTTAGATAGTAGGTGCTGTACACTCCCGAAACATGTGATGTGTCACGGTTTTAGTCTTGTTTCAAAACTGTTACACCCCTACTTGTTTTTTATACTTCAATCGACGAAAAAAAAACCCTTTTGTAAATAATTTGTAAGTGAACAAAACTTTAGAATTGTTCGCCACACTGAACCTAAGTTGAGGTTTATACTTTTATGTTTAAACACTGTAAATCAAGCCATGTTAAATAGCTTTAATCTCTTGCCTAATCGTTTGCTACCAAAGCACAATTTTGTGTGTCTAATAGATGACTTAATATGAATCCAAAGGGGATTTAGATATCCAAAGGGATCTCTGTCCTGTATTTGGTCTGGCAGACATCCTGTGTCTGGGTAGAGATGTTCTGGCAAAGAGAGCGTTAAAAAGGAGAGGAAACGATGAGAAATTATCACTAGCCTTGACCTTAATTAGCGAAAAATGTAATCGTTGGAAGCTTGTCAGTGAGCCACTTTGGCCGTTGCCTGGGGTAAATTTGTCTTGAATAGAAAACATAAAGGGAGTTGGAGGTTTGTTCACTTTTACATGTACAGAGAACAACGCTGCTTTATAGACTGAGATCTTCTCCACCTTAGATTGGAGTGCTCTTTTCATGGTACATTGACTTTTCAGTCTTTCAAGGTCAGCATGTTATCTTTTGCTCTCACACTGTTAGCCAATTAGATAATGGATGATGAACAACAATCAAGCATCCACAGGAACAGCAGGCCAGTTGTTTGTCACAACCTTGTTTGTCGTCAGGTCTGTGGATTTGTGGCGAATTTATTGATCACTAGCCAGCAGCTGGCACCAAACACAACAGTGCTGATAAACCACTAGATTTAACTTCAATATTTCTGGTTAATTGTTCATTAACTGGTCTGCACAGACATGAATTATGACTAATCATGTTTCCCATGCCAGCCTTACTCAGTATGTTGGCTGAGTTGTTGTTGGTCTGCAGTAATGTGCCAGGAAATGGCACACTGCACTGGTTTCTACTTTTCCTCTGGCCTGCAGTCAGAGCAGCCCCAGCCAGCTGTCAGTGGAGTCAGGAGGGATTGCGAGGGAGACTGAGACCAAAAGGTTGTTAGCCATGAGAGGCCTGTTTGTTTTACTTCAGCAGGCATTTCCCTGTTTCACAGTGGGAATATCTCCCTTTCTTGAACACTGGAGATTTTGTAATGTCATGGTAGCCCGATTAGTTTAGCATGATATTTAGCCAGTGAGGGACTGTGCACAAGCGCAGATTGTTGTTTTGGCTGGTCTGCAGCTCCAACACACATATGTGCAATGCTGCATTGGCTAAAAACAAAATCAGGTGTTTTTATAGTAGATTGAGATTGTTTTTTTTTAAAAATCCAAAAACTACTGTGTATATAAAAGTAAAACATTGATGCGTATTTGTCAGTGCTTACTCGACCTTATGCTAGCTAGGTTTTTTTTTCCACTAACATAGAAAAGATGAAGATGGATTAACAATGATTGTACTTATTCCGCCCAGGTCTCACGTAGGTTCTGTGTGGTTGTGCAGACGATCTCTTCTGATGTGTGCTGTCTTTTCTGCCTTGCTGTAATTTCAGTAAGAATAAGTGCTGTTCACCATCTCTTGGCACCAAATCAGCACTGTCTCCTCGGTTCCGAAAATAAGTAATTACAACGTTACTTTACAAATATTGATTTGAAGAAACAGACTTCAAACCTCTTTAAACACCTTTTAAGACTGTACAACAATGTTAAGCTTATTGAGATACATCCCAACTATGATGAGCCCACTGCACCGGTTGAGGATGGCTATAGCCCGTCAATGGCTAAAAAACTAAAATTGCAATTTATTCATCAGTAGCAGCTACAACAAACAAAAAAGAAGTAACAAAGATTGTGGCAGCATATGTGAGAAAGAAATTTTCACTATTGATATTTTTCAGATTCAGACTATTCAGAAAAGTAATTTGATTAGTAATGTGACAAGTTACTTTTGACACGAAGCAAAAGTAATATAAATTTTGAAAAAGTAATGAGTACATTACTGGTTATATTCTTTGAGTAACCAGTTGAACACGGATACTCTAGTATACTGACTGACCTTGGTGAACTTGATGGCAATACAGGTTATCCATGGGATGCTGTGATCATGTAAACCAGGAAATGTTGAATAGCACTCCACAAATGAAGGAAATGCTTTCTGTGTCAGCTATAGATGAAATCTGTTGAGCTTTGTGAGAAAAATGCTGGTGACCCTTGCAGACCCCCCCCCCAGGCCTTTTTCTACCAGGAACCATAACAGCGGATGCAACAATAGCTAGCTTTATCATTTAGCCTCTCTATGTCCGGTGTCATGTGCTATAAAGAGGTCATGGTGGTTAGTGGCACTTTGATGAAATTCATTTAAAACAACATGGCAGCCTTTTATGACTAATGGGGGGAAAAGGGGGCTGTGGGTTACAAAGACTAGCACGAGTTTTACATAAATGTCATATGGCCATGGCAGTTTTATTAAACACCCCCAGAAAATGTGAATGAAAGGGTTTAATCCAGGAAATTAGCAGTTAGTTGAGAGACTGAGCATGCAACTAGTGTTTGTCCAATATTTCTCAAGTATCAAAACTCAAATATCAAACAAATTTAAAAATAGTTTGAGCTGTTTACTTTTATCTTACATCAGAATAAGATAACTTATATGGTAATTTCGTTATTCTTGCTTGGGAACCGTTTTTTTTGCATAGTCATAGTGTTTCTGTGATTAACATGCTGGATTCTACACAAACCCTCCGTCTTTCTCAAAAGATTAATGTAAAAAATTCATGAATCATGACGTTGGAGAAGTTAATGGTTGTGATGCTAAGGTTGCCAGTTCAGTTCCTGAAACAGCACTATTAAATCTAGGTGGAAGAATTGTAAATATATATTATATATGTGCTTGTGTTGTTTTTCAAAATTTTGTTAAAAATATTTGCGATTTTTGCATAAAGTCCTGTATGCTTTGTTTGGCTGATTTTATGAAGCTGACTGTTGCCTTCTCCTTCTCTACAGCCAAACCGTTCACATCCAAAGTGAAACAGATGCGCCTTCACAAAGAAGACTTTGAGATCCTTAAGGTGATTGGACGAGGAGCTTTTGGAGAGGTAATGTACCCCCTGCAGCAGTCGATTATCATACTGTATATACTGAGAGCCTCCATTGGTAAGGCACTCGTCCTCAGACCTCAGGGTCAGTGGTTCAATCCCCGGTTATGGCTATATATCGTCTCTGGGCAAGACACTGAACCCCCAACAGCCCATTGCCCTCCCCAGCTGCGCAGTGCCGGTCCAAGCACGGTAGAAATATGGGAGGGTTGTGTCAGGAAGGGCATCCGCCATAAAAACTGTGCCGAATCAACTGTGGCGACCCTGAACTCACGGGATAAGCCGAAAGGACAAAAAAATAAAGATAATAATCAGTTTCAGCTGCTTTGGTGTTAGTGAAATGAACTACAGGTGCAATAGAGGAGCAACAATGAGACGACCCGCAAAACAGGAATGGTATTACAGGTATCCTTCTCTTTTCTGACAGTTTTTTTTATTTGGCTAGGGTCAGTGTCACTACTACAGAGGTTGCACAGGCAGTCCAACTCCTCCAGGGTGGCGCATTAATAGATGCTATTGCCAGAAGGTTTGCTGTGTCTCCCAACACTGTCACAAGAGCGTTCCAGGACAGGCAATTAATCTAGGAGAGCTGGGCAGGACCACAGAGGGTCCTTAACCCCTCAGCAGGATCAGTACCTGCTTCTTTGTGCAAGGAGGAACCAGATGAGCATGAAATGACCTCAAGCAGGCCACTGGTGTGAATTTCTCTGACCAAACAACCAGGAAGTGCCTTCATGAGGGTGGCCTGAGGGCCTGACATCCTCTAGTGGGCCCTGTGCTCACTGCCCGGCACCATGGAGCTTGATTGGCATTTGCCTTAGAACACCAGAATTGGCAGGTCTGCCCCTGGCACCCTTGGCTTTTAAGGATGAGAGCAGGTTCACCCTAAGCACATGTGACAAACTTGAAAGGGTCTGGAGAAGCCATGGAAAACATTATGCTGCCTGTAACATAGTTCAACATAACGGGTTTGGTGTTAAGTCAGTGATGGTCTGGAGGGGCGTATCCATGGAGGGACACACAGACATCTACAAGCTAGACGCTAACGGCATCCTGAGTCCCATTAGGTATCGGGATGAAATGCTTGGACCCATTGTCAGACCATATACTGGTCTAGTACTAGTATGCAGGCAGGTTCTGGAGGATGAAGAAATTGATACCATTGACTGGCCGCCACACTTACCTGACCTAAATCCAATAAAACACCTCTAGGATATTATGTTATGTTCCAGCCGATGCCATCTGCCTGCATTTCAGACTGTCCAGGAGCTCAGTGATGCCCTTGTCCAGGACAAAAGATGCCACAGGACGGTATCTGTCGTCTCATTAGGAGCCTGCCCCAACATTGTCAGGCATGCATACAAGTACTTGGGGCAGTACAAACTAATGAGTACCATTTTCAGTTGCTGCAATTAAATGTCAGCAAAATGGACTAACCTGCCGCATTATTTTCTTACTTTGATTTTTGGGGTGTTTTTAAAGTGAGCCCTCTGATGGTTGATAATTATCCTTACCAATAAACAATGGAGCATATTTCACAATCCATATCAGTATTGATATCCAACATGACTTCTTTTAACCATTGAGACCTGAAGTGTTCCTTTTAATTAAGTTGAGCAGTGTATTTTTCAGTAGAATTCTGGGACAATACCCGCCAGGAGAAGGCTATTGTCTTGCTTCCTTATACATTATGAGTTATAAAAGAGAAGAGTGTTGTTCCCTTTGATATTGATATTACTTTGTGCAGCATTCCAGCAGCAGTGAGTAGTCAGCATGAGCATGACTCTACATGCAATGTGAACCAAACTTTTGAAATCTGCTTTTACACTTAACCCATAAATAGAACATTATTTAGTGTGAGTGGGACATCCACCATGGGTCTTCATGTTTGTTTTTTTTTGTTTGTGTGCCTGGAGGGAGAAAGAAATACACTTGTGACTGAGTTTCAGGTAATGATGTCAAAGCTGGGGAATGTTGAAGGGGACAGGTATTGTGGTCCTCAGCCAAGAATCTTAAATCCTGCACAAAAAAACCCCCCAAAAACCATCAAGTTTTCATTACATGGCATTGTTTTGACGATCACACTTTTTAACAGTTAAGAGATCATTGTCAGACTCACTTATTGCTTCCAAACCCATATATAATCTCTGGAATTGTTATCACACAACTGTACAAACATGTTAGAGAACAGAACAAAGGTGGAGAGTTGTACAGGTACCTGCACAATACCACCACAAAATACTAATGTGCCCAGTTTAAGCCACTGCAAAGAGTGCAGCTATTTGTGTATGAGTCATTTTGGTGTGCATGTGTGTGTTTCGGGTTCGTGTTTAGCAGTGTGGTGTGACCCATAAATGGTGCTATATTGTGATAACATTCCAGTCCCTCTTCTCTGTTAGCTGCGCTAGTACAAGTTGTACATGATAGAAAATTTGATGCAGCTTAGCTGAGAGACACTGACTCCCCTATTAAAACACTTGGTATAGATTGTTTCCATTTTATATTACAGTCATAGTAAACACAAAGACGAGGAATAAAAGAAATGGTCAAAACAGTTGACTCTTTTTTTGTTTTTTTTGTTTTGTTCCTAAAAGAATGTACACACAAGGACAATGATGAGATTTTAATTTCTAAGTATTTCAAAACATCAGTTCTTGCACCTTCATCAAATAAATAGAACTCGCCATACAACCGCAGGAACACATCACCACATCAACGGTGTGTTGATGATAATGACATGCACCTAAGTCACTGGGGTACTTGGAGAAATCAGCTTTCTTGGGTAATTTGGGAAACTGGCACTTAACAAACCTGGTTACTAAATTCTGCTTTCTGAAATTTGTGTTTGTGTGTGTTTGAATCGCAGCACAGTGACAGAGCAGGAGGTGAGAAAGGGAAAAAAACAAAGGATACACACATCCACAAATTATCTTATCTTATCTCAAGAAAAGAACGCAAATGCTACTACCAAGTAGTGATGTTGTTATGGCTGAATAACGTATACATACAGATTTGTCTGCTGTTTCATTGTGAGAATGCTCTCATCAAGACTTCAACCACAAACAGAACAAATGTGGCTCAGTCTGGTGGAGCTAAGTGATTAGCACCTAATACAAACAATCGTAGGGTTAGTTTGTTGCCAATAAATGTTAAATGTGTCCTTCTTTATTGGCCATTAACCTACAGATTATTTTACTGGCCTGCAGCCTTTTGCTTATTATTTGTGGCCTTGGCTGTTAAGTCTGTCAGTTCTGTAGCCACTTTGTCATACTGTGGTGTGGTTTCAGTCAGTCTTTGCCATTCTCACAATAATTAACGGCTGTGATTTGACTCATCCGTGTTCCCACCGGATGAAACCAAATGTGATACAGTTTAAACTCTCATCTAACAGTACGTACTTTTACCATGAATAGTGACTTAAAAATCAGCTCAGCCTTGGGCCCAGTCCTGACAGGAGGACAAGATTAAGGAAGGAAAGAGTATAAAAAAGAAAGGAGAGATATAAAAAAGAACCAAAACAGTCGGGCATTGCCAAGAACTGTGCGCTCCCCCCTCGTCCTTCTCCCTTCCTCCTGTGTTCCTCTTCTCCTCTGGTGAGGGATCACTAGGGGAAATCCAAACACTGCAGGAATGTTATCATTGTATTGCATTAGCAGCATTCCCCAGCTTATTTAATAGGCTAAAGAAACCACTGTTGCATAGGGTTCTTGTGTTTGTTTGGCTAGTCGTGTGTGTGTGTGTGTGTGTGTGTGTGTGTGTGTGTGTGTGTTGTGCACTTTCAGATTCTTGTCTCTGTGTGTGTGTGCATTTACTATGTTCTTGTCTGTTTAAGCAACATTGTAAAGCGCTTTGGATAAAAACGTGGACATTTACCATAATTAACTCTTAATAAAACCAGCTGGATTACAGCTGGATTTTGGCTTTGTGGATTAGTCCAATATAGCAGACCAATAAAGCTTAAAGGAAATCCACCAGGACATACAGTACATTCGGATAAATATGGGCTTCAGCTGTCATCTTACAGATGATTGTCACAGCAGCTTTTGCAGCTCCTTCTTTGGCCAAATGTAAAGCCAGATGTGAGGAACTTTATCATTTTAATAGTCAGCAATTACGAGTGAATAAATAGTGGACTGTTGCTATGATGTTAAGACTGTACAAGAGAGGACAGTGTGAGGAAACACGATGGAAGAATGTGGTCAGAGAAGACTTCACAGTGCACAGTGTGAAAGATAAATGATTCCAATTGACAGCGTAACATTAGCATTGCTATTAAACTCTCCACTATTTACTTTAAATTTTCAAGTGTATTGCGTCACTTGCTCGTGGATTTGTTTGGTTTAAATGTTGGGCTAGTTTGTGAGATTGTTGTAATTTATCCGTCATTTTCAAGTAAGCTGTGGCCTATATTAAATGTCTACACATCTATGCATGATCGGGGGCTAAATACATAGATTATAAAATATATGTGGCATCTGTTGACTTTATGTGCATTTGTTTTAATCAAAAATTACAAATGGGTAACATTTGGGAACCTATCTATACAAGCAGATTTTTAACTTTGTTAAAAACACTCTTTCCAAACCATCACATCTGCAAAAACAAATTCACTCGCTATTGATTTGTGCCCATTTTTAAATCACTGGACATAGTGATTAGAAAAGTGACCTAATTTTCTGGACCAAAAACTGTTAGTAGGAAATATGAATCAGACTATTTGTGTAGCTCTGTGCGTCTGTGTGTGACTGTGGATCCAGACTGTGCACAACTGTTGACCTTTTAGGTCAATATTTCAGGATCCACGCTGACTTCCTACTTATGTGACTCCCCACCACATTTCCAGCTTCTATTCGTCACCTTCCCTTCTCATTCTTCCTGCTTCCTTAATTTTTTTTTCTTCCCTCTTTCTACTTTTGTTTACTTCTTCTTTTGCTATTTCACCTACCACTTTTCTTTTATCCATTTCTTCTTTTCTCTGATTGTGGAAGTTTTCCTATATTCCTAACTTGCAACCCCCTTCAAATTTTGGAATACACCTTTTTCTGCTTTCTCTATTCCTGTTTCATTTGTATTTCTTCTTGTATTCACATCCCCATTTAGCTTCGAAAGAAAGGCATTAATCAATAAGTAGATGGGAAACAAAAAAATTATAGCATTATTACATTTTGATATTTAGTATTTTGAAAATTAATCAGGTAAATACTACAAAGACACAATATCAAATGTTGAAAGTGAGAAATGAGATTTATTAGATTTCCACTGCCAAATATTTTGCAGAAAAACGGTAAAGTTTCTCAGGTGCAAAATGTGATATGTTGCCTTTGTGCTATTTCCAATCAAAAATAGATTTCTTTATACTTACATTTTACTCACCTTTTACTATCTCAGCTTGTGTGCACCATTTGAGCAGAATTTGTGCTAAGTATCTAATCTAGTTACACCTGAAAGGTTGTGTGTGGTACTATTTAAATATGATTATACATGAGTTATCTTTGCACAGTTTTTGTCCTTTTTCCCACTGTTGCTTCAAGGATAAGATTAAATCTGTTTGCTCTTTTCCTATTGGTATGTGTTTTCGGCATGCTTCACATTCTTTGACTGGCTTTGCTGCCACACAGTTTTAACATTCCAACTTTTTGTGTCTTATTGCAGGTTGCCGTCGTAAAAGTGAAAAACACTGATAAGGTATTTGCTATGAAGATTCTCAACAAGTGGGAGATGCTGAAGCGAGCTGAGGTAAATATCACCCCCCAGATTCAAACTTCTGTTGTTGCTGTTATGGATACTGTGCAAGTGCAGCATCATTGAGAAATGATGAGTATAATTATGAGGTATGATTCATTTGTTTGTGTGTTGTTTTGGGGTACCAAACTCCTTTCCTCAACCATTAAATCCAGGTATACATTGATACATGTTTGCAAAACATGTACATGCTACCATTGCATGTTTTACTCATCAACCTCTTTGACTGACATTCCTCTTGTTCCCCTGAGTCTTCAATCTTCATGCCTCATACGTCACAGACTAAACTGATTCCTGCTGTGTCTGTGTTTTAATGCCTTTACATGGGAAATGATATAGAGCAGCAGATGTAGGTTAGACAGTGCACAGTAACTATGTAACTGTCATTGTTGACATATATTTCATCAAAGCACCAGAGATGTTTTACATACAAATTTTCAAACTTGTGTTTTTTAAATTTTGATTATTAGGTATCATTAACCATATATTGTTGATTTATGTTCTTGAGGTTGGATCTGTCTAAATAAAAAGTGCACCAAGGTAATATAGAGAGTTTTGGGACCATTATTCTTATGCACTTGTACAATTACATAATGAACATTAATTTTTCTTCTTGCTTCAATGTTGTAGATATAGTACATATTTTATTTTCTGTTCTACAGATAACTTTTGTAAAACCCTGTAAAATCACAAATTTAGATTTCTTTATACATGATAATCATTTTTTTTATTTAAAGAGGTTCCTGTTTGTATTATGTTTTAAGAGGATATTACAGAAAATGGACACAACTGCTGTTTGTGCAAATAAATTGCCAAACATCATCAAGCTGAGTCCTCTCAATTCCAAGCCTGCAGATCTGTTGAAGATTCCAACCTTTGACCTCCAAATGGATGTATCACAAATAACACTTTACTACTGCACAATACTGGTTCCACTCTACTTGTCTCTACTCTCCTTTTCTTTGGTTTTTGATGAGGCAGAATTTATGGATAGTACCTAGTACTTCATTTTTTAATCCAAGTAACAAGCGAGCTGAGGCGATACCAAACAGTAAAGTCAGACATACCACTGCAGACTTCTACTTGGTTAGTGAGAAACATTACAACATTACAGAGCCTTTAAGCAGCCACACTCATCAGTATTTGACAAACGGTCCAGATTTTATCTGGAGTCTTTTGTGTTACTGCCTTTAACTTTTTCTGAAACTAAATTTGACTCCTTGCTGTGACAAGCAGCTGCATACCAAGAATCAAAGACAGCATTCCTGTGATGTCCTCCATTGTTCCCGTGTGTGTGTGTGTTGCTTTGTCAATAGTATAAGCAGTTTCATGTGGTGTGGCTATGGCGATGAGCTACATTAAGAGGGTACTCTAACTGCAGTTGATGGAGTAGGGGTCCAGGGCTGCACTGACTGAATATTGGTTAAATATTTTTGTATATGTGCCTAGAATTGCATCATTAAATGGCTTTTTCATGCAGTTCATGAACTGCATGAAAAAGCTAATTGATACATAATAACTGGCGCACACAATATACATTGCACATAGAAAACAATTACCATTTCGATAGTTTTCATCTTTTAGCCTTTTTTTTCCCTCTTCTCTTTCACGTCAAGGTGGAAACACATCTCTCCAACATAATCAAAAGTAATTAAACATTAAAGTTCTCAATGATGATTTAAAAGGGGATGGACAAAATCTGCTTTTGAAATAATTTTTACTGAGTTGATTGGAACGCTCTTTTGTCTTAACGGTGTGGCCTTTGGCCAGAATACCGATAAACCTGTAACGACCTTCCAGATACAGCTGTATTTATGCTGCAATTACTTCAACACATTCACTGAATTTAGGTGATATCCAAGTAATTGTGTGCAACAATGATGGTGAGTTACATTATTCTCAGTACAGTCAATTATTTTGCTAGTTATGTTCTTAATTCAGATAGTTTTGTAGAGATGCTTCCACTTTAACATGAAAAAGTGTTTCTTGTAAATAAATAATAAAAAAAAGCTATTACACTGACCATGATGCAGTGTGTTTTTTTAAAAGGGGGGCAGGCTCTGTCTTTCCATACTGTATATTGTATATTGACCATTCTAACATCTACAACTGAAAACTGAATCCCTATTCTCTCCCATTGTTGAGTTTTGACAAGCATATTGTGTCTTCTTTAGACTGCCTGTTTTAGGGAGGAGCGGGACGTGTTGGTGAACGGGGACTGCCAGTGGATCACCACCCTGCACTACGCCTTCCAGGATGACAATAATCTGGTAACACAGCATACTCCCCCTTCTTTTTACACGGGGTTGTTCAACCTAACATTTCTCAGGAACCTTATCGCTTCTATCAAGACTCATTTTGAGTTTCACAACTTGATACATTTCAACGCTTTCAACACCCACTATCATTTTATTATTTTACTCTTCACTACACTTTTTGAATACAGTAAATAATGGTTGGTAACCTGTCACAGGTTGACATGGGGATCTTACTCCAAAGCATAAGATGAATTAGAAATGCAGGAAACCGGGCAATAAAAGTTGATATGGCCTTAAGACATTTGTGTAAAGATCAGAGGAGTTTGGAGCTTTGTCATTGATTGTCCACCAAGCTTTTCCTCACTTTCATTGGCTGCTGCAGCCATTCTTTCGCCGACATGACAGCATGTCCTCTCTCTTTGACCCTGAGTGCAAATGCCAAGACTGCTTGTCATACCGTTTCCCACACATTAGAACAAATGCCCTGGACACTCCCTAAGATTTTAAAAAATATACACCGCTGCCCTGCCCAGTTTAATTTTTTTTAGGAAAACTCTCAAACGTTATAACATGTTTAGACATTCACTGATTCAGTACCCCTCTGTAATAATGATACTGTGGGAATTAAGGGCAAGGGGAAATGGAGCAGGGTGAGGAAAAGAAGGGCCGTGTATTTTGGGAGCCCTTGTGCTACTTTCTTGTACAGCTTTATTTAAAATAATTCCACACATAATGTTTTTTACGGCACCTTTTAAATATTTTTCTTTAATATTCCTGTCAGTAGCTGTGCTGGCACAGAATGTCTTCTTCATGTTTTCCTTCTTTCGCTCTGTCTTTCTAAAGTACCTGGTCATGGACTACTATGTGGGTGGTGACCTGCTGACTCTGCTCAGTAAGTTTGAGGACCGGCTGCCAGAGGAGATGGCCAAATTCTACTTGGCTGAGATGGTGATGGCCATCGACTCTATTCACCAGCTACACTACGTTCACAGGTGAGGAGCAGGCAGTGTGCGTGTGTGTTTGTTAGGCTGTGTGTATAATTAGATTTTCTGAGAAAAACAGAGCACTGGATGCTTAGTTTGTTTCTATTATTTTTGCTGCATGGCCAATTTCCAGCTGCGAAGAGCCACTGCAGCTAAATGACAACAGCACATTGTATATCCACTTGTCTGTCTTCTGTCATCGCTGCACTTAATCTACACCACTGACTAATTATAGAATATATAAGTTTGTTTTCCAGTTAGTTTTTTCATTCTATAAAATTTCAATTTGAGGTTTGCTTTGTGATTGTCTGTGTGAGAGAGAGAGATTATTTCAACTTGTGTAGTTTTTTTTGGTCAGCAATTATGGCAATTATTGTTAATTTCACATTGAAGTCACAAAAAAACAAAAACCAAAAAACAAACTCACCACCTAAAAGCCGACTGTTCACAGGCTGCAGCTTTTGAAAATGTATTCTACTGTGACGTAGATTCCAGAACATTTTTTTAGCCAATAGAAAATGCCCTTGGGAGCAGGAAATAAGGCTCTGAAAGACAGGAAGTGGTCACATAGGCATGTTAAGATAATTACAGTGTCACTTTCACAGGGGCATCATCACAGCAGTTTTGGTTGAAGAGCAAATGCTGGATACAAAGAGGGAAAGAAACAGAATACGACAGGGTTAGAAAAAGTACGATCAACTAGAGATTGAAAGGGAAGCAGAGGTGGGTAAAGTCTGATGGAAAGACATGACGACAGAGTTCTGTCTAGAAGTGATAAGTATGTAAGTACATAAAGGCAGTGAAAGAGAAGAGAGCGGATAGCCACTAATTGCATGGTGTTAACTGGGGGCCGTGGGTGGGGGTTGGTGGCTGCAGTGGTGGATGAAAGGGAAAAAAGGCCACGGAGGATGGGACAGCAGTGTTTCTCTTTAGGCCCCTTTCTTGAATGCTTTGGAGACAGTAATGATGGGGTATGGGAGGTGTGTGGGACAACAACAACAAAAAAACATTCTTGGCTCCTTTTTATAAGCGAACACACACACACACAAACGCACACGCTCGTGGGATATTCGTACACTTGCACTGAACAGGGTGGAGACATCACGGCAGGTCCCCTGAGGAGGGTGGGTCTTGCCCGCTGGTCTCATCTGATAAATGTGTGTTGGGGTGCAGTGTGTATGTTTGAGTTTTGTGTGTTTTCTATTCTTATAGGTTACAAAACAATGTATAAGACTTTAATGCCTATTCCAAAAAACACACATAATTGTGTCACAGCTTGTGAAAATAAATGGGCAAATTGTGAATGTACAGCAGGTAAGGATTTTCACTATTGTCATGCCACTCACATAACCTGTGGTCTGTGAAGCCAGTTTCTCCAGGAAAGTTTGATATCCCACTCCCAAGTCTAATGTGACCCAGCATCAGGTCTTAATCCAGATGAATAAAAGACTTATTGGCACAGCCCTTAAAATACCTTACTAGACTTGCTTTATTTAAAAACGAAAAGAAAATACAGCTTTTCCAAGGCTTTTGGAAAAAGTCCTACATACTATGACATACTATAAAAGTACACAATCCAATAAAAAGCAGTCTGTCAAACTACTGTCAAGTGATCTTTCTATTTTCCATTTTCTAACTTCAAAGAAAATCAGCATTAATCAGTGGACAATACTGCTCTATTGTAAACTTGTGTCTTACTGGAAGAGTTAGCCCAGTCCAAGAATAAGGCAGTGTGCATAAACTGGCCACTGGATTGAACTTAATTTTTCATTGGGTTTGTTGGTTTTAAAAAGAAATGAATTACATAACCCTGTGGTAGTAAATACAATTATGGGAATTTTAACTGCCTTTGTCATTGACTCCTGCTAGCCACTAGTGTTCCTTTTGGGTTTTGAGAGTGCTATGAGATATTCAAGCATCATCTCAGACAGTACTTAAGACATAATATTTCAAAATGCTTTAAACACTTTCCAGATGTATGGCTTTTGCTTTTGTTGGAGGGTTAGAATTCATGCTTAGTTCCACCGCTAACTGTTTAGCTGCATTGCTTCAATGGCTTAGTACAATAAAAGAAGTTATGATGTCTGACTAAAAATAAAATAATAAAGGTGTAGAAACGTGTTGTACGTTTATAAATTCTCAGGGTTTATAATCATAGTCACATTATTTTCAGATTTTAATTAGCATGTAATACATTTTCATGTTTTTTCGTAAGGTAGCTGACCTTGCCATAATGTTGGGCCACTTAAAATTAATATCTGCAGTCCTTTTGATGCTGATGAATTCAAAGAGCCCAGATGAAAAACATGAAGAGCAAAGCACCTTAAGGCCAACCTTCTGTCCCCCTCAGCTAAATCCCATGAGAGGCACTGTGTGTTTGAGTCAGGTGCTAAGGCAGAGTCATTTATTCAGTGGTCATTGATCTGCGTTGCGTCCCAGAGGGCCTGGACAAATGTTTGAATGGGCCATCTCAGCATGGCTTTGTGCTGCTTAGCACCACATCTGTCTGGTGTGTGTGTGTGTGTGTGTGTCATTGTGAGAGAGTGGGTTTCTGATGTAGATTATCAGTAGAGGGATGGGGGGTTAGTACAGATGGACAAAAGTCTGCATGTCAGTGGATAGTAGCGAGGAGAGAGGGGACCAGATTGTGATCACGTAGAGATGAAGAATGACAAGACCACAAATGGTAAAATAAGATAATATGTGGGAGTGTGACCGGTAAGGTCTGTTCTGTGTCGGGTCTTAATACTGAACAGTACTGTCTAACCGGTGTGTGTGTGTGTGTGTGTGTGTGTGTGTGTGTGTGTGTGTGTGTGTGTGTGTGTGTGTGTGTTTTGTTATTGATTGCATCCCTTATTGATCAGTGTCATGTGTCTCTTCAGTGAAGAGACACATGAGAGAGAACAGGCTCACTCTCTCTCTTTCTCTTTGTCTCAAACTCACACACATCTACAGATTATTATTAGTATATTCCATGTATATGACATGTCATGAAATAAATGTGATTGAAGATATATTATCCAATTCAATTGTAGTGGACAATATAAGGTTGACTTCAGTGATTTTAAACTTCCTGTGGATATGGTTTGGAGAGAACATGTATATGAATGTTATTAAGCCGATTTCCTGCCATCATCCAGACATAATCTAGAGTAGTTCATATCATCCTGTTATGCTACCAGATGATCTGGAGGAGAAGAATTGAAAATTGAAAATCTGTGACTCACCCTTAATAAAAATATTTTAGGCACCATGAGGTTGTGATAAAGGGTGTGTGTGTGTGTGTTGGTATCGAGTGATGGCCGAAGTCAAAAACCCATCACTTTGAACCATTAGTCAACAAATGCTGTTCAGGTTCCAGTGTTGCTGTAGGCCACACAGTGTGAGGTGATCTCCAGATGGCCCTCACAGATGGATGCTGTGGTTAGAGGAGATTATCTCCCTCTCTAGTCTCAAGTCTGTACTGCTTTTTAAGTCTACTGGAGGCATGTGACACAGTTGTCCAGTTAGCTACATTAGCTTGTCTTACCTAGCATTAGCTAGTATTACCACCTCACTTTGTTCATTTTTTAAGTTTAAATGTGAGTCAGCTCACATGGGGGGGTGGAGAACACACCAGTCTACTACTGGCAGATTAAATAAATGTTTGTTTTTTAGTCATATGACAGCAAATACTGTGTCTAAAGAAGACAGATATTTGTTAAAAATATTGTTAGTAGCTAGTGTAAAAAAAAAAAAGCCGTAACAAAAAGATGGTATAAGCTGCATCCACCAACTCAAGAAAAATGGCTAAAAATAGTAAATGGAATATATGTTATGGAGCAACTGACCTATAAGATAAGAATTCAAGAGGAACACTGCAGAGAAGTGGTAGAAATGGATCACGGTTATGTGTCAATGATAGGATACAGAACATTGATACATAATAGAACCAAACTGTAGAGACAAGGCAATCCAGTGTTAATGGGTTGTTTTTTTCATTCGTTTCATACATATGAACGAAAAAATGTGTTTAAAAAGAGAAGGTTTGCTAAGAAGTACAAATGAGTAGTACAAAGTACAAAGGATAGTTTATCAGTAGCCCCTTTTTTTTATGGTCTTACATGCATGCAAAAAAGGCAAGGGCCAGCTTGTGCTGCTTGTTCTTTGGCAGAACAGTAGTCTCCAGAGCAGATTAAGGCCTTTCAGCAAGGGAAGCACGTGTGTATAAACTGCACATACACCCACAGATCCATGTGCAAGGGCAGAAGAAGCTAAGCTTAAGGCAGCTAAAGAGCAGCAAGAAGCTAAGCTTAAAGCAGAAAAGTAGGAAGTTGGAGCAAAGAAAGAACAATTGGAACGAGTGCTGCTCTTGCTGCTGGTAATGCTCAAATTCAGAAAATTTAAAGACTCTGTGGTGTCGGGTGGCTCAAACATTAGCAATGACAACTTGCAAGGGATGATGTACCTTTTGCAAAACAGGGTGAAGAAGCAAATTCTCCACAAGGATAAGATAGATTTTCTCAAGAGCAAAGGCATATGCTCCAGGACATAAATGCTATCAGGAGATAGTCGTCCTTTTGGCTAATCCCGTGAGTTCAGGGTCGCCGTAGCGGATCATGGTCGTTGTGTGCATGTTGATTTGGCACAGTTCTTCCTGACCCAACCCTCCCCAATTTCTACGGGTTCAGGGTCTTCAGAGACACTTGACCGTCTAGCAAGGGCCGGGAATTGAACCACTGACCCTGTGGTCCGTGGCCGACTCCCTTACCAACTGATGTCCACCCTGCTGTCAGGAGGTAGTAAAGCGCCAGATTTGTCCAAGGACGAACCCTATTTTGCTTCCCGTAAAAGTCAAGGAAAACACAAATGTTATGGAAACGCAGTCTGTAGATAGTGATGAACAGGCAGCGATCAGCAGATTTGTGAACACCAGACGTAATCTGCATTTGGATACTGGGCCCGGGAACACAGAAGGGCATTCTGGCCATAGTTCCTGTCCGAGTGAAGCCAAAAAAGGGCAACAAATTAATTACTTCGTATGCATACTTGGATAGTGGCGGCACAGCCACGAATTGCACAGATAAACTTCTCGATAAGCTGAATCTTCATGGGGAAAAAGGTTAACCTTCTCCTCACAACTATGGGGGAAAACAAGGTTTGACTAGTAACATGGTAACAGAGTTGGAAGTAAGCCGACTGGGATCAAATAACTCCATAGAGCTTAATGATTTTGAATTCTTTTCACAAAAGGGATATTCCAGTGAGCAAAGACAACATCCCACAGCAAGGAGATGTAGAGAAGTGTCAGCATCTTAAAGGGGTGCAAATACCTCTCATCAGGGCAGAAATAGAACTGTTGATTGGAACTAATGTTGCTTGAATGGAGATTCAATGGCCGACTGAAAGAAGGTGGTTGCAACAGAACCAAAGATGGAGTAATGGAGATTGCATTAAATCATATATCTGTTGCCAAGCTGGAGGAGTCAGCAGTTTAAATATGACTTTCCTGAGGGTGATCAAGAGAAAGAGCAAAATTTGTCTAAGGCAGATTGTCTGTTTATCGATAGTGGCACAATCTGCTAGATTGGCTAAATTGACTTTCTCACACAGTCAGTCGAGAAATGGCCAAAGGATCCAGGGCACCTGGAAGAGCTTGAAACAGCTGATCCTGAGGTGAAAAGAAATGTCACAGTGAATGTTCTTGCAGCTGAAGAAAGCGCAGATATACTGCAAAAGTTGACAGATTACTAGTTGTCATGGATACGCCTATAACAGGCTGTGGCATGGCTACTCAGATTGAAGGCTACATTTCTGACTTTGTCCAGAAAGATAAAGGTGCTATTTGAAAGTATTGCCCGAAATGAAAGGCATGAAGATAAACAATGTCTTCAGCTTCAAAGAAAAATGCTGCATTACAAAACAAGAAGAAAAACTTAACTGCGGATGAGCTCCAGGAAGCAGAGGTGGAAATAATTCATCCCTGTTAGCGGAAGAATGTTCAGGAACAGCCACATGTATAAATTTAATCCAGTGCTTCAAGATGGAACTCTTCGTTGTAGGTGGCAGGCTCAGCCAAGCTGCCATGCATGAGGAATCCAAACACCCTTCCATCCTGGCTAAGGGTCGAGTATCAGAGCTGATACTGCAGGACATTCAACTGAAGGGTAGGCCATGGTGGTCACAACCATGTTTTGTCTACTTTACAAAGGTATTGGATTCCAAATGCAATCAGAAAAATTCTATCTAGGTGTAGAATCTGTCATAGATTACATGGAGTAACTGGGTGGCAACAAATGGCAGATCTCCCACTTATAAGGATCTTACCTGATGAAACACCATTTACCAGAACAGGTGTTGATTGCTTAAGTCCTTTTAATATCAAACAAGTAAAAAAACCTCTAAAAAGTTATGGTGTCATATTTACATGTCTGCCTACCCGAGCTGTGGTGTGGAGGTCTGCCTACCTAGTGGAGGCAGTGTCATTGGAAATGGACTCGTTTATTATCATTTATTTCCTTACTTTATTGCAAGATAAGGTCAGGTTTTGGAAAATCGTTCAGACAATGGAAAGAACTTTGTTGGGGTTGAGTGGGATCAAAAGGACGAGAAAAATGGAATATGTCCAAAATAGAAAATAAGCTGATCCAGCGTGGCATCAAATGGATATTTAATCCTCCATCTGGTTTTCACCATGGAGGCGTATGGGAGTGTTTAATTTCGTTCCATTAGGAAAATACTCGGTCCTACACTTAAAGATTAACGTTTGGATATAGTACGTCTGCAGACATTACTCTGTGAAGCCCAAGTATCATAAACAGTCAGCCAATAACTGCACCTTCCAATGATCCTAATGACTTGGAGGCACAGAGGCCAAATCATCGTCTTCTCTTAAAAACTCAACCATCTATGCCTCCTGGAATTTTCCAGAAACATGATATATCTGCCATAGATGGAGACAAGTCCAGTATATGGTGAACTAAGGAATATCTGCCAGAGCACTAGAGGTGGTAGAAGTGGACAGAAGCAAACTGAAATTTTGTTCCTGGGGACATTGTGTTGATTGTTGATAAGTCAGCACCTCCAAGCTCGTGAGTGATTGGACAATCATCCATACAATGGAAGATGAACATGGTCTAGTCTGCCAGGTTCCAACAGGTTTGATAGACCCATAACCAAGGTATGTCTTCTCCATGAATCAGTATGAGACAGTGGTAAAGACTGTTCTCCTACGGTGTTGTCAAGTACTGGTGACCTCTGAAGAAAGAAGACCATAAGAATGTTTATAATTAGCTTTTGTTGTGAGTTTATTTGGTAATTGTTAAGTTAGCACAATTAGGGCCCCTGGGTATGTATGAGCCAACAAGGGTTTCCTCTGTTTTGAATTATGTTGTGTATTGGAAGGTTAGTTCGTGTGTGTTTGCCTTTGAAGTATGCCTTTTAAGTTTGTTTAACCAGTTGTCAAGGAAACAATAAAGATAGAAGGTACGAAAGTAGTTGTGCAGCTCGGCTCCTGGAAAGGACAGACATAGCTATTGGGAGCTAACGGTTGTGGAGAGCAACAAGGTAGTGGTGGAAAGTTCAGTGTGTAGCTGTGGAGACACCCAGTTTCTTACCTGGTTTAGTGGAAATGATTTGTGAACGTGTGCTGTGGAATTACTACAAGAAACATGTTTGTGGAATTAAATAAATGTTCAGTGTTTGTTATACAACGATCTCTGGAGTGTTCATTTTTGGACCAACTAACTAGCACGAGTAAGCCCTGCCTCTACGCATACCCTATTTTTCATTTAATTTTAATTCATCATGTCATATGTCATCATATCTTTTTGCATTTTGTGGGAGTTGACAACTATCCTGAAGGTTAGTCCAGAAGTCCCAAAGGTTGTGTACACAATACAGTTTCCAGTGATTATAACCAAGCTTTTGTCCTCTTGCTCAAGGCTCAAATTATGTCTTGGTTTAGCGAAGTTAAAGGTGAAGGTTCACGACGGAGCAGTGTGTAGTCCACAATAAATGTTTTTTTTAAAGAGACATTATAATTTATTCTTAGGAATCTTAATCCTTTAATGCTATGCTTTATGGTCTCTTTGATTGTCTGGCTTCAAGCATACTTCATGTAAGTTGTGTGTGTGTGTGGGCCTGTTAGTCCAGGATCATTGTGTGAATGTATACTCTTGGGTACCATATATAGTTTCCATCTAAAATGCTATATACAGTATCCACTTTAGTAAGACGTGTGCAGTCTGGAACTTGTCTTTAAACTGTCACGCTCTTTAAAAAGATGTCTAAGTAAGGTGCGATTCAAACAGTGAATTGGCAAGAATAAGTGTAAGTTTATGTGCATGTTTTGGAACAATTACTTTGGTATGTCTGTAGAAGTCACATATTTTACACATATTACTTTAAAAAATGGCTTTGTAAGTTGGCATTTTAGTTTCTGGATAAGAAATAAAGCTGCTCGTTGCTCCAGCCCCATGAGATGCTACTGTTAGCACAACTGGAAAATGACAGGGGCTTTGAAGACCTCTACAGCTGAGACGTCTTCAAAGGAATCTTCAAAGCCAATTTATTTGCAGTTCTCTTAAAACATTTCTCAGACTTGGGCTATCGTTTAGTCTTTTATTGAGTAGTTAAGAAACGCAAGGAAGGAAGATATAAAATATAGATTAATTAAAATACATTTTAATTAGTTGGGTTTTACTTTTTGAACTTTTATTTGGTGAAAAATAGTTTTGCCATGCAACAATCAGAAGGCTCTGTAATTTATTTGTGACCTAATAAAAAGAGAAATAGCTCTTACTTGAGAGGTGTAAAGGATTGAATAATGCAAAAATGTCATAGTCAAACCACTAATACAAAGAGTTATAAGCATGCAAACATCCCAGATGTGGGCAGACTGTTGGAGGCTGTGGATTATTATTTTTTTTTATGTATTGAGTTGGGAGGTTGTGTTTGTTTTTTCTTTTCTTTCATTCCATACACTCATGCTTTTCTTATCAGTATTCTGTTGGTGTGTTTTTGCATGAGTTGGAGGCAGGGAGGTGTGTGCTTGTGTTGGACATCAAGTTTATTATCTTAAGCAGAGCCATGCTCAAATTACTGGACAGAAATAGCCCTAGCTTTTTTTTTTCCTGTAATCTGTTACTACTGTGTGTGTGTGTGTGTGTGTGTGTGTGTGTGTGTCTATTATTTTTTTGTTTTAACTTACATGTCCTTCCCATAGCTGGTGTCACTGGAAATCAATACATATACTGTGTCTGTAGGGGTTTTGGTTTTTTTAAGTAGACTGAGGAGTGTTCATGTGCCCTCCATGTTTGAGTAGTGTGATGGTACACTGTGTTGATAAAGGGGGCCTCAGACACAGGGCTTTAACAGGCTCTGCCTACAGGACAGTGTACTGGTCAGACAAGGACACGGGCCATATTTAGCTGTTATGGTGGTATATAGTGAAGTGTTCCATATCAGTCCAGGGCAGCAATCATTTGGGTGATTTTAAATGTTTTTATGATTATTACATTATGTATTTCAAACAAGAATGCACACACTAGAGTAGGGATTGGACTGGACTTTTTTCTTGACAAGTCAAGACTCTTGAGTGTTCAGGAAAATGTAGTCAGTCCTTTTCACAGAATTATTAAATAAGGAAAATTAGCATTAGTTGTAGCACTTCTGGCCACCAACCAAATGCTCGGCTATCATGGGGATTCTGTACTACTCTAAAAACTTTCTTTGTTGTTAAGATGGTCCAGCTGTTATAGCTGGTAGACTCTAGCATTTTATCATATCAGCTGGAACTAAGCCACAGTCTTTCTCTATAATGTAAACATATCATCAGCAGTCGTAATGGAGAGCAGATGCAGTTTGAGATGAAAGTTCACAGTGGCCACCTCGAGTGCATCTATAAAAGAATGTTTGGTCAGCAGCTCCCACCACCTAACCAGTCTCTGTGCACAAATACAAATATTGTAGGAAAAGTGAAAAGGGGAGTGTTTCTGTTTATGACACAGTGTCCTTTTTCTTGTGAGTGGGAGTGGTTGTGCACTGCATATTTCCCCATACTGCCTGCTTGTGTGTGTTTGAAGCTGTGTGCTGCAAAAGAGTCACACACTTAACTTTCTGTACAGCTAATTCCAACACATCTCAAGCGATTTCTAATGCTTGTTTTTTCTTTTGGTCAATTTTGAGTTGCCATGCTGCTAATAAATGACCTGTCCGAAATTATTATACACTACCTAAACAAGCAAGTGAAGATTTCTCCAGGTTATGCAATATGACCTGATGATAATAATGGGTAGTCCCATCAATTTTGGACGTCCTATAGGTATTGTTTTGTGTGTAAAAATTGTTTTTTATCTTCTTCGTTTAACACCCTAATATTTCTACTTTCACCCCTTCACCCTTCTCCTCGTTTTCTCTTGTCTTCTTTCAGGGACATTAAACCCGATAACATTCTGTTGGATATGAATGGCCACATCCGCCTGGCTGACTTTGGCTCCTGCCTCAAGCTCATGGAGGACGGGACGGTAAGTTTTACCACACTGCTGCTGATGCCTCCTCCTCCAGTCCAAAGCAAACATTCCATAGCTTCACTGACCTTCTAGTCAACCCCCTGGGGTTTCCCGGAGGAGGAGTGTGTGGTTCAGCTGCTTGGCTGTGCTCGCAGTTTATGATTCAGACACTTATCCAACTTCCCCCTCAGGTTTTATTTAAAAGAAAAGATCTGACAGAACGAGATTAATGATCAGAGAAGGGCCAAGCTTTGTTACTCAACTCTTAATACAGTGATGGTGCTTGTTGGACACACTTAAGAATATCTGTTTAAATGTGTAGTTTAAAGTCACAATGTTCGCATATTTCATTGGCGTTATATCTGTATTAAAGCTACTTCTTGAATAATAGAGACATATAATGCAAGAATGTGATGGATCCAAACTGAAACATCTCTTTTATTTCTCACTAAAAGTTTTGGCTCTTAATCATGGCAGTGTTTTCTGAATACTCATATTTTTATATTATTATATTATATGACATCAATACATCTTAATTGGATTTTATTTTTAATTCAGAATTAAACGGCTTCAAAATAGGAAACAGAGCTCTAAAACATTGTTCACAAGGGAATTCTTCATATATTGGGGTATAACATTTAAGTCATCTTGTATTTGTACACGACTTCAGCCTGCAACTCATCATCATTCAAATTGTAGCATGCAGGATGAACTTCAACACAGTGAGACTTTGTTATATGTCATGTTTTTGGGATCTGATTTGGTGTTTGGTTTGACTCTTTACTAGGTCCAGTCCTCTGTGGCAGTGGGAACTCCAGACTACATCTCACCAGAAATCCTGCAGGCCATGGAGGATGGAAAAGGCAAGTATGGGCCTGAGTGCGACTGGTGGTCCCTGGGAGTCTGCATGTATGAAATGCTGTACGGCGAGACTCCTTTCTATGCAGAATCCCTAGTGGAAACCTATGGGAAGATCATGAACCACAAGGTGAGCTAACCTAATTTGAAGTTGATTTTAATCTACTTACCTCAGGGAAAATAATTAATTGATCCCTTGTTGATTTTGTAAGTTTGCCTCGGTCTAAATAAATGAAGAACCTATAATTTATAGGTGTATTCAAAGGTATAGAGACAGAATATCGACCACAAATCCCCAAAAAAGACTTGATACGAATGTTCCTTTGAGAGAGCTGTCAAAGGAAGTCGGGGACAAGATTGTAGACCTGCATGAGGCTGTAATGGGCTACAAGACCAGCAAGAAGATTGGTGAAAAGGAGACGACTGTTGCAGCGAAAAAAGAAATACAAACTAACCAGCAACTGTATGCAAGATTTCACCTCATGGGGTAGGGATGATCATGAGAAGCGTAAGGGATCAGCCCAGAACTACAAGGGAGGAGCTTGTGAATGATCCCAAGGCAGTTGGTCCCACAGTCGCCCAACAAATCCTTGATAACACAATACACAGCCATTGATTGAAATCCTGCAATGCCCGCACGGTCCCACTCCTCAAGAAGGCACATCTACAGGCCCATCTGAATAATGCCAATGAACTTCAAATGAACCATCAATGAACCAAAGGTGTGGCCCAAGAAAAAACACATTAAGGTCATGGATTGGCCTAGTCAGTCTCCAGACCTTAATCCTATAGAAAATCTATGGAGGGAGCTGAAACTTCGAGTGGCCAAGCGACAGCCAAGAAACCTTAAGGATTTAGAGAAGATCTGTAAAGAAGAGTGGACCAAAATGTCTCCTGAGATGTGTGCAAACCTGGTAACCAACTACAAGAAACAGCTTACCTCGATGCTTGCCAAGCACTAAGTCATGTTTTGCTCGGGGATCAAATACATATATTACTCACTGAAATGTATCTCAATTTATAACATTTGTATCATGTGGTTTTTCAGGATTTTTGGTTGATAGTGTGTCTATACTTTAGAATGAAGCTATGATAAAAAAAATTATAGACCCTTCATTTCTTTGTAAATGGGCAAACTCACAAAATCAGCAGGTGATCATCAATAATTTTTTTCCCAGTGTACATATAAAAATATTGGCTAGTTCTAAGATATACAAGTATCCATGTTACAAACTAGTTTATACCTTTAGGCCTACAGTCTATTGTAACATTGCATTTCACTTCTTTGATGATGAGTTCACACACACATATTTTGAACAGGAGCGATTCCAGTTTCCACAACAGATAACCGATGTGTCAGAAGAAGCCAAAGATCTGGTTCGCCGGCTCATTTGCAGTCGAGAGCACAGACTAGGCCAGAATGGCATTGAGGACTTCAAGCAGCACCCCTTCTTCACTGGTATAGCCCAAGTCTATCCACAGACATCACGATGGCTTCACATCAGTGATTTCAATGATCTATTTTTAACATATAAAATTCATTATTCCAACGTTATGACACCAGCCATGTAAATCATATATTTGGAACTTTGTGAGCAAACTACTTACATTTTGTAAATTGTTCTCTTTTAGCTGTTTTGGTGTATTTTAATACTATTTACATATGTACAGTACTGTGAAAAATATTTTAACCCCCTTCTGTTTCTGTGCAAATCTCATATTAAAGTGTTTCAGATCTTAAAGACTAAATCTAACTTAAAACAATGGCAACCTGAGCAAACACAATAGTTTTAAATGATCAGTTGTATTTAATGAAGCAAAAATTTTAATGCCAACTAGGCCCATGAGAAAAAAATATTCTGCACATTACTACAGCCAAAGAAAAACTTTCAAATTAAGATTTATGAGCCTGTAAAGGGTTCAGAGTTATTTCTAAGGCTCTGGAACTCCACAGATCCACAGTGAGAGACACCATCTCCAAATGAATAAAACTTGGAATAATATGAATACCTTCCGAGATGTGGGCGCCCTTCCAAAATTTTTGCAGGAGCTTGGTGACTGCTCATCCAGGAAGTCACCAAAGATTGCAGTGTAATAGACTGATGTGTCAGACATTGCAGGACAGGGTTACATCTGGTATGAAAGACAAAAAAAACGCTTTACCAACAATCAAGCACTGGGACAGTAGTGTGATGGTGCCCAAGCCAGGATAAAATGAAAGGGTTGCAGCAGGACGGGGATCGGGCGTAAAAACTCATGCCAACACATTCTGCTGTGGCGACCCCTGAAAGGACAAGCCAAGAAATGTTATTCTGTGTTTTTTATGTTAAAAACAAAAACAGACAGACAAAATCAGAAGGGGGTAAATATTTCTAACAGCAATGCATATCCTTAATAATTTGTACTTCAGTACCCTAGAGTTCATGGATCTGTGATTATATTCTTATTTAGTAATTAATTAAGAATCTTGTCTTCTAAGTGTTACCTTACTTGTGTTTAGGTATTGACTGGGACAACATCCGCATATGTGAGGCACCCTACATCCCAGAGGTCAGCAGTCCTACAGATACCTCCAACTTTGATGTGGATGATGACTGTCTAAAGAACTCAGTAAGGGTCTTGTTTCAAAACACTTTCTTTAATTGCCTGTATAAGCTGTATTAATCTCACATCTTTGTCACGTTTTTTGATTTTAACTAATTTTTCAGGAGACAATGCCCCCTCCTTCTCACACTGCTTTCTCTGGCCACCACCTACCCTTTGTTGGTTTCACCTATACAAGTAAATGGTAAGTGCCACTAAAGGAGGCAGACATTGGTAGAATATTGGGGATAACCTTCCTTCACACTCATTATTATTATCATGCAAGAACTACCCCAATTCCAAAAAAGTTCAGATGATGTGTAAAACGTAAATAAAACCAGAATGCAATGAATTGCAAATCTAATCAACCCCTTATTTTATTCACAATAGAACATAAACACCATATAAAATGTTAAAACGGAGCAATTTTATAATATGGAAAATATTAGCTTATTATGAATTTAATGGCAGCAATACATATCACAAATGTTGTAATGGGGCAACAAAAGGCTGGAAAAGTAATTGCTGCAAAAACAAATACAGGAGCATTTGACAACTAATTAGATTAATTGGAAACAGGTCAGTAAGGACTAGGAGTCAAAAAGGAGTAACAAGGAGCATTTTAGAGAGGCAGAACCTCTTGAATGTAAAGATGGGCAGAGATTCACCTATCTATGACAAACTGCATCTGAAAATTGTGGAACAATTAAAAAAAAAATGTAAATTGTAAAGTCTTTAAAGATTCCACTATCTACAGTATATAATATCATCAAAAGAGTCAGAGAATCAGGATAAATCTCTGTGCATAAGGGACAGTGCTGAAGGCCAAAACTGGATGCACGTGATTAAAAACAGGTCTAATTCTCTACTGGACAGGAATCACTTCCAGAAAACACTGTCTGTGAACACAGTTCACTGTGAAATCCACAAACGTAAGTTAAAGCGGTGTCATGTAAAGAAGAAGCCATATGTTAACACAATCCAGAAACGCTGCTATGTTCTCTGGGCCAAAAAGCTAATTTAAAATGGTCCAAGGGAAATTTTAAATTATTTTTGGAAAACCATGGACTTTGTCTCCTGCAGACTAAAGAGAGGGACCACCCTGCTTGTTATCAACAGACAGTTCAAAAGCCCACATCTCTGATGATATGGGGGGGCATTAGTGCCTAGGCTGTGGGCAGCTTACACATTTGGAAAGGCACCATCAGTGCTGAAGAGTAGATGGAGGTTTTAGAGTAAGCATATGCTCCCATCCAGACAACATCTCTTTCATGGAAGGCCTTGCATATTTTACCAGGACAATGCTAATCCACATACTGCATCCATCACAACAGCATGGCCTCACAGGAGAAGAGTCCTGCATTAAAGTACATTAGACCAGAATGAGACAACATTCTTCTCCTAAAGCTCCGGCAATTGGTCTCCAAAAAATGGGTTTAAATTTTTTTGAGATGTGTTGCTTTCATCATATTCAAGATGAGCTAAGCTAAAATGAGTCTCAGTTTCTACATCTAATACGATGTTTATGTTCTGTTGTTCAAACAATATGGGTTGATGAGATTTGCATATCATTATTATTTAAGTTTTACACTTTGTCCCAACTTTTTTGGAATTGGTGATGTAGGTGAAAAGAAGTGGAAGCACTATTCTCTTCCAACTTTTTTTAGTTAGCTAAACTAAGATTGTGAAAATTGATAAAAGGAGAAATGATACAATATCATCATCTGGCTTTATACTATACCTCTGTCGGCTTAGCCCCTCAGCTTAGGGTCGCTACAACAGATTGTGTTGTTCGTGTGTTAATTTTGCATAGGTTTTTGCTCCAGATGCCCTTCCTGATGCAATTCTCCCCAATTATTAACTGGCTTGGGACCAGTGCTCTGATGTGTCCTGGGTTGCGCCTTAGTGGCTTGTGGTTAGTGGTTTGGACAGTTCGTGTATTTAGTGTCCTGACTAGTGATGCTTCAACATATGGCCAGAAGGAGTTGGGCCACGAGCCACCGACCCTACATATAATAGGCATCCACTGCCCCAGTCTTTTTCTGTAATTAGTCATTATAAATAGATTTCCCAGACAAGCCTTTTCACTGCATAGCAATGATATGACTACATCTAAAAAGGCGTAGGATTATTAAATTAGCTTCTCTGCCAAATAAGGGGATGTTTATGGCTTTCTCATAATAGGATCTTTTCCCTGAGGAGTCCTTTCCCCCAATTTGTCTCCCTCTTTGTATCATGTATGTTCCCTTACTGTCGCTGTCACTCCTTTTGTACCCTCTCTCTAACACCTTCTTCCTTGACTTAACATTTTCGCACTCCCATTTATTTTAAATGTTTTACAATGTTGAACACAGTTGGGCATTTCAAGCCAATAAATTTTCTTTTTTTTTCTCTCCTCTGTGATTAAAATTCCACTGATAGTGATATTGTTACCATGCCTCATGGTTAAACATTTTTCTTCACTGTCCTACTCTTTTCTCACCATCGTCCCCTGAAGTGCCCTATCAGACCGGGGGTGTCTGCGACAACTGGCAGGGGAGCCGGGCAAGGCTGTTCAGGACCAAATGGACATGGATGTCCAGCGAAGCCTGGAAGACAGCTTGGCTACTGAGGCCTATGAGAGGAGGATCCGCCGACTGGAGCAGGAGAAACTAGAGCTGAGTCGCAAACTACAAGGTTAGACTGATGAGAGTGTCAATGTGGTTACACTTAAAACAATTCTATCTAATTGTATTCTAAAGAAAATAATGGGTAAAACACAAAGGGGTTTTCTCTCTGTTTTCTGACCTGTTTCAGAGTCAACTCAGACAGTGCAGGCACTGCAACATCCAACAGCCGAGGGCCCCCTCAGTTCTAACAAAGAGGTGGAGATCAGGAGTCTGAAGAGTGAGATCGACATCCTCAAAAAGCAAATTGCTGGTCAGTAGTACTTTGTTCATATTAGGTTCAGCTGAATAATATAACAAGTTTTAGGATGAGAATCTGGCTATTTTCACAGTTTCATCTAAACTTAAAACTTATAGGTGGTTTTATTATAAAAATAGGGTTTGTTTTAAAGAAAGTCAATTAATAAATACTGGTGTATCATTATTGGCAACCATCTGTTGGCACATGAAGTGGTTAAAATCAGCCCCAAATTGACCAACACTGACCTTTGTCATGTTTTGTCTTTACGACCATAACCAGTATTTTTTTAAATACATTGTAATCTAAGCGAATTACTACTTTTACTATTGTAGTTTCTTCTTAATACTTTTATTTTTACTACTTTTGAAGTTGTACTTGTAGTGGATAATTTCTTTAGGACAATATTGCACTTTTACTTGAGTATTGAGTTGTACTTCTACCACCTCTGCACACAGATTAGTAG
The DNA here is from genome assembly GCF_033026475.1 of Channa argus. Lineage (NCBI taxonomy): Eukaryota > Metazoa > Chordata > Actinopteri > Anabantiformes > Channidae > Channa > Channa argus. Next base: position 17,682,169 of record NC_090213.1, on the reverse strand, counting down.
TTTGCTGCATATAGGGCTGTGTAGCTGCAGACTGCTCAGAATAGCCATGCTGACCCTCGTCCTCTATAAAAATATTAGGGCCACCAGCATTATTGTTTTGGCTTGATTGGTGTGTGTCTTTGTGTGCGCCTCAGACTCTGGGCAACTTGAAAAGCAGCTGGAGGATGTGACTTTGGCTCGAAGAGACCTGGAGGACTCATCTAGACACATTAAAACGCTGCAGAAACAGATGAAGAGCATCACACATGAGAGGGATGAGCTTTACAAGGTAAAATAACAATTGTAGGGGTTTTGTGCGTGTGTGTGTGTGTGTGTGTGTGTGTGTGTGTGTGTGTGTGTGTTTGCAGCTAGCCAATGTGTATTTCACCTGCGAATGTCACTGTCAGAAGGATAATCTTCAACAACACTGTCCTGGCTGTTTCCAGGAAATTGCGGACACCAATGAGAAGCTGAAGTCTCAGTCAAAAGAGCTAAAGGATGCACACAGTCAGAGAAAACTGGCTATGCAGGAGTTTTCAGAGCTTAATGAGAGACTCACGGACCTCAGGTAATACCACCGAAGACAATTACACCATTTTCTTCTGCTTGGTGTCTCCTACACACCTTTACCATTTATACTCTGTTGTGACTGAACTTTGGATTTAGGTCTGCAAAGCAGCGCCTGGTGCGCCAATTGCGTGATAAGGAGGAGGAGATGGAGAGCCAGAATCAGAAGGTTGAGGCACTCCGCCTTGAGGTGCGAAAGGCAGAAAGGGTCAAGAAGGAGGTAGAGTAGACTCCCTGTGGTTGTTCGTACGCCCTGTTCTATTCTCTGGTGGTTACACCATTTAATCTATTAATGCTGTGAATATATTGTATCCCCTTCCCGGAATCCCCTTTTTAGAATTTGTTTATAGATTTCATGTTTCTGTTGTAGATTAGAAACAATGTTGTGGTAACTTTTAATGATGGATGATTGTGTTTCTATATACCTGTAAGATTATAGACACAGCTTTATTACGTTCGTTGGTTTAATTTGGTGGATAAAGACAAAACTGTGTACAATACTACATACTGTGTTTGTCATCAGATGGAGGCACAAGCAGAGGAGCAGGCAGCAGAGGCTCAGAAAGAGAGGAAACTGCGAGAGCGGAATGAGCAGTATAGTCGGCAGCTAGAGGAGGAGTTAGAAGGACTTAAGGTAAACTTACAAACACTAACACTTGAACCTCAAATTTTGGTCTTTTTTGGTCTTGGTGCAACTTATACATGTACAGATAAAAGGTAGTTGCCATTATCTGGCATCTCACAAATCAGTGGTTCTTAGGGTGTCCTGTTTAGAACATGTAATTTACATTCTCTGCTCTGACTCTGCAATTATTATGTGATGTATTTGCTTACAACAGATACGCCAACATTGAATTGTTTTTACAACTTTAACTCTAAATTTCTTTTAGAGATGTGAATTTAATCTGAATTAAAAAAAAAAAATCCTACTTTTCTTGACATTCCCAAACCCAGTCAAAACAGGCCGGTCCCTCTGTCACCCTGGCCTCAGCGGACCAGACTCAGGAGGTGGGGCGATTGCGGGGAGACCTGGAGAAGAAAACCCTCCTGTATGAGGAGGAGTTGGCTCGTAGGGAGGCACAGCATAGCAATGAGCTAAAGGCCCTCCGCAAAGAGCTGAGAGATGCTGAGAGCCAGCATCTTGCCCTGCAGAAGGAAATCCTAATGCTCAAAGACAAGCTCGACAAGACTCGCCGTGAGAGGTATATTATCAGGGTTTTCATTGTAGTTTTTTTTTAATTTTCTCTAATGGCATTGCTGCCAATATTCTGTGTAATAAACGTCTGAGCCATTAATATATCATTCTTCTTCCTTATTTTTTTCAGTGACGATTCTGTGAGGTAATTGCACTTGCATTAAATATAGCTTGATCTTCTGCCTAGTATCAATGTGTAGCAACTGTGATATGCTGTCTCTTAGTCAATAAGTAGCTATTCCACAGATTTTAGAAGTTTTCTCAAACTAAAATGGAGTTGACGTCTTATTCATGTAGCTCCAGGCCCTTTTGAGGGATTTCCAAGTATTTGTTGAAATATTGAAGGATTTCTTTCAAAAATGATGTGTAGCTTGTTCAAATTAGATCCGTACTTGTTGTTTTGTTTTTAACCACGCAACAGTATTTCCTAATGTTTGCTATCAGACATGGGACATTTTTTGACACACTTAGTCTAATCAAGTCTTAGTCTAGTCAAAATCTGCTTAGTTTCATGTTTAGCTCAACTGATGAGTCTAGGTTTGAGTCTAGGGATATGTAGTGTCACAAGTTTAACTGTTTGTGTGTATTTGTGTTTGTGTGTTCCAGCCAAAGAGAACGGGAAGAATTTGAGACGGAGTATAAACAGAAGTATGAGCGAGATAGAGTTCTGCTTATTGAAGAAAATAAGAAGCTGTCCAGTGAACTGGATAAAGTAAGATATTTGTTCTCTCTACAAACACACACGCTAATCTAAAACTCTCTTTCACTCTTTGTATTTTTAATTCTTTGTGTTATTGTTTTTCTGTCTTGCTTTCTCAGCTTTTTAATGAGTTGTGTATGTCTCCAATACACATATAGAAAAAACACAATTCCTTAACCTTAGGTAACCTTTTTTGGACGGCCCACATGCTTTCATCACATTCTTTCTTTCTTTCTTTCTACCCCCTCTTTCCAAGCAATGCCAAAGAAATCACTGTTCAATATCCTTCCATACAAAACACCCTGTAGCCTCCTACGCAGTCAGATGGAATGACTCTGGTTTTTTTCTCTGTTGACTTTGGAAATGGCTCTTGGAAGTTCAAAAAGGCTTCCAATTTAAATAATGTCTTAGAAGGGGAAGGCACTTTGACATATGGAATCAAATGTCAGTCTTGTTTTGAAAGTCTGCAACTGATAAAAAGAAAATATCTTGATGAAATGGACAGAAAATGGATGTGGGTACCACTGGAATGATAGCATGTCACTCCAGTTTTTCAATGCATGATTCTGTTATTTACATACTGAAAAATTATATTTAAAAAAGCAGTCATGACAGATTAGATCTGTCTGCATGCTGGTCTTTGCAAAAGGTTGTCCAATGCATTTAGAGTGTCTGAAAATATTTTTGTTAGACTAGTCTTATCTTTCAAAGGAAGAACTGAATTTCTGAACTCTGGCCTTAGTAGCAATCTTAAAATGAAATCCCTTTTGTGTGTGTGTGTTTCTTGTAAATGGGAGTGAGTGGGCACTAATTTGATCCTGTTGACAGGATCAAATTAGTAATGAATCTTGACGTGATAATGTAGAAAGACCAGCTCTGTGAACAGTAGTTTATCCAGACATACACCAATTAAACTATTTTACTTGGTACCTTAAAATTAAATCAAACTTCAGATGCTGGTCTTTATCAGTTTTTGTATTTGAATTTAAAAATCTGAAAATCTCTGATTTCTTTTTGGCTTGCTTTGATGATTAGCATTATACATGTTCCCAAATTGCTACATGTTCCACCCTATTGGCTTGTGTTGTTTATGATACACAACCTCATGTCTGATGGTCAAATCCACACTTGGACAGACATCTCTGGTTCCAGGTGCTGCCACATTGCACCTTGTCATAGAAATGGTCTAAAACCTGACTGGAGTCCATCAGTGACTAATTGAACTGATTTAAAATGGGAGTTTAGATAGAAACACCTGATAATGTAACAACCCACAATTCCCACTGTAAAAAAACAAGTCATGATGTCCAGGGAACTCACTGTAGACCTATACAAAAACATTTTGTGGTAAGGCACAGATTAGACCAAAAGTATTAACCCATTTATAAAGCTTTGAGTGTTCCCAGAGACACTGCCTCAGTAATTGTGAAACAGAAGGAGTCTGGAACCACCAGGACTCTTCTAGAGTTACTCCACTTCAATCGAGTCTTTATGGTAGAGATGTTAAATGGACACCAACATAATTTAAAGATTCAGTGCTCTGATGGCTCAGGTTTACCCAAGAAGACTCTGATTCTGCTGTAACTGCATCCAATGGATGTTCTGCAGTGTACTGAGTTAAGAGATGAAATGCTTGGGTAAATTAGAGATTTCAGGGTTTTGTTTTGTTGTCTTCTTTTTTTTTTTAATTAATTTGTGGAGATTTTTACAACACAAAAAATATGCAAAAAGTAAAATGGTTTAAATAGTTTCTGAAGGCACTGGATAGTTTTCCATATGTGGAGTGTTTTCTTTACTGCTAAACCACTACAGTAGAAAGCGTCTTAGGATAGGACCAGATAGGACTGTATGTGCTCAATAAGCCAATATTTATTTCACTCTGTTTATTTATTATCATTAGCATCTTTAACACAACATTATGTCATATCCTTGACTGTTGGCACAAAAACATTTGTTGTCCCTTGCGGCAGGAAAAGCAGTTGTATGAATATGAAATCACTGTCTTAGCTTGCTCATTACTTTACAGACAGCTTCCTCAAGACAATATGAAACAAGAGTTTCAAACATCTATTATAAGAAAGATTCAGGAGAACATTTTCAAGATTATTCAATGAAGAGAAAAAGATTTCAAGAAAAAAATTTATGTATATACAGTGTATATATATATGTTGTTTTTTTTTTAAATCTGTGTGTTTTCAGTTGACAAGCATGTTTGAGAAGGTGAGCAGCTCCAACCGGCAGCTGGAGGACGAGATGAGGGAGCTGGCCGACAAAAAAGAAAGTGTAGCTCACTGGGAGGCCCAGATCACAGAAATCATTCAGTGGTAAGACACACACACACACACACACACGCACACACACACATAAATATATTTTACCTGTGATTCTATAGCCCAAACTAAAAGCTGACTTAAAAAACGAACACCCACATGCACTTCAGTCTTCTGTGTTATGGTTCTCCACAGACTGGTGCATTTCTCACATACTGCTATCAAGAGCTACTTGAAAACCTCCCTTCCTCTCAGATCATTTCCCATTGCAGCTGACACCTCACCAACTGCTGGGTCCTTCTCTGCTGGATAAGCCCAGAGTCTTCACATAGCTCACATACCACACATAGTCACACAGTCAGTAATTCAGTATACACACACTGCAGACATGAGACTAGTAGTGTAGTGTGAAATGTATGTTTAGAAGAATTCAGTGTTTCATGTTGCCCTCCAGTGAAGATAGATTGCTACTGCAATTAACAAAGTAAGAAATAGGATTGCTCGGTCAGTAAAACCTGCTATCCTTTATATAAGATTTGTTTTTTTAAGGTTGGAATGTGAAATACAGCACATGTAAAAAGTCACTGAATTTGAGTTCAGCTGTAGTGTTAGGAATTGGTGAGATGGCCAAAGCTGCCTAGAGACTGAATATGTGTGTGTATGTCTGTGTTACTCTCTCTTTCACAAACATAAGGTAAAAAACATGCAGTAATGTCTGGTTCCATAAAGTATATGTTTACATTAAAATAATAAATCTATAAAATTGGCAGCGTAACTGTATATGTAATTTTAAGTGTGGAGGTTTGCTGAAAGTAATTACACTTACAAAAAAGTTACAAGCTTCTTTTTCGTTGCTTGAAAATGTATAGTTCTGGGTTGCGTATTGTTATGGCAATTGTAGTTATGTAAATGTTTGTATTTGTCTGTTTGCTACAGGGTAAGTGATGAAAAAGATGCTCGAGGTTACCTGCAGGCACTAGCCACTAAGATGACAGAGGAGTTGGAGGGACTGAGAAATACCAGTCTGGGAGTGAGAGCCACGGTAAAACACACAAACACTGCTGACAGCAGCTGTAGATGTACAGTGCATCCAGAAATTATTCTTTTTCCACATTTTGTTATGTTACAACCTTATTCCAAAATAGATTAAATTCATTATTTTCCTCAATTTTACAAACAATACCCCATAATGATAGCGTGAAAGAAGTTTGTTTGAAAGGTTTGCAAATGTATTAAAAATAAAAAATGAAAGGGAAAAAAAAATCACATGTACAGGAGTCTTCACCATCTTTGGTTGATGCTTTGTTGAAGCACCTTTAGCACCAATTAGAGCCTTAAGTCTTTTTGAGCGTGATGCTACAAGCTTGGCGCACTGATTTTTGGGCAGTTTCTCCGATTCTTCTTTGCAGTACCTCTCAAGCTCCATCGGGTTGGATGGGGAGCTTCAGTCAACAGTTATTTTCAGATCTCTCTAGAGATGTTCAGTCGGATGTTAAGTCTGGGCTCTGGCTGCACCACTCAAGGACGTTCACAGAGTTGTCCCATAGCCACTAATTTGTTATCTTGGCTGTGTTCGTAGGGTTGTTGTTCTGTTGAAAGATGAACTATCGCCACAGTCTGAGGTTCAGGGGGCCGTGGAACAGGTTTTTAATCAAGGATGTCTCTGTACATTGCTGCATTCATCTTTCCCTCAATCCTGATTAGTCTCCCACTTCCTGGGATGGTATTGGGCGGTGCCTGATTTCCTCCAGACAATGTCGCCTGGCATTCAGGCCAAAGAGTTCAATCTCTGTTTCATCAGACCAGAGAATTTTCTTTCTTCCTCTTCACGTGGGCTGTTTTGTACATTTTACTGAAGAGTGGTTTCTGTCTGGCCATTCTACCATAAAGCCCTGATTATTGGATTTCTGCAGAGACGCTTGCTTTTCTGGAAGGTTCTCCTCTCTCCACAGAGAAACGCTTGAGCTCTTTCAGATTGACAATCAGGTTTTTGGTCACCTATTCTCTCCATATCTCAGTTTGGCCGGCCGGCCCGCTCTAGGAAGAGTCCTGGTGGTTCCAAACTTCCTCCATTTACAGATGATGGAGGCCACTGTGCTCATTGGGACCTTCAGTGCTGCAGAAATGTTTATGTACCCTTCTGCAGATCTGTGCTTCTATGCAATCGTGTCTCAGAGGTCTACAGCAAATCCTTAGACTTCGTGGCTTGGTTTGTGCTCTGACATGCACTGTTAACTGTGGGACCTCATATCTGGGACCTGTGTGTGCTTCTCCAAATCATGTCCAATCAACTGATATGCCACAGGTGGAGTCCAACCAAGCTGTAGAAACATCTTAAGGATGATCAGCACCAAAGCTCAATTTTGAGTATTAACAAGAATTTTCTGGAAAATAATGACTAAATGATTGGCAAAACATGCCTTTTTATTGTTAGCATGCAAGTATTCTGTGATTATGAACTGTATAGATTATGAAATTATCATGAGGTGTGTGTTTACAGTTCCTGACTGATCCTCCTCTCTCTTCTAGGACATGCCATGGAAAATGCGGCGCTTTGCCAAGCTGGACATGTCAGCTCGTCTGGAGCTACAGTCTGCTCTGGACGCTGAAATCAGAGCCAAGCAGAGCATTCAGGATGAACTGAACAAGGTCAAGGCGAGCAACATCTCTACAGAATGGTATGAATACTTTTAAGGCTTATTTTTTAAATTATTTTTCTGTCGAAACAAATTTAGAACTCTGCTGATTAATCTGATCTATTATTGCCCTTGATTCACCAGTAAACTGCAGGAGGTGGAAAGTAAAAACCAGGATCTCCTGGGTGAGATTGAAAGACTGAAAAAGGAAACAGAAGAGCTGCGGCTACGTAGGGGTAAATATTAGTTATATAAAGTGTAAATACACATAAATTAATTTTGTGAGTTGCTCCCTGTATCTATCATTGTATGTAGAGTGTTGGTGAGACCAGAAGCTTTACTCTGTAATCCAGACGGCTCAACATTGTAAACTAAGTCTAACTATAGGCCAAGACAATCTACCAGAGTGATGCGTCGTCACTCTTTGAGAACCTGTCATATCAATTTTCATCACATTCTCTAAATTATTAGTTATATTTATATCATATCAGAAATATAAGCTTAGAAACTCTTTTTAGTATGAAAGTCACCTTGTGTTTCTTTGAACAACGTTTTCTGTTGTGTTACAGTGGAAGGCGACAGTTAAAAGTAAATTTTGAACTAAAAATGCTGCTATTCTGGACAATATTCACTTAACAGGAAGTTTCATTTTGAATGGTCATGGATTTTATTGTCTTCAGATAAACCCAATACATTTTTCTACAGGACTGTACAATGACTGTGAATTATGGCCCCTTTAGGTTCCTGGGAGATATCTTTTAAAGAGTTCTTTGTATAAACAGGAGGAGTGGTTACAATAAATTAAGACTTTTTCAGGGTTCCTGACTTGACTCTTGAAAATATACGAACCAATCCTTGGATCATTTCTTGTCATTTACTAATTACTAATATCAACAAAGATATGGCAATACTTGTTTTCAGGGAGATCAGTGTTAACATTTAATGTGTTATAAATATAGAATGAAATAAAAATCTTAAATGTACAGTGTAGTTTTTTAATGTACAATTTATTTGTGCACTTTGGCAACTGATGAATGCAATGAGCAGCACATTGTCCGAGTTTTCCTGGGAGATTAACACACTTAGAGAGGGTTGTACTACACCCAGGAACTCAGAATAGAGGATTTTGTGTCTGCAACCGTATTTGAGAAATAAAGTCACGCGCTGTGTATATGAACATGTATTGTTACTAAGGTCATATGAAACAGTCCTGTGACTCATTTAGTTTAAGTCGTCTTTTGATGTATTAATATGACACACACTTAACTATAGTTGTGTTATTTGTTCTGTGTCTGTAGGTGTCAAGCACCAGGATTCCCAGAATTCCTTCTTGGCTTTTCTCAATGCCCCCACATCAGCTCTTGATCAGTTCGATGTAAGTATTTAAGAACTGAATACTTGAATGTCTGTTTGGAATAAAGCATTTAAGTGCTATGTTGAAGACCAATGTGGAAATGAAAATTCGCAATAATTGGGAGTCATTTAAGTTGCATCTCACTTGTTTCTTCATGCTTTTATTTATTTTGTTTGCATTAAGTTTTCCATATGTTTATTATTATTTTATGTTTTTGATTATTTCCTCGCTTTACTCTATGGTACATCAGGACTCTTATTCTTCATCCTCATCCTCTTTAATTGAGTTTTGGGAAGACGTAAGTTTATACTGGTCAGGTGGGGGCCAGTGTGTGTGTGTGTGTACACACACATAAAGTGCTAGCTGAAAGAAGACATGGTGTGTGTGTGTGTGTGTGTGTGTGTGTGTGTGTGTGTGTGTGTGTGTGTGTGTGTGTGTGTGTGTGTACACACATACATACAGCATTTTAGATGTACATGTGTCTGTAACTGTGTGTCTCTACATCGGTAACTCTGAGACGAGATAGATCCACTGCAAAAATGTCCTGTTAATTTGGCAATAGCAACTCTGTTTTTAAACAATTTTCTTATCCTACTACTTTTTTCTTTTATCGCTTTAAGAAAAGTTGATGCATTAATATGCACATGTTGAGTACAAACACTTGATATAGTGGACATATTTTGCAGTGTGCTTCCCCCTGTATTGAGGTGCTTGCTAGTCTTTGTTGGCTAGTGGCATGATGCTCCTTTAAAAGCTTCCTAAGATTTGGTTTAAACAGAACCTCAAAGATTTGTGTTTTAAAGTTTCACCTCCGTAGCCTGAGTAGTTACTGTGCTTCACACCAACTTTCCCAAGCTGCTCCCTCCTCATGACCATGCATTTATGTTCCATCACCATCCTGTTCAGCCTCTGTCCTCAGTTCATCCCTCCTGGACATATAGTTTAGTCAGCATATAGTTGTGTAAAGCTGTGTTTTCCAGTGGTACTTTAGCTACGTAGTACCGTGCAGTTGCCATGGTATACACAGAGAGCTGAACTCAACTATCTTAACTAAAATAGAAAAAAAATGTGATTTTGGTTAAGGACTAAATTTAAGTTGACTAAATTTAATAAAAAGCTGCTGCAATTCTACTAAACTATTTGATAAGACATTGAAAACTCAAGGTAAAAGAGGATAAATGGGTGTTTCAACATATTATAACAACATCCACTTTTATACAATTGTTAGTGTTAAATAGCAAAAATTTAAAGGATGGGATTTTTAAAGTCTGTCTTCAAACAGTTTTGAGATTTCCGCATAAACACTGAAACCAATTTTCCTCACTGTAAATGCAAAAGATGCTTCTGATGTAGGTGTTGCGGGCCAAAATACACACCTCTCCATCCGTGCAAAAACATATTAAAAGTTTATCTGGCCTCAACCTTCTATTTGTCACAATAAGTGAATATTTTGTTGCTTGTTAAGTTGCTGCTATTTTAGTTGATAAACAGAACATTTTATACTACAAAGACTAAAAAGATCTCTAAAAGAAGAGATCTGCTTGGCTTAGTAAACACAGAGTGCTAAAGCCTCACTCAGCTTTTGATACACATTTGAATAGATTTTGCAAAATACAAGGACTCCAGTATGAACAAGGATTAAAATAAGAAGGACCCCTTTCAATGTTCATAAGGGCACGTGACTGTTGTTTTAGGACACACTTACACCATAAGGAAGCACTGGAGAGGTTTGGAAACCACTGGTCCAGTGTAATACAGACATTTACAATAATAATGTTTTGCCCTCAGCTCTTTTAAATATGTGTTTGCAGCTCTATAAGACAGCCTTTCTGATATGCACTCATCTCTGTGTCTCTGCCACTCTCTGCCTCTACCGCTGCCACTGAAGCGCTCACCATCCGTTGGCCCAGCTAGCAAAGGCAGACGTGTAAGCACCATGACTGCGCTCTGTGATTGCTGTCATTAAGTCTTTCTAAATATGCTGTTTTTTTTATTCGTCACAGTGTTTTAATTGTGTGTGTGCATTTCCTGTGTATGTTTGTTGTGGCTGTTTGATTGCATGGCAGGGTTTTTTTTAAATGTACGTATTAAAGACAATGTGTTGGACTTTTTTGTATTTGAATCATATGGGGTTGGTCTGTTTGCTACCTTGTAACACTGTCGTCTGTGTTTTGCTTTTTAGTTTTATTTCTCGGTTTGGTTTTATGAATGGCCATGCGTGGTTTATGCTTGCGGTGTCTTGAATTAGCATGGTCACTGGGCTGTGATGTGTTCCCATGTCATAATATGCAGGGCACAATAACATTGTTGTCAGTTTTCCTCTGTAGCTTGGAAAATCCAGTGGACATTACACACATCTTGACCAAAGTATCTCTTTATTCTGTTTTTCCATTTGTGTGTTATGATGCTTGCCATTTTCCCTAAGCATGGAGACTGTACATTGTTCCAGGTTGTGTTCACAGTAACTAACACTTTGTCTTTCTCCTTCCCTTCCTTCTCTAATCAACTATGATGCCTCTGCTTTATTACTTGTTGATTTTACATAATTCTTATACTTGTTTCTTACACCACAATCTCCCTGATTTTATCCTCCTTTTCCCATTTTGCCTCTTCTTACATGTACCTTTGTTCTACACCCTGCCTCTCACTGTTCAGGTGGACTCGATGGATAACTTCACCCCTTCCAACACACCATCTCGAGATGACGACCCCAAGGCCCACCTGAAGTCCCGCTCACGTTCACCTTCGATGGCTAGTGATACGGAGCCCATAGAGGTCAGACAATGGCTACGTTTACATGCACTTAAGTACCCGGGGTACTCAGATACGTCAGCTTTCTCTGGTAATCGGGGAATGGTGTTTACATGTACTTACTGGAGTAACCAAATGAGAGTGACCTGGTTTCTCCTCCACCTCTGACCATTTTTGGAAGGCTGGCTCGCATATGTTAACTGCATATTGATAGAAAACACTGTTGCAGCAGAGTGACATCACAGGGGGAGAGAAAGGAATAAATTATCCACAACAGCTTAAATTAAAAAAAAAATCCATAGGAGAAAGTGACTTATTCTGACTTCTACGAGACACTTTGTGTTAAATTTTCTGCCGGAGCTTCTGTGGCTTGAAAAATAAGGCCCTGTTAACCCATCATGGTCTCTACTTTCATTCGTTCACTCAGCTGCATGTTTATGTCTGCAGCCTTTTAACGCACATGTTGGAGAAAGCCGATTAGAAATCTAGTTGGGAGTATACATTGCAGAGGAATCTGCATTCCCCGACAGAAATCTTCCCCGGGGTAACCACGCTTCCTTAATGCCCTAACCCTGTTTCGGAAACCAGCTTACCCGTTTACATGAAACTAAAGAAATCAGCTTTCCAGGGAAAGCTGAATGTAACCTGGTTACTTACGTCCATATAAACACACACAATCAAGTCCAAGCAAGAAACCAAAATTTTTAACATGCTGATTAGGAACTTGTCAGAGAGCCTGGTCAACATTGTTTTAATATTTAGCTTCTGCCTTCGTAGTAATGAAATGACCAGACTGACAGGAGACTCTTTAGAAAGATATGTGTGGTATGTCAAGAAACAAGAAAATACGGTTTCAAATATTTCTCATACCAAGTCAGTTGACCGTTCGCAATGAGAGCGATGTGGACAATCTGACAGTAGTGACACTGTCAAATAGGTCAGTCCTCGTGAATTGCAAGCAACTCAATTAGGGAGAAATGCAAGTACCAATAGTACAACAATAGACAAAGACAAACATCGATGTCAGCAGTAGACTCCAAAATAAAGTGATCTTGATGTGTTCTCAGACTGTCCATGATTATGCTCCCGTAGGTAAATAACAATGTCCTAATTAACTGCTACTAGCTTGTTCCTTCTGGGAAGCTTTGGTCTGCGGGGCCCAAGATTTATGCCACAAAATCATATTTCATAAACTCAGCCAAGACACAGTGATACTTCTTAGTGCATAATCCCTGTGTGTGTGTGTGTGTGTGCGTGTGTGTGTTTGTGTGTGTGTGTGTGTGTGTGTGTGTGTGTGTTTTCTCTTACAGTTGATTGATAAATCTAGAACAATCCAGACCCCAACCATTCGATCAGGAGGGTATGGCAGTATTGGACGCTCCTCCCCTAAGGTTGGACATTTTTTCAATAGGCTCACACTTTTTGGACAAAGTTGTCACAGTCAACCTTATGGTATGTATAAAACCCACATATTCCTGTTCCACACTCCCCACAGCCCAAAGCACATCAGTTTGTGGTGAAGTCATTCAACACACCAACAAAGTGTAACCAGTGTACATCCCTCATGGTGGGGCTCATACGTCAAGGTTGCACCTGTGAAGGTAAGGACAGACTGAATGGGATCTAAACTTGTAAAATATGTTTAGCTAGCAATAATTTCAGCTTTTAGCCACTTAAATTACCGTGAAACGAATTAGACCTGCTGTTTGTGATTTAATGATTCCAGTTCATATTTTCTCATGTATCTACAAAACGTAATTAGCAGGTTTTTCTTTTTCCATTTTTCTATTAAAAATTTGATGCATGATCAGTCAAAGGGGTCATTTGTCTTCCTCTGTCTGTCAGTGTGTAACTTCTCCTGCCACGTAACATGTGCGGACAAGGCTCCAGCTGTGTGTCCTGTGCCCCAGGACCAGACCAAGGGCCCACTGGGTATTGACCCTCAGAGGGGCATCGGTACTGCATACGAAGGACACGTCAGGGTGAGTGAGATTGAAACATTTTGAGCCGTTTGACCTCATCTGAAATTTTGATTAGCTACATGACATTCGGTACCGATATCCTGTGAATAATGTATGTAAAAACAATTGTTATTTCGAAAGGTTTTACCAGTTATAAATTGGCATCTTTACATTTATGGCACTTTCAGTCATTTTTCTTATGACAGGTTATTTGTAGGGTTTTTTTAACCGCAAACTTTGTTCGTGTCACAGGTGCCCAAACCAACAGGGGTGAAGAAGGGTTGGCAGCGGGCGATGGCTGTAGTATGTGACTTTAAACTCTTCCTGTATGAACTGGGAGAAGGAAAGACCACACAACCAAGTGTTGTGGTCAGCCAAGTCATAGACATGAGGTACTAGCACCATAGAAATCCTTCGTTAACTTTGAGATTTATTTGTTGAGTTGTTTTAGAAGCGGAAAAAAACAACTAAACCAGTTAATCAATTATTATTGTGTTGTCAAATAATCCAATAATAAAAAAATAATAATTCTCAACCATCTGCTTTGTATATCTAACCTTCATTTCTGTTCCTGCCATCCAGGGATGAAGAGTTTTCTGTCAGTTCTGTCCTGGCTTCTGATGTAATCCACGCCAGTCGCAAGGATATCCCCTGTATATTCAGAGTCAGTTGTCTCTATTTTGTGTAACCTAAGAAAATACATCTTAAATCTTAAAATCATAAATTCCAAATTCCCATTCAGCATTTAATATGACCTTCGACCCACTCTTTTTCTCTCCTGTAGGTGACTGCTTCCCAGCTCTCCCCCTCCAGCAGCCACAAGCCCTCCATCTTGATTCTGGCCGAGAGCGACCAGGAGAGAAACAAGTGGGTCGGCCTATTGAACGAGCTCCACCGCATTCTCAAGAAAAACAAGCTCAAGGAGCGTTTTGTCTATGTCCCCAAAGAGGCTTATGACAGCACCCTGCCGCTCATCAAGACGACACAGTCTGCTGCCATCATAGGTGGGATTTCAGCGCTTCTGTCAGACAGGTTTACAGACTAGAATTAGAGAAGGTGTTATAGGAAGAAGTTAATCAAGATCCTACTCTCTCTCCTTTTGTCACGTCCTCATCATCTGATCTATGCACTTAATAACTCAGATACTTCCTTGTTTGTGTATTGGCAGCAGAGAAATGCTGTAGCAAAAACACAGCCACTCAAATACAAGTCATTCTCCAACATGTTGTGAAAACAGAAAGATTAGAAGATTTTCTGCACACAATTTCCTTTTTTGGCCCATTACTGGCACTTAAATAGGAGTCTCCCTCCATCTCCTTTGCCCCCAGATCATGAGCGTGTTGCCCTGGGCAATGAGGAAGGCCTGTTTGTCATCCATGTCACCAAAGATGGTAAGATTTACTTAAAAGCAATTTTTACACTGGTGCTACTTTAAATGGTTCTGTGTAGGTGGCCTGGTGGTTCAGTGAGTGGGTCTTCAGGCTGGGATGCGTAGGTCTGCAGGAGCGATTCCCATCGTAACATGTAAATGTGCTCAATGATGACAGTAAAGACTCCTATTCTAGTGTACTCTCTTCTAATTTACGTTACATTACTAACTTAATTTACTAATGTAATGTAAACTCTTTTCTCCATCACGTCTGCACGCTTTCTCCATTCTCAGAAATAATCCGGGTTGGGGACAATAAGAAGGTGCATCACATCGACCTGATCCCCCAGGAGCAGCTGCTGGCTGTCATCTCTGGCAGAAACCGCCATGTCCGTCTCTTCCCCACACAGGCCCTGGACGGCCGTGAGACAGAGTCCTATAAGCTAGCCGACGTGAAGGGTTGCCAGACCCTGGTCTCCGGCCCCATCCGCAATGGCTCCCTCACCTGCCTCTGTGTGGCTGTGAAGAGGCAAATCACATGTTATGAGGTCAGAAAACGCAACTCAATAAGATCGTTGGTCCTTCCCCCTTCTAACTATTACTTCTTCTTAACACCAAAAACCATTTATGACTGTAAAAAAACGAATTCCACTGTGTCCTCCAGGTGAATAAGAGTAAAACACGTCACCGTAAGCTGCGGGAGCTGCAGGCTCCGGGGCCTGTTCAGTGGATTGGTCTGCTCAGCGAACGTCTTTATGTGGGCTACCAGTCTGGCTTCACCCGTTGCAGGTATGTTAGTGTTTATCAGCTGATGGGGATGGAGTGGAGATTTAAAACCGCAATTCCAAAAAAGTTGGGAGGATGTGTAAAACGTACATAAAAGCAGAATGCAATGATTTGCAATCTCATCAAACCGTATTTCATTCACAATAGAACGTACCAGATGTTGAAACTGAAATTTTAATTGAATTGGGCTCTGTGTTTCTGATGTCCTTTACAGTCTCCAAGGTGACATGTCCATGGTCAGCCTCCTACACCATGAGGACCACACCCTGGCCTTCATCCCCCAGCAGAACCTGGATGCACTCTGCGCTGTAGAGATTTCCAGCAAAGAGCTGCTGCTGTGCTTCAGTTCCATAGGAGTGTATGTGGACTCTCAGGGACGCAGGTCACGTCAACAGGAGCTGATGTGGCCAGCTGTGCCCAACGCCGCCTGTAAGTTACAGAATGAGTTTACAGACGCAATGGCACAACAGAAATCAATTTCCATTTGTGAAAGTAGAAACTGACTATAAGTCTTGATTGCTTTTCTCCAGGTTACAATGCTCCCTACCTGTCAGTGTACAGTGAAAACGCTATTGATGTGTTTGATGTCAACACTATGGAGTGGATTCAGACCATTCCTCTTAAGAAGGTCTGTGCTGTTGGCTATGGTCTGCTGTGAATGTGATATGACTGAAAAACAATATGAAGCACACCAGACGATCTCTGGCTCCACCTGGTGGATTAAATCAATCGATTTGTTTGCCCCATAATCACAAGCTGTTATTCCTTTAACTGTCCTGTCAAAAGTTTAGTGAAACCCAGATTTTTTTGGTTACCTACCCTCCAGTTTTTTAAACTTAGATTGAATTCTTTGGATTAACCCTTTATTTAGAAGGTATTGTTTAAAAATCACAAAAATACCAATGATTTGTTGATTCACATTTAGGTGCGACCTCTGAATGTTGACGGCTCTCTGAACCTGCTGGGGCTGGAGACCGTTCGACTTATCTACTTCAGAAACAAGATGGCAGGTAAGAATTAAGAGGCTTAAAGGATCTCGCAGCTAAAAAATACAAAAAATGTCAAAGTGTCTAAATCTTTTGTTCTTACCAACAGCTGATCGTGACAATTGTTGTAGAATTTTGGAATTGTTTTTTTTTTTTTTTTTTTTTTACTTTTTATAGTATAAAGTAGTAGTATAAAGTATAAATCCGCTGGTTATAGAAACATACTGAACGTTTACTGGTTGAAAGGTGAAAAGACAAAGTTAGAGCAATCAGAGTTTGCCACCAAAGCAAATCCTAAGTACTTGAACATGCTTGTGGCTTTGTTGTGATCTTTCAGAAGGTGACGAACTTGTCGTCCCGGAGACATCAGACAACAGCAGGAAGCAGATGGTGCGTAGCATGAACAACAAGAGACGCTTCTCCTTCAGGGTACCTGAGGAAGAGCGGCTTCAGCAGAGGAGGTAGCACATCCCACATCTTTGTACTCAAAACTTTAACTCTCTTTTTCCAGTTGGTCTCTGCCTGTGTGTAATTTCTGTGGGCACTGAATATGTGTGTCTTAAATTCCATTGTTACACAAAATCTTTTTGTAACTCTGCTCTTTTATTTGTGATTGCAGAGAGATGCTGCGAGATCCCGAGATGAGAAACAAGCTGATCTCCAACCCAACCAACTTCAATCACGTGGCTCACATGGGACCAGGAGACGGGATCCAGATCCTCAAAGATTTGCCCATGGTATACACACACACACACACACTCATTAACACTAAATGTTGTCACAGTCATATTATCCTATAAACCTCCCTTATCCTCCTTCACCTAACTAATGTGTGTGTTTATGGACAGCATGTGCACATGTCTTACTGGTTACACAGGGGCCATATTTGGGTTTATTTGTGTGAGCTTGTAGTGTCCATACCTGTGCACCCCCCTCACTCTCCCTCCCACACTCTGTGTGTATGTGTGCGTGTGTGTGTGTTTGCTCTGTGCACCTTTAAACCAGAACGTCCGTGTTCAGGAGAACCGCGCAGGCTTCAGCGGATCAGTCAGCATCCCCTCCATTACCAAGAACCGGGCTGAGCCAGGCCGTTCCATGAGCGCCAGCAGTGGACTGGGCATTCGTGAGTAGCAGCGGCAGCACAGAAATCTGCTTCAGCATTTTCAGTCCTGGTTACCTGACTCTCACGATGGGTTTCCACTCTCTTTCTAGGGTCGTCCTCCCAGAATGGCAGCGCCCTGCGCAGAGAGTTGTCGGGTGGCAGTTATGGATCGAAGCGTCAGACCATGACCTCTCCTTCAGAGAGCTCCCTGTCCTCTGGCGGAGGCATGGACTGTGGTGATGCTCCACTTTCCCAGTTTGACAGAGAGGTGAGTAAATCCAGCAAACGTGGAACATACAGCTTCATGACTGGTTGACTATAAACATTAGGTAATTGGAGGTTTTGAATGCTAATCTGTCAAATTTGCTGATATGAATACAGACCTGATGTCAACCCAACATCAGCTTTGTATGAACATGATGAGTCCAAATTACTGTTTCCTTGTCATGTGACTGTAGAAATTAGATGTGACGTTACCACTGAAAAAGCTCCCTCCTCTGTCCCATCAGTCACAAACATCCCAGCCTCTCTGTGCAGGCTTCTCACCTCATCCCACTTTTGTGACCCACTGATTAGCTCCCTGTGATCTGTGGTGCTTGATAGTGAACTAAGTCAGCTGACCGTGGCCTCAGCATAGAGGACATGCTAGTTGTTGTGTCAGCTGTTACACGACTGTTATCTCCCTTTTAAGGTAATTGAGATCTAAACATCAGCTGTAGTCAGACAAACAGAAATACAGTTCCTGTCTAAACCACTGGTTTAAGAAATACGCTCAGCAAGCATTGGTCATGAGAAACTCCTCATACAAATAGAGTAACTCTGAATCAAACATTGGCTCTTCCAAATATACTCTGTCCACTCACCAACCCTTAAATCGCCTCCCATTTTCCCTGTGGCTCATCATCCTCATGGCCTGTATATATCTGGATGCGTTCAGCTCCATATTATTCTATTCCTCGCCTCCCTTCACCATCATCCAGCTGTACTGCCACCCTTCTGCCCTGCCTGCCCCCATCCCCACTTCTCCCACCCCAGCATGTTATCTGTGGGCTGGGTGCTGAGTTTGAACTCTCCTCTGCAGTGGCAGGCAGTCTCACCATCGGAGAAGACCCCCGATCTGAAAAGGGCTTTAAGGACCCTGCTTAGTAAGATGAAGGTAATGTCAACAGCTGGAACTACTGCACCAAACACAACCACTGTGTGTCACTGAATATTGCCCCCTACATGCAGAACACTATTTTTTTTTTTTTTTGGGTTGTGTGTGTTTCAAAGCAAACACTAGCATGCAGTGCCTTTATTAAATAAATAAATATTTTCTTCTTATTATTACACACACACACAACTGTGCAGGTTGTCTTTGAAAATTCACCTTCCCACAGTCCCTCGCTGTACCATTCCAGCCCTGTCATACCAGCATCAGCTGATCCATCACCTCGTTTGGTCTTTGTTATTAGTTGTGTTTGCTGCTGGAATGGTGCAGTGCTGCTGCTACCGCTGCTGTTCAGCCACGTCACAGACTTTTTCCCAGCGCTTCCCACCCAGCCAATCACAGAGCATCCCTGACAGTCTGCGCATGGTTCAGTCCATGAACTATCCGGTTCAGCACATATTAAGGCCAGATCAACACACTTAGTACTGTGTATAATTATGACTCTACCAGGATCTTATGTCTTAATATTTGGGTTTTGTTTCAAATTTGACTGGAATCCATCACAACAGCTGCATGGTTTGAGTGATATCTGATGCATATCTACGAGTGTTCAGTGTCTGCTTCATCACTATGGCTGTAAAAGCCGTGTTTTTCCATAGTGTAGTGTTGAAGAACTTGAACAAATGGCTGAGCATCTACACACATTAAATCTGCAAGTGTTGAATGTTTCTAGCTGCCAAGTCTGGATTACTGTAAACACAGACGGTTTTATAGGCCAACCGGTGTTTGTGTGAGTTTAGATCCAAACAGTGGACAGTGACTGCACATCGAACAGAAGCAAGCATCTGTCTGTCTTCATACAGCACACTAGACCGGTAGAAATCCCCCAAACAGGGACATCAACACATGGTCAGCAGCGTTACAAATGAATGACATTGTGTTCTCTTGTTCACGCCGGTGGACACATTTACACATATTTACATATGGACACATATTTTAGCCAATTAGGCTTTTTCATACAAAGGCTTTGCAGGTCATACTGTATGTGTTTCATAGTACGAGGGTTAACTGACCCCTCCCTCCTCATCTGCCCCGCCTGCATGTTTGTTTTCCCTCATCATTTCTGCTCCATTGAGCTGCTCATCTGCTGATGATTATGAAGATGATGTGCAAAGCACGTTAATAAGAGCAGAGAATCATTTGAGGACCAGGAAAGCTGCTAGTTTATGCTCAGTGCTCATTGGAAAACTCAAAATGTCTATATCTCGCTCCTTTTATGTATTTTATTACACCAGAGACAGCGCAGTAGGGTCCAATATCATAAATATGGATCAAAGACTAGTATTTACTATGAGATAAACATCATGAATCCTCTAATGTTTGAATTTTTCACTTCCATCCTCTCTATCCTTGTCTCCTCGTCTCCTCCAGGACTCAGACTCCCCCCGTCACTCCACGGCCTCCAACAGCTCTACCTTCAGCAGCCCACCCAGCCCGGCCTCCCCACACAAGACCAAGTCCCTATCCCTGGAGAGCACAGACCGGATGGGCTGGGACACATGAGCCCCTGCAAGCCCCTTCCCCTTTACCCCATCAACTGACTGACCGACAGCACAGGACTTCGAACCCACCTCCTCCACCGTGCCCTCCTGCCTGCCCCTACCCTGAATATCCTCATCCCTCTCACTGCCCAGAGAACTGCGCCTCCTGTCCCACTTTTCAACCTCAGCTTGTCTCCCGCTACAGACGGGCGGAAACACCCAAGAAAGTTCATCGTCTCTTTGAGGGAACTCCTGAGGGAGAAGTTATCAATAATTAGTGGTTGTGTACATGTGGATGCTGATATTTGAAGAGTGTGTGTGTGTGTGTGTGTGTGTGTGTTTGAGAGAAGCTATATGTGCTCGCCAGGTTGTGTGCATGTGTTTATCTAGAAAGGGCATATGATATAGGAATGAAAACCTCCCATCTCTGCTCTGGGTGCTGTCAAGTGAAGCACCACAGTCTGTCCAGAGCGTCCCCCTCCCCCGGGTTAGATTTATTCAAAGACTGAAAACTTCACAATGCAACAAATAAGAAGAGGATTATTATGGAGAGAGAATGATTTGTATTTGTACATAGGACCCTGTGGGTTTTAGGGGACAATATTTTAATTTATTTATCACTCTTAGACAAGGAAAGGGAGGTACTTCTTCATGGCCTGAAGCAGATGGGTGGAGTTTAAGCCCCCCTCCCTCCCCACATCCCTCTGTTGCTTTCTCTTTAGGTGCTTTAGAAAATTTTAAACGTTTGGCAAAAAAAGGACAGAAAGGAAAGCAATGATTTATTATTATTATATATTTTTTTTTTTGCTCATGATACTAAGCGCAGTGACGTTATATTTTTTACTTTGACCATCAGCAAAAAGCTACAAATAGCGTTAATAATAATGCTTCCTTGTATGACATCATCACAGTTCCTGCTCTCTCTTCCTCATTGGTCTGGTGCGAGTGACATCATACAGGATCCCTGGACGTGTCCTCGATTATAATAGCGTTCCACTTTGTTGTACATCCACAATGACCAACTCACAGACTTCCCATCACAATAATGTACATAGGTTCAAAGTAGAGAGTAATATATGCTAAGGAAAATACTATAGAGGAAAAAAAAAAGCTTTTTGACTTGTTTTCGTTTGAGTGAATTTGGGTTGTGTTCACGCAAAAAGCCATTTTAAACCACTTTCCCGTTTTCTGTTTTATACCCATTGATTTTAGAGATTTTGTTTTTTATGTATGACACGCGTTGTTATTTTTTCCTATTCCCTCCCACTTTGTTTGTGTTGGAGTGAAAAACCTCTTGTATGTATCTACACTACTGCTCGTACTGTAGCTGTGCATTTATCACAAACCACCTATCACACATGTATCTGCACAGACTGAGGTGTTTTGTTTTTTTGTGGTTTGTTTATTTTTATGAAGCCAATGCCTTGTCCTGCTTCTCCTCTGAGTGGTGAAGCAATCATTAACCAGCTTTTAATGTGGGTTCCTAAATTCGCTATGGTACCTGGATGGAAAAAGATCAGTCCCTCCACTGAGACATCCACTCAATGTAACCAAAAATGGACAAAAAGAGGGAGACTTGTCAGATTGTGTCTTTGGTGCAGCCTTTGCTTTTTCTGAGGAATGTTTTCTGAAACTGTTCTTTAAAAAGCTGTGTGTGTTGTAAGAGACCTCCATAAAGAAAAAAAAAAAAAACTAAAATAATGATCTAAACACCGAAAAGCTGCGAGCAAGCCAGATTGGTTTCTGTTATTATTTCTGATAAACCGCAGATAAAATAACCTCAGTGCTGCCTGTTGTCTGTAAAAAAAAAAAAAAAAAAAAAAAAAAAAAAAATAGGCTGGATCTCTAACCCTCCCTCCAGGCAGTATTTCTTTGGCAGGATGAAAAGGCCTTTTGAAAAAGCATTTTACGGTGTGGTGGCTCCTGGCCGCAGAGCAGGGCATTTATAGTTCAAAACCTGTTGACTACATTGGTCCGCTTTAGTTTACAGACAGAGGCAAAAGCATTTTACCGGAGGAATCGCTTGGAACAATAAGCACGGAGCTGAAAATATCCAGTCGTTAAACAGGAAGTATAATGTGGTATTTTCTGTGAGACAAATGCACATACTGTACTCTAATAATGGCCTGCTGTTAGCGACAGCACAGTGGTCTATTTTTCTCACTGTGGCGTTTAGAGAAATGTGGTCGTCTGTAGGGACAACTGCAAGTTTGTCAGAAAGGGAAACAAAAACGAGTTCTCTGTTGGTCATTCCTGCCGATTCCTCTGTTGCAACAAAGCGACAACCCATTCCAAGTATTTTAGTTGCTATTCCATTTATGTGAAGAGAGAGTAGTTGAAGCATCACATGACAACTAAACTGGTTTTATTCCAAATAACCACCTCAACTTTTTTTTTTTTTTAAGCTAATGTCTTCTCACTTCCTGCTGGAGTTTTTGTAAAATGTATTATCTGGGTCTTTGCTGGGTATTTTATTATTGGCCAATATTGTACAGAGAAACTGATCCAGGAAATCCAGTTGCAGGGAGAAGGGAAGAGAAACGAAGAAAAGAAATGTCAGAACCAATGAATAACTTTTATTTAGATGAGAATGAGGTTTATTTGATGAATGGATGTGTGGCTGGAGGAGTGAGCGAAGGAGGGAGGGAAAAATCTGGTGGTGTGGTACAATAGACATCAACAATAGACATAAAGGGTGGTGAGGACTCAAAGACAGAAACCGATGAAATGGTTTAAGGGAGAAGGGTGACAGGTAGTGTTATGGCTGAGGTGCCAGTTGTAACATTTAAGAGCAAGAAAGTCTAAAAAAACAAAACAAATTCAAACGCCTTTGCATTTCAGTGAGGTCTTATCTACATTACCTTCTATATTATTTTGCTCTTTCATATCATATTACACTTTTTTTTTCTAGGATTGCTTTGTAATAATTTGTACAGTTTTGCATGTTATAGATGTAATCATTTTTGATTTTGGTTTATTTGGATTTGCTCCTTTTTGAATGGTTTGGGCGTTTTACTGAGGATAACCCACTACAGGTGATGTAGATTCTTTTTTGCACAAAAATATTTAAGGTGTAAGGTCAAAACAAAAAAAAAAAATGTATGGAACTGGCTGCCACACTTGTGGAGAACTCATTAACCTGACTCCGATGTATTTCAATAAAGCGCAGGGCTGTTACAATTACACACCCAGTGTGTTTGTGTGGTTAATTCTTTTGTCAAGAAACATCTTATGCATTCTTTTAAAAAAAAAAAAAAAAAAACAACAAATGAACAACAAAAAGTTGACTTTTTACATCTATGCACAAGATTTGCCACTAGAGGAAACTTCTAACTTGATACTACAGCAGCTATACCATGAATCACACTTTCAAACAGGGCAGACTATTCAGAATTTGACTCCAATTTCAGCTAATGCTCAACTATTCAAGCTGTAAACTTGTTTTCAACGAAAAAGTGAAATATTCAACAGTTTGCATTCAGCTCCACACTTGACCAACACCTCAACGGACCTATTTTTAACTTTGTGTTCTGCCTGAGCAAACTATCATAAGGCAGGAGTTTGAATTCCGTTTGCTTTGGCCCTGTCATTAAAAATAACAAACCACAGATTCAGACACTTTCCCTCTTATTCCATATTACACAGGTGCAATCTCTTCAATATAAAGACTTATGAGCTTTTAAAATGAGGCTTTTGGAAAAGGTAATAAAACATGTACAGCTTTTGTGGAGCAGGAACAAACCACGTTTGGTTGTGAAAAAGTTCTCGTCATTAGGTTACAAAATGTTGTCACCAGCATATATATCCTGCTTCCACCTCCTATAACATCTCATATCCTTCATTTAATTTCTGTTCAGAGTCCTTTATACAAACATTTACAGTAAAAGTAAAAAACAATCCAGTGTGAGCTGGCTCAGTAGCATATTGTACGTCCAACAGTGAAACCTTGTCATTTCCCAGTGTCACCATCAGGGCCACAACGTCCATAAACTTTACTAAAATCATCATGACCTTCAATTTTTGGGATCAGCTAGGACGATGGGTAAAGCTGAAGATATTTTAAGGCAAACATCTACACTGAGCTCCTACAGTGCTGTCAAACCTACTATGGATGCTCACATGTTCTGAAAACTTCATGGACAAAGAAAATTATTCATTTTCCACCTGTCCATTCACGTCTCGACGAAAGGTCTCAGCTAAGTTCTAGCTAGAGTTCTGTCCTCCTCCAAGACTTTGTGAATCCCGTTTCCACGGAGACCATAAACATCTTGGGTAGCGCTGCTCAGGTCCCGGACGCTGCTATGCCGGGACTGGCTCTCTAGTCGCTGGGCAGAGCCGTGCGGTGACAGGCTGTCCAGACGGTTAGTACTGCAGTGTCGGGACTGGGACTTATCGTTGAGTCGAGTCATGCTGCCATAGGGCAAGCGGTCGTCTGCAGCCCGGAAACTGGAAGCTGTGTATCTGGGATGGAAGAGTACAAAGCTCAGTCTGAAGAAAAGAGGAGTCTAAAGTTAAGCGGAAAGTGGAAAGCTAAAGACGCACCTGCCATCTCTGGAGCGGTGTAGGCTGCCATGGTAACTGCTCATTTTGGAGCGTGCACTGCGCACTGAGCCAGCCCGGCTGGTGCTGGCGCTGGGCGGTTCATCCAGCATGGCAAGGTGTGTGGACGACGCATGGGTGGAGGTCCCCTGAGTGGATGTGCCCCTTGACTTCCTAACAATGGGAGTGTTGGGGTCTCTGAGCAGCAGCTGGGTAAAATCTGGCTCCTGGAGAACCTGTCTGCTCCCGTTGACCATTGCACTGCAGCAGGGGGAGGAGGAAGGGAGTGAGGGCAGGGATCGTCATAGGAGGGTGGGGAGAGAGAGGGAAAAGGTAGAGGGGTGGTGGGAGTGGTAAAAGAGGATGGAGGAGTGTGTGGAGCAGGCGGTGGGAGAGGGGGTTAATGCTCTGAGTTTGGAGGGGAGAGGGGTGAGCGCAGAGAAGGGCCTGTGTTCACCAACAAGCCACACATCTACACACACACGCTGTCACAATGACACAGTGAGCAATGCTGCAACTTCCAAAGTTTGAAATACAAGATTCAACATTTAACAATACTGCTACTGTTACCAGGTTTTCATTTTGCATCTTATTGTGTTGTCCTGTTCTCCTGACCACAGTTCACATAGAAATCGCAGCCTTTTCATTTTATTTTAAAGAAAGAATTAAGACAAATGTACAATTTGTTTATCCCGCAACAAAGGACCAGGACTGTTGAGCAGCTAGAATCCTGGGACACAGCAGCTGGTCTCCTCACTTCCCAGACGTTTAAAGTAGGGGAGATGATACACAATGGTAAACATCACCCTGTTCCTACTTTTTTGAGATGTGTTGCTGCCAAAATGAGCTAATATTTTCCATGAAATGGTAAAATGTCTCAGTTTTTTTTTTAATTGATTTGAACATAAATGTATTTAATATTTAACTTTTTATTCCCAAATGAAAATCTGTCTTTTTTTTTCACACTTCATTGTCACTAAAAGCAGATGCAGTGATGATGCTTGAAGTCAGGCCTGTTAGCTACAGTGTGAACTACGTACTTTTTGTGTCTCTTGCCATGGAAGAAGCCGGCCCACTCAAAGCAGGTCTTCTTACTGCCCACCCAGAACACTGAGGGGATTCCTACAATCAGCATCATCACATACTTGATCAGGAACACCACCAGCTTAGGATGACTTGTACTCTCCACCTACACACACACACACACACACACACACACACACACACACACACACACACACACACACACACACAGAAGATATGGTTATTTGTTAGGTGGTGAAGCGTTATGTTGATTGAAACAGCACTAAAACAATAAAATACATGCACCACGGAAGGTTTGGAAAATGTGGGAGGACGTGTTGGAGGTGGAGAAACAGGATACAGGTTCTTGCAGCTAATACACCCACATGTGTCCTGAGGGTGCGTGTGTCTGTGTGTGAGAAACAGAGCAGAGGAAAACTGAATCACGGTGGACAACAGACACAACCCTCCCATTTTAAATCACAGTTTTTCCCTTTGGTAATTTCATAGTAAATATCTGCTGCATTATCATCCGTACACACACAGACTTATTCTGCATGTCTTGCTTGCAGGTAACCCCACAGGTATGAACACTATCCACAGAAAGGTACCAACTCAAACCCTGGATGCTGTACTGCTGGCTATTCAGCAGTCCTGTCCCTACTTCTTTTTGCCATAACAACCGTACTACAGCTGGCAGGCAGTGAATAACACAAATGCTCTCTCTTCCCATCTCTCCTCCTTTTCCCCACACACACCCTCGATGTGGTCATGATGGCCTCATTATGAGCAGGACAGTCAGCCAGCCCAGAAGCTCAGCGATGCACAGATACACTCATTACAGCAGAGAGATAAGGAAGCAAACAGGTCCAACTCACATCCTCATTACTGGCTGTATGTCAGACCTTCAGCTGCATCTACCCAGCAGCTTAAAGCTCCAGTATCCAGCTCTGTGTGACATGCAGCTTAAACTACCCAGATGTCAAATTTGCTTTAAGCATAAATAGATTACTGAACAAGCTCAATTTAAACAGTAAATGGCCACAAAAGGATGTAGAGCAACAGCAAAAAGATGCAAAATGACCCAAAAAGAAAGGATGGGGGCCCATTCTCTCATATTCCTTCCAAGTTGAAAGACTAAACTCAGCCTCATTCTCTTGCTCATTTGCCAAATCTTATGAGTTTATCACTGTAATAGCAGAGCGGTGTGTGTGTGTGTGTGTGTGTGTGTGTGAGAGAGAGAGAGAGAGAGAGACATGCTGGGGAGAGAAAGGTCGAGCAGCAACCAAAGGTTGTAGAGCAGAGTCTGATGCATGTTAGGGGTTTGTGTGTGCTTTCATGAACACTACAGGGTTGGGGGTGCAGGTCTAAATTTGATTTTGGAGTCATTGTATCAGTTAAGTCTTCATGCCACAGTAGCTGACATGCAGATTAAGTGATTAACACATGTTAACATCACAGGCATGGACACTATCCACAAATATATTTGAGACAGCAACCCATGAGGGGCTGCTACTGTTATTGAGCTGGGACCTGACTAAAAGCCCACAGAGAAGGCAGACAGGCTGCAACTCGGCCCACCTGCAACACTCTTTCCCTGTCTGCTCTACCACTACAAAAAACCCAAGTCATTTTGCAGGAGGTGGTACCTGACTGAAAGGAACAAAGAACAGTGAGAGGAAGCTGTTTAAATTATTAACAGCTCTATTAAATGAGCTTCAACATTTGTGTGTGTGTGTGTGTGTGTGTGTGTGTGTGTGTGTGTGTGCGTGTGCGTGTGTGTGTGCGTGTGTGTGTGCGTGTACACTGGTGCTTGATATTACTGCAGCTCTGCACTGTCTCACGTGTCACGGTGGAGTGTGTGCACCTTGGTCTATGCTGGTGTGAAAAGGTTCACCAAGCCCTGTATTCCCCAATACGCATCATTAAGCCCTCATCAGTGTGAGGCAGGGGGCTACCAGGTTGGGAGAGGATACGTAGTAAGAAGCTTTTTCTACTCAAGCTATTTTCCCAGGTTGCTATAATTAGATAGTTATATAGCTTTAAAAAAACGTCGGTTGACTTCCCAGGAGTTTGTTTTGCCTCTGTTTAATACTTTAAATGTTAATATAATAAATACCACCTATTTTGCTCATAATCCAGCCTGCTGAGTTTCTTCTTAAACATCCCTTTTCCAGTGCCACATAACATCATGTCCCATTTAAATGGGGAGACGGCCCAGCAGCTGGACAGTGACTGTTTACACACACCAATTTTCTGGTCTTTATTAAGAGACACAATATGCTCCGTCACTGATGACTCAATGATGCCTCCCACCAGATACCTCCCACCTGATACCTCCCACCAGATACCTCCCACCAGATACCTCCCACCAGATACCTCCCACCAGATACCTCCCACCAGATACCTCCCACCAGATACCTCCCACCAGATACCTCCCACCAGATACCTCCCACCAGATACCTCCCACCAGATACCTCCCACCAGATACCTCCCACCAGATACCTCCCACCAGATACCTCCCACCAGATACCTCCCACCAGATACCTCCCACCAGATGCCACCAGGTGACAGCAAATATGTGCAGACAAACCTACAGTTCAACTATAAATAAGTATGTTTAACAAGTTTTTACCAAATTAAACTGGGGATCATTAATCAAAATCAGAATATAGTAGGATACCACAGTCTTGCATATTACCTGGTAGGGGCAGGGGATGTGGTAGTCTCTGCACTTCTCCTGGACCCACGTTGTCTCCCAGATGGTTCTGTAGCTGCTCTCATACATGTAGCAGCCCAGAACAGTCAGCAAAGGAACCAGGTAAAGCACAGAGAACACACCAATGCGAATCATGAACTTCACCAGTTTCTCCTGGTTCTCCTTCTCCAGTGGGATCTCCATGCGGACCCGATTAAGTGCTGCAATACCTGCCAACAGCAGGGCTACACCCACCTAAGTTGATGGGAGAGCGAAGCAAGTGAGATGGCTACATGTCGGAATTAGCCTTTTGTACCTGTGGACAAACATACGCCTCATTTTGAGATGATTATTTTGTTATGAGCCATCTGTATTTGAAAACTTTTCCTCACCACTACATCCAGTCCCAATGGGACCAGCAAGAACCAGCGCAGTGCCATCAAGTTATAGAGCCCCACAAAGCAAACACCACTGACACCGTCTCCTTCAATCTTGTTCATGGCAAGCAAGGTGACTGTGAGGACTCCGGGGATGCCCCAGGCACAGGCGTGGAAAAGGAGGGCCTTCTTCTCAATAGCCTCGCTGCCCCACTTGGGAACGGCAGCCAGGAACCAGGTAATTGTCAGAATGACCCACCACACACTCCCGGCCATGGTGAAGAAATACAGCACCATAAAGAGGAGAGTGCAGGCCTAGGACGGAGGAAAACCAACAGCAAGATGAACATTTCTTTTCAACATTTAGGAAGCAGAAAGCAGAAAATGAAAACAAAGTGCAGATTTATTCACCTTGTTATGGGAGCCTTGGGTCACAGTTGAAGCCCTAAACCTCCCTGGACTTGCTGCATTACAGGAAACTTTGTCCTCCAACAGGAACCCGAGGAAGAAGACCAGGGACACCATCATGTAGCACACGGCATAAAATATAATGGGGCGCTCTGGGTAACGGAAGCGTGACACATCAATCAGGAAAGTCAGAAAGGTGAAAAGGGTGGCGGACAGGCAGACGATGGACACCACCCCAATGAAGTAGCGGGCAAATGTCAACTCCTCACGGGTGAAGTACATGTTGGGACAGGGGGGCGAGCAGTCCCTGATGCCCATGAAGGAGTAGCTGAGTTCTGGGTCAATTTTGAGTTCTCTTGGACACCAGAAGCCATAGTCTCTCTGGACAGAGATGGGTGAATCAGTCGCGTCTGAACCGGACCGGAGGTCTACGGGGCGTGGGTAGGGCTCATCACAATCTGGGAACCTGGAAGGAGACAGAGGTATGATGACTGGTGACTGCTGAAGAACAGTAAGAAACTGTACTAGCAGAGACCTGAAACTGGCCTGAGACAAAAATTCTAATCAAATTAGAGTTTTGATGCTTTGTCATGCTGCTAAATACGTTTTGTTGTCTCAATAACTCAAATGACCAAGACAGGGAATTTGTACAGTGAGCTGTAGGTGCAAAACAACAGCATTGCAAAATAACAACACTTAAATAGAAAACCACAACGATTTATTTCCCGTAGGTGTGAAGGTTTGTTTGTCTGTGTGTGGTGCTCAGTGTTGGCCCTGAGATAGATTGGTAACTATGACAGCAGCCCCTCCCATGACCCTACTCATGATAAGCAGTTACAGATTATGGATTGATGGACGGAACAGGTAGGGATAACACTGGTTACTCCCGATTGGACAGACAGGTGTTGATTGACTTTGATTTTATCCAATCAGGAGCAAACAGTATTGTCTCTACCTATTATGTAATAAAAATATCAAAAAAGGAGGAGGGAAGGGCATTAATTTATAATCATACACAGACATTTACATTATATAACATATAAATCATGCACCTGTACATATATATGCTTGGATATATACATACACACAGTATACATGGAACTAACACATATGTAGGCATTATTACTAAATGCTACCCTTAAAAACTCTGTAAACACATTTTGTACATTTGTCAAACTTTAACAATCATCACTCTTTTGTTAATATTGTGCAGGTTATTTAATTTCTGACCTGGTGTATAAGTAGTTATTGGAAACCTAGTACAATGTGGGCACATTGTTCTAGGTTTCCAATAACTTCCCTTCCCAATCAAAGCACTGCTATAAACCTGTTGTCAGTTCCTTTACTTTTGCACTACGTCTTTCCATTGGAAAGGCTTACATTTCTCTTTACCGCTGGGTTTCTTCTCCAATCCAATTACACAGTGCACATTTTCTAGCCAAAAAGAGTCGTTCGTTAAAAGATCGTTTATTTGTGTGGAAGTGCTAATAGAAATGCTCCTGACATTGTGTTTTAGTATTGTGCTAAACTCTTTGGTTAGTTGTCATGTTTTGTGAAATGTTGTGTTTCCTCCTTTTGTATTGTGGGGTCAATAGGGGTCGTTTGCCATCCAGTAAGGTTACAAATGCATGTACTATAAGAGCTGGATAGCAGATGGTAACATGCCGTGTACTTGACTGCAAACTGTTTGCCTGGTTTCTTAACACAAAATGCTTTCTGGCTTCTGGATTGTCTTTCTAATTGTACAGACCACTGCACATCCCCACTAGTGTTTCTGTGCTGGCTCTTTATGCACAAGACTGCTCGATAGACTTCACAATGTGATGACACACTGAAAATGAAAGTTACCTCTCGGGGCTATGGGAATGGTTTACAAACATAAAGCCTCACTGAAGGTTCGTTCATAAGAGAAAAATTAAAAAGCAAAATTTATTTAGTTCGAGGTGTCCTGTCAACAGTGTCTCTTATCATAATAGTCAATGGAAAAAATGTTTTTTGGGCTGCAGGGATTTTCCTGTTGTATCATACTACTGTATGACATTAACTCTGTGTGTTTTCTCCCGTAGTTGTCTTTCTCCTTCTCTGTCTCTGTCTCTCTGTCCCTTTCTGTAGGTGTCCCCGGCTTTGAAGATGTGCAGCTACTGGTCCTACAAACCTCTCTGATGTTTTGTTGTTGCTTTTGTTGCTCTGTTCTTTTCTCTCTTCACTTTCCACTCACCCTAACCGGTCAAGGCAGATGGTCGTCCACCCTGAGCCTGGTTCTGCGGGAGGTTTCTTCCATTAAAGGGAGTTTTTCCTCTCCACTGTTGCTCAAGGGGGAATTGTTGGGTTCTCTCTATACATCTTTATAATCTTGACTTCATTCTGTAAAGTGCCTTGAGATGACTTTGTTGTGAATTAGCGCTATATATAGATAAAGTGGAATTGAATTGAATTATTTTTACATGTCTCCTTCTGCACAATTTCTTCTGCCACAGACAGAAAATTCCTTTTAATGACTAATGGAGCATAGTTGTTAACACTGAGACAAATCAAGAAGAAAAATTCCCTCTTGATTGATGCACCAATTGCTCTTGTACCAACCTGTTGCAGTCCATCTCCTCTGGCCAGCTGACACCAAACATGTCCATTAATTTGTAGCAGTCACTCTTGGCCTGCAGGCACAGGCGGCGGCAGGGGAGAGTCATCCGTCCATAATCAGTACAAACTGGGGTGTAGAGAGCACAGAGAAACATCCTGAGCTCTGGAGAGCACTCTAGGTTCACCATGGGATGGAACGGCTGCAGGTAGAGACACAAAAAGTAGCAGATACAGACTTTTACTATATATCGAACAATGGCGCAAAATAATCAAACCTCCTTCATTTGACAGTTTAAACAGGTACCACTAGGCTAAAGAGTTACTCAAACATGACAATGTAGGCCAAAAGAAGGCACAAAGATCATTTGACAGTTTCTGGAGATGAGTCCATAAAAACAACTCTGGCCTCTTTCCTAATAATCCTCTCAATAATTCCAGCTCCCCCCCCCTTTGTGCATCTCTGTTCCCATCCTTCTCTCCAAAATCAGGAGGAGCCCTACAGGCTGAGCAACTCCCACCACACACACACACACACACACACACACACACACAGGCGTCTGCTGCTGACAGGGCTTTTGTGTAACAGGACCACGCTGTGACTGACTGACACACTGCTTAGATACAAGACAGTACCACGGAAGTATATTATTTACATGCCAACACACCCATGTACACATTTAAACTAAGCCAAGAGGTGCAGGGAGAGCAAGGAGCATGCTCTATTAAAACCAAAAGAGATAGGCAGTTGTGTGTGTGTGTGTGTGTGTGTGTGTGTGTGTGTGTGTGTGTGTGTGTGTGTGTGTGTGTGTGTGTGTGTGTGTGTGTGTGTGTGTGTGTGTGGATGTGAGTGGAAGACTGACAATACCACGTGTTTCTGAATTTGCATACACATCTCCGTTTAGTGTGTGTATGTCTGTGTGCTACAGAAAAGCCTCTGGCCACACCCAATTCAGTCTGACACATGTTACCCACCCTCCCCCAAAATTTAAAGACAGAGGTCTGAATAATGACAGACAGGGACAGGGAGGGGGAAGGGAAAGTAGGGGTGAGGAGAGGACAGACTGTGGGGTCGACATTAAGGAGGACAAGTCGCTGTGGTTTTAAAAAAGTGATTTGTTTTGTTCTGCCTCCAATGGTGAGCAGAACGTGTATAATGTGTCTTTAATAAAGATATATGGAAGTGGAATATACAGCATAAAGCCAAACAGTATAAAAGTTACCTCTGTCTATATAAAATAATGAGGCCATTCCCCACATACAAAAGCTGGAACATTGACTGAGTTAAAGGAAGAGTAGCTGGTCTATACAATGTTGTTTAAACAAAAAATAAGTGTAATTGTTCTTTACTGACCCAGATATAAGTACAAAAAATACATGTAACGTAGAGAAATTCACAAGATGGTCAAGAAACTTCAGGGCTGCTCTTATAAACCTGGTTTTATCCTATATGGATAAAACAGAAGAAACACAGTTCACTCTTCTTAATCCTGGCTTTACTGCAGCATGTAGGATTTTTTGCTGATTTTCTACCTTAACCACAATCAAATCTGAACAGAACGGCAATGTGTTCCTACCATATGTCTACAACACCAGCACATGTCATTCTCCTGAGAGCATGCTTGTCTGCCACCCAGATGTGATGTCTTTATGTAAAAAAGGATTGTAATGGGTGTTAAGATTAGCCCTCCATACACATAGCACCCACATCCATGTAGTTTCTGTCATCGCCCCATTCATATGACTTCTCTGGCAAGAGGAAAATGAGCAATAATGAGATGGCCATGAAGGATACAGAATCTGATTAGTCACAGGGATCAGGGATGGATGGGTGATGACAAGGTTTTATGATCACATGTAGAATCTATAGTGTTGCTCTTAACTCAGCACAGTATTCACGTGCTCGCAAAAATGCAGAGAATCAAATTAAGTGACTTAGATGCCTGTTATAATGGAGATCAACCAACCAGTCAATTGTGCAATTTCTGCAACACTGGAGTAAGATGATATAGCACAAATACTTGTATCTTGTCTTTAGCCAGAATAATCTGAGGCATAAAGACATAAAGAGCGTATTATGCTGCATTAAAATGGAACTATGTCTTACAGTAGTGAAGTGTTCGGTGCTCTCTTTTTTCTTTTTTGCTTTTCTTACCTTTAATGTTATAGATCTGCAGACGTCATTTTCTGGGGTTGTTATAATTCCTTCCCCATGTAAGAATTGTGTTAATGCTGCAACAAGATTCTAATCATATAGATGTGTGATGATGTGTTTGTATACATGTCATGATCTAGACATGTCACATGAAGACATATTTCATTCATATCCTATATAAATTAGTTGGTTTAGTTTTTTAGTAAATTAGTTTAGTTGGTTTTGTTTTGATTTGATGATGTCCATTATTTTTACCTGATTGTATTTGCTTGTCTCTAAACATTGTGTGTAAAAATAACTATAGCTTAAAATATATTGTTGAATTGTAACATTATATTTATGTGATTACTGCACAAATACTGTAAAGTATCCTTATATAGTCTGAAGTCTATAGAACCCACCCCTACTACAGACCAATGCCACCAAACTATTTTAATCTGTATCTACATTACCACATTAGTAAATACTATACAACCTCAAAAGTAGCAGGAGCAGACTGAGGCAAAATGGATGAACTTCTGAATCCAACAATAATCCAAACTGAATTCAAGAGGTCATCAAAAGACAACTTTAAATCCAATTCTTTTTGAACATGACAATACAATGTCAGTAAAGCCCGAAGAAAGGATATATTGTGAAACCATCTCTAGAGAAATAACACTAGTCCTTTCTGCAAAAGCAGAAAAGCCTGAATTTCACACCACCCTGCCAGTAATGAGAAATAGGTGCTACTGTACTGATTATCTTCCCAGTGTTTCCCTTTGAGGTTTGCTGCCAGTACATGGTTTAAATTCAAAGGCCCTGTGAGTGTAGTGTGACCACTCAAATCACGATCTAATGCATCTTAAGGGAGCTTGAATTTCCAGCTCTTTCACTTAATTTTAATTCCTGCAATTTTTCTATTTTTACACTCCTCCATCATCCATCCATTTTCTACTCTTTTTACCCCTCCTCCAACCATTGAGTATCTCCATTCAGCCTTTTAAGACACTCAACCCATCATGTGAGCCAATGTGGACTGAACTGGTGGTAGACAGGACATATGGCTGGTTGTTTCACTACCCACACATTCAGCAGCCCAAATGCCTTCAAACACCAACATCATGAGGCCCAGCACAGCGTCTACAATCTCCACAGGGATTCAGTGCTAATGGCCACACTGGAAACATCTGGTGAACTACTGGTTCAGTGAATGGCCAGGGGTTTGCCATGGTTGATTTCTACCTCAGAGCTTGCCATGTAAGGAGAATTAAGCATGTAATACACAACAAAAATATACCAACACTTTCAAATAGTCCAGGCTTTTGGGGGCAGTATGCTAATGTAATATCAGCTTCAATCCTTCTGCTAAAGTTATTACATATTCATTGGAGTTGCCAGGGGATTTTTGATCTCCGAAAATGTGGAATAATATGCCACAAAACCATATATATGCCAAATATGCCACACACACACACACACACACACACACACACACACACACACACACACAGCAGTGGATTCTGAGATTGCAAAGGAACGCCATTCACAGTAGGGGGGTTAGCATTATTTCGACTGCTGCGTTTATAAAGCCATTAAAAATCTATAAACACAGATTTACACACTAAAGTTCTTAAATTCTTTACAGGCAAATGTTTTTATTGTTTAAAAAAAAAAATCTATAAAAAAATGTGGCTGGGTAATATGATCTAAAATCCATGCAACACAACAAATTGTTGAGGACACTGAATGAGAGTGTGTGTCCTGAGAGCTGAGACAAGTGTAAAAGTTTTAAATACTTCAGGCCAAATGTGTAAATAAAATGTAAAGTACAAAATATCCCAGCTGTTATTGGGCAAGAGGCAGGGTACTAGACACATCTTTAGACCATCTCAGGGCCAACACAGAGAGACACAGACACAACCATTCACACGCACAACTATTTGTTTTTATGCTTAACATTTAAATCCCTGACAAGTTATTGTAGTGTTAATAGAAAGAATAAGCTTAATGACAAGTCAGGACTTGTGGAATGTACCATAGGCTGAGCACTTGGTCATTTTTTTATTTTTTTGTCCTTTCAGCGTTTACCATGAGTTCAGTGTCACCACAGCGGATCATTGTCATTGACAGTTTTTTACTTCGGATGCCCTTCCTGATGCAACCCTCCCCAATTTCTACCGGGCTTGGACCGGCACTGCACATCTGGGGATGGGAATGGGCGGTTATGGGTTCAGTGTCTTACCCAGAGTCACTTCAACATATAGCCGGGATCGGGGATCGAACATCATCTGCCTAAAATCTCACTTAAATTATTGAGAACTGCAGTTCTCAGACTATGGATTTAATAAAAGGCAGCGCGGTGGAGTAGTGTTTAGTCCTGCTGCCTAACCAGTCCCTGGCTCGAACCTACCAGCCAGCTGTGGCCCTTCAGTTTGAAGTTTGCATGTTCTCCCAGGACTTGCGTGGGTTTCATTCATATACTCCAGTTTCATCCCACAGTCCAAAGATATGCATATTAAGGTTAACTGGGGACTCTAAATGGCTTCTAGGTGGGAATGTGAGTGTGAATGGTTGTCTGTCTGTGTATGTCTCTCTGTGTTGTGTGATGGCCTCTGGGTCCTGCCTTTGTCCATTTGTGGTTGGCTGTGTTTTCCCTTGTCTTCCAGGAAGTCAGAGGGAAACTTCCTCTGTGTCAGCTGGCCTCCTATAAAAAAGAGGCCTCACCTCTAGCTCAATGACAGGCCACTGTGACTCTGAACAGGTTAACCGGTTAAAGATGATGGATTTTAAAAAATTAAGCCAATAAGTTGTTCAATTATAGTTATTGTAAAATATAGAACAAAGATTTAGACTTTTCACAGAAGGAAAAGCATCAACCTAAAGCAATTTTTGTTAAAGCACTGCAGTAAGACGTTACAGTGCGACAGTAAACCAGCATGAACAATACCAGTACTGTGACACTGAAACAGTTCAAGGTAAATACAGCTATTGGTAATATATTATTTACACCAGTAGTTTTACTACTATGACTTGTAATGGACCTTGTGTAAAAGACCTCCGAATGATCTACTGCTAAAGTTATAATGCTATAGTCAACAGTGCTCGAATGCAATTCTGCAGCTTATTAAACGTGGGTTACTGAATATCTCTGGTTGTTTTCCCACAGATGTAAATTGTCTAATTAAGAAGCAAATATTCGCTCTGAGACTGAAAAACACTAGTCTAAACAAGTTTTCAGTAAACACTGAAATAAATATTGGTTATATGTTTTTCAGTAGAAAGCAAATATCTGTTTATTTAAGATGTGATTTTTTTAATATGATGTATATTCTTGTAAGGCAAAATCCTCAAAATCCTCAGCCTTTAAAGAATTAGGAAAACAGCCTTGACCTGAGTTTCACTTCCATATATATTTTTAGATTTTATTATGCTTGTTTTGAATCAGATCAAAACTTTTATGATAATTAATTATACACCCTGGTCAAATGAGGTGCATCCAAGTATAGCTGTGTGTACTTTCCTAATGCTATAGTCATTAGTTTTGAATAAATGCGCTGTGTCATCTGCTAAGATGCAGACAAAGAAGCCCACCGTGGCCAACTGGTCTGTGTTGAGCTGTTCTTTTAGTCACCTCATCCCATCATCCCCCACCCTGCTTCACCCCTTTTTCCCCTCAATATTTTTTTCTCCCTCATTCTCCCCCCATTTTGCTTCTGTCGCTGTTCCAATTCCTAAAATTTCCAAGCCCAGCACTATGGCAACAAGTGATGCATCACCAAAGAGGAGGAGAAGGAAGAGGGAGGAGAGCAGGGTTCGAGGAGGTCAGGGTGCAAGGCAGAGGGGACCACCTCCCGGGAGGCAAGAAAGCCTCTGCTGCCTTTGTTAACAGCACAATTGGGACTGTTTCCTGGGCAACGGGTGAGCCCTGCGTAGGGGGAGGGAGAGGACAAAAGAGATGGCTGGATTGGAAGGGTGAGAGAGAGAGAAGGGATGGGGCGACCGATTCAGCCGTGTCACTGCTAAGCAAGTGTGTGACAACGTAAGACTCTGCACTCAGAAAATGTGTAACACACACACACACACACACACACACACACACACACACACACACACACACACACACACACACACACACACACACACACACACACACGAAATTGGTTGGACGAGTGACTTGCTCTCTGGATGTTCTTCTCATTCACTCCATAGCCAATAAACAAGGTGTTGGACATTAAATAAAACAAGAGGCTCTTTTATAGCCTGGGTCACGCTAGGTCGGATTTATCAGACCACATTGTGTGTGTGTTTGTGAGTGTGTATATACATACACATGCAGAGCTGGATACATCTTTACTAGCTAACAAAATGTGCATAATTAATTGTTTGTTCTTTTTGTTTACTTTAGCATGTTTTTCCTGACTTGCAGCTATCACAGAGCTTTATCAGCATTTTACAGACACACACACACACACTCAAAAACATGAACACACACATCCGCACACACACCTAACCTCTCCTTTATGAAGCCATTCAGACAGCATGAGTGGAGTATCTAGGTTATTCTACACAACAACTGTAACCTGATACAGTTTATCTGGATGTCGTGTAAACCTGAGACAAGAAGCTGATTAAATGACATGAATGGTAGAAATGTGTGTAAGTGGGAGTGAGTGGATTAACAGGCTCTTCTCACAACATGCAACACAAAACAAAATACAACAAATGCCATAGAAGGAAATCAAGGTGACCAAGAATAAATCTAGAGAGGCAGACATCACAGTGTTTCCTTACTTTTGTCGCTGAATTTCTCCCATGAGGATATTTATGTGACTTTTTTTTATCCCACAACCATTAAAAATGTTGTTAACTCGTAATTAAATGGCTTTCATTTATCAATCTAATGGAAAATCTTTCACTTGTTTCATCTCACCCTGAAGAAACAGTTGCTGTTCTGATTTATTTTTACCAAAACAATCAGAATGACTCCAACCTTTCTAAACACAGTGCCCACCACCCAGTCTGTGCAAGCCTACCAAAAGAGCAAAATGAGTAAATTCCTCCCTTTTAAAGTGGGCAATCTTAAGAGATTTACAACGGTAAAAGCTTGGGTCAAAGCTAGGGAAACATTTTCTACACTTCACATTTTCTAGTAACTGCAGTAAAGGACAAGGCTGCAGCACCAATTTTCTACACATTACAAAAATGCTTCTGTTTGTGGCATTTTTCAAATGCAAGAAAATAGTATCTCCCATTGCACAAAGAATATCTTTGGATGAGCTATAATTGCTACCTACACTAAATAGTCAAATTGCAGTTTACATACATGTCTGTCTCGAATCATATTTCAATCATTTCACCCATAAGTCCAAATGGACTTTTTTGCACACGTTGAAAAAAACTGAAATACAAATGGCAAGTATACCGCATTCACAAGAATGGGACAGATGGACAGACAGACAGCCTGAAAGCACAATGCCTATGGCCAGGACTGTCATTGGCTTGGAGGTTGACAAAATAGCTTTAAAAAATAGTTTTAAAAGAGCATAGTAGGCTCCAATTAAAAAAAAAGAAAAAAAAAGAAACTTCATTCATCCAATAGCTACAGTGTGTGTGCATCTATTGCTAAAGAAAGGGATTTTTAGCCCATTGCTTTTTTCTTTTTTGTAATGCCACTTAAATCCGCCATGCTTCTACTTATCTCATGACTGCGGCACAATATTATTTTATATAATAGCCAATTCCTATCCCTTGCTGCTGTCCCACTTTAGCAGGGAGGTCATTCGGCGGTCAACAAAGACTGACTGAGCGACAATGAACACCAAAGCAAACAATACAGTTTTTAGACATCACCTTTGTCTCTGCTGTCTCCTTTCATTAGTACAATATATTTAAAAAAATAAAATAAAAATCAATTCTACTCACCTTTTATCCTTGTGTAAATCCACCCTTTTAGCATGTTTTGCTGCACATCTTTGATGCACCAAAATTGTAATTTATTACTGAACTAAACACCAGCCTCATGCAAAAAGCTGCCTTTTACTATTAAAACGGCAAGAAAATGCTTCAGATCATATAAGAGACACATTTCCCCCCCAAAAAACAAAAGTCTTGAAAAGATCTTAAAAAGTAAAAAATAAAAGAGAAATTTAGAAAGACACC
This sequence comes from Channa argus, assembly GCF_033026475.1. Taxonomy (NCBI): domain Eukaryota; kingdom Metazoa; phylum Chordata; class Actinopteri; order Anabantiformes; family Channidae; genus Channa; species Channa argus. The sequence goes on along the minus strand of NC_090213.1, from coordinate 17,641,904 downwards.
ACCTTCAGGGGGTTTAGGAAAAAACTGCAAGATTGGCAGCGGTTGATTCCTGTCCAACTCCCAGTTTCTCCACAGTGCATTCATCATCATTATCATGGCTATTCAGGAGACTTAATTCCATTTAAAATCAACTGTCAATTCCTATTTGGCTGCCCTCAACATCTTACAGGCTTTGAATTCTCCCATGAACTGGATCTAGGGCAAGTTATCTGGAAAACATAAGCCAAAAAGAAGTGTACTCTTCGTAATTTGAAACCCATTGGGTTTCCATGTGCTTTCCAATGCCAACGAGCAATTCTGAGCACTAAAAGAGACTTAATTGTGGATCCGTGACCAATGAAAGTGAACACCGTCTAAACCAGAAGTGCTTCTCTGTTCACTGCAAACCCACATGCTGTGATTGGGTGTAAAAAGCTAACCTGGCCTCAAAACCCCATATTAGCAATAGGAAAATTAACTAAAATTGAAAATAAATACACCTACTGTATTTAGAAAGCCCCAACCAAAAAGCAGTGTGATCTAGGGCTGCTTGTTTATAGCAAAACTCATAATCACAATTACTATCTTCCATACTGTGATCATGATTATTTAACTCCATTACTCATTGACTTTAGAAACATCATACAATTACTTGAAATTAATTGAAAAAGCTTCTCTTGAAATTTAAATAGATAATTCCAGTGAAAAACAAATGGTATAAGGTTACGCAAAATTTCTAATACAAGAGAACCTAAGAGTATCATTGCAAAGTGAAAAGGGGCATAATAATCATTTTATCTCAATGATTTTGTTTTCATAATTGTTGGAAGCCATAATTAAAAACAAAATTCAAATAATTGTGCTGTGAATACTGTGAACTTCTCGGTTTGCTGCAAAAGTTAACATCCTTTAAATAGCAATTCATTAAAATTATTTTTTTCTTAATTTATCTAGGATGAGGCAATTTATTATCACATTCTTTGATCATTTTACTTTAGTTGCTAAAAGAAAATTTGTACCTGTAGGTACAATGACGACAAAAGTTTGCATCCCCCTTTACCTTCAATTCTGAAGGAACATTTGTACTTGCTGAAAGTGCATTAAATACTGTTTATTAAAAAAATAATATATATTATTGTTTTACTCCTGTTTTACTGGTCTTTCAAAATAAGGGGATGCAAAGTTTTTCAGCCACACGTAAAGAGAAAAGTCAGACTGAGTAAACTCAGAAAATGAGGGCACATCTTTCAGAGGAAACAGTGTGAGCATGACCAGGCAGTTAACCTGGAAGCATTTGCAAGTGCAGCTGTGATGTGCTGTGCTACCATATGCAGGCAGGGCATGTTCAGAGGTTACATAACCCTGGATTTTCATGGCACACTGAACCTCCCACACAATATCTCTCCATCTCTGTCTCACTCAGTGTATCCAGGCTGAGGAAAGTGATGTGGCGAAGGCACAGATGGTCCACACATCGAGACTGATGCTGTACCAAGCAGGGTGGGGCAGGGCTGAAAGGAATTAGTGATGGAGGAAAACAGAAACTGGTAAAATCATGATGTTTAAAATTGACAAACTGAGATAAAAGGGATGAATGGAGTAAAATGTTATCCAACAGAGCATCCAGTGTAATGCTTTGGGCCAGTTTGGACAGTAATTGCTGTATAGATTGAGCAATCAGAGAGATCAGCCTATATAGGTGATGGGATTAACTTAATGAGGTGATGCATCTGCTCCCTGGTTGCATTTAAATGTCTGACTCACTATAAAGAGGATAATACCTACAACTCTCAGACATTGCGGCTGATAAATCTATAGATTATCTAAAGCATGGACTGAACACATAATCTGAGCTTAATCCCTCAATTGCACCAAACGGACACAGAACAGTTTGGGATCCTCACTCCCAGACTAAGTTGACTAACTATTAAAAGCCTGTTATGTAAAATGGCTTTTGGTGCACAACAACTGATGTGAAAAATCTCTGCATGTTGTGGTAAATCTCTGTCAATCTGCCACATGTGCGGGCAGAAACCGTCTAAGGACAACACACACTGTGAAACTAGTGGCATTTAATAATGCACTGTTCTCATGTCTCCCAGGGACAAATGTAAAAACTTAATTCTCTGCCTAATGTTTGGGTTATACACTCCCAGTTCCTGCAGCTAGAGGAGCCAAATTAAATTAAGCTAGCACTTTGATATTACCAACACTCTGCAAAGATCCAGTTAGCCACATTGATAGCCATCTATGCTGCTGGTGGTGCACCAGACACACTGAGCTACTTATTCAACATATGAGCAAGACTAACTTCACAAACGCCCACCTGTGTAATATATGCAGAATCTATGGAGCAGCATACGCATACTGTAAAAGTGTGTCTGTTATTTCTTCACTAGGAGTGAAGGAACCAGGGAAAAATGCACAGTTAAGGTCAGACACAGGAAGGACGTAGGTGGGATAATGAAAGGGAAAAAGAGGAGAAAAGGTTGCATTGTTTAAAAAAAAATTAATGTGTGGTTTTGAAGGAAAACTCAAGTTTATTACAACCTGATGTATGATATTTCCCATAAATGTAGCTACTGAGGGTCTCTGGGTTATTCTGTTTCCACTTAACACTTCCAAACCAAAGACTACCATAAACCATACAGCATATATCAGTGCCTTCCGAATCTTTCCAAATAAGCATGATGTTTTTGTGAATTACCACCCTTGTGGCTAAAACCTCAAAAAAGTTTGGCGACAGGGACAAAGTATTAAAAAAAAAAAAAAAAAACATGGGACAAAGTCACCGCAAAATAGAAAAAAAAAAGTAGAGCAGCATATTTGATATTTTATCCTTCTCATTGCCATGAATAAATATTAACTGAACCTCTTTAAGATTCGGATTGCTGGTCACACAGAAAAAGACATATGAAGGCTGTACTTTGGTCTGTGGAACTGTATAACAATTATAATAAAAAATTTTCATAATTTGGGTATTAATTTTCAAAAAGGTTAACAGAAACAATGCATTTTTTGAATAATTTTGAATGATTAAAATAAAAAAAGAGAATATAAAAAGTGCTCAGCACTTATTGTGGTCAGATAGAAAAAAGTTAATAAAAATAAAAATAATTACAAATTAAATTTTTTATTAATAAAAGTAATTAATTAAAATTATAAAAAATAATATCAATTATTTGTAGTAATGGCGAGATATTAAACATAAATTAATATTTTTTTAGCTATTTTCCAACCATTAGATAAATGTTTTCTACTTTAGATTAAAATTTTATACACACATATATATACACACACACACACACACACACACACAGAGTTATTTACAGTTTTCAGTAGATTAAATTTTCTAAACGGGATCTGGAAATTTAGTGTGGTGATTCACTGAAAATAATTTATTGTTCTATGTTTCAGTTAGTTGCATTGTGATATAAATGTGTTTCAAAAGGTTCTGCCAAATGGAAGAGAAAACATCAGTAAGTATCTGCACAACCTTGGACAAATTATTTCACATCTTTTATGACAGCAGTGTACTGTACCTCCATGGCGAGAGCAGCTGTTTGTTGGTCGTAATGGTTCAGGATGTTGGGCATGAAGGTGGAGTTGTAGGGCAGCCCTTGACACATGCGCAGGGTGATGGGCTCACAGGTGAACAAACTATGGCTGCCTGCTGCTGCATCCATGGGGATGGCAACGCAGGCCGTTAGCATGGACACAGACAGCACCCACAGGAGATCCATGACTGGTCCGTACAGGAGGGAGGAAGGAAGGAAGTTAGGGCCAGAGCACGACTGTTTAGAAAGACAGGCCGAGTCCTGACAGTGTCCGCCTTAGTCACAAAGAAGAAGAAAATCTTGAGGCTTAAAGTCCGTCTGGTAGCCTCGTCGTCCACAGGTCACAGGGAAACCAACTGGGATGGGCAGTGCAATCCAATACAGCCATGTTCAAAGCTGGCTGCATCCATCACCTCCATCACCTGAGACATGCTCTGGTCCTTTAAGATGCTTTGGTGATGGCTCCCACTCCTCCCTTTCCAGCCAACAAATAAATATGGATGGAGATGATGTTATCTAAGAAAACAAAACCAAAAAAAATGTCAAAATTTTATTGAAATCAAACATTATTAATCCTACATTAAGCTCACAAAAGAGGCTTGGTAACTGCTTTTCAGGCCATTTAGTGTGGTGGGTGGGTTATGTGGATGAATTATAACATCAACAGCATTAATTACCGCCAATAAATCACAGACAGAAGGCAAACAAAAAACAAAAAACGCTAAAGAATCAGACAGGGCACATATCTACATGATTACTAGGCTACGTTTATATTTGTAAAGCTTCCTGTGGCAGCTTGTACAACTGAATTAATATGACTTTTAGATATTATCTCTATTATTGGCGTAAAGTCAGTGGAATAATTTGTACATGAACTAGAACTTAGGTTTTAGCTTTTCTTAATTAGGCCATTTATTTCATTGCACATGAAACATAATTCAAACTTTCCAGCTCCATTTGAAAGGTGATTGTTTTTCTACGAGCGCGTCTGTAACGTTAGCTCTGTTACCTGTGAGTCCGGGTTAACGGGATCCTCCTATAGCGCCGAGCCGGGAATTCATAAATTAACTGGTCCGTATATGAATGTGTGTTTGGCTAATTAACCTTACAGGGATGTTCACGGTTGTTGTTGGTGTCCGCTCACAGTCACAGACTCGGTGCAGCAAAAAGCTCGGACTAAACGGACAGACATGTCAAGCAACGCAGAGAGACAAAAGGAGACGGTTACTTCATCCTAACTGATAGTAACCGCGGAGTATATACACCCTGCTCCTCACCGGTGTGTTGGAGACCACGGCGCCGAGCCAGGGCGGCAGCCGAGGCGGCTCTTCAAGGGAAACACTCCGGCTAGAAATGTAAAATAACCCGCTCAAATTAAAGGAAACTTTACCTGAATGTTGTGCCGAAATTCACGTGTAGCAACGGGGTCTCCTCCGCTCCTCGAGTTAGTAACAATGAGAGAGCACCCCTCCTTCCCTCCTTCCCTCCTTCCCTCCTCTCCTCCTCCTGTCCTCCTCCTCTGTGCTACTCTCCCCCCTTTCTCCCTCCCCTCTGCCGAGCCGTCAAACCGCGAGATTTTAAAAGTGGACTTCCGGTCAACGCTGTCAAATTAAAAGCCTCACCAAACGCACGAGCTCCTCACGTCCATTGTTAAATGTTCAGAGAGACGATGTCTGGAGACGGTTTCATTTAGACTTTATTGCAACCTCACTCATGGAATTGAGTTGTCGCAGTGTGGAGGTTAAGCAATTCTTAACAAACTGTAGTGTTAAACAACTTAATTTACCCCTGCACTTAAGTGACCTTAGGCATTTCTGTTTATGCTACTTTATAGTGGACCTTTTACTGCACTACATACATGAATCAGACTATTGTAGTTACTAATTACAACAAAAATAATGTTACATATAAATGCTCTACGTTAGACGAAATGTAATTAAAACAGTACAATGCTCCGTATTTCTAGTGACGTGTCCTTGTAAAAAATTCAAATTTGTCTGTACAATGACTGCTTTTACTTTGATAGTCAAAGTAGGCCCATATTTTGCTTATGACTGATTTCAGTGCACTTGTAAAATGATACACTTAAATTATAGTAAAACATCTGAATATATTACTTTGGGCCTATCAATTTTCAAGTAGAACATCTGAATATGTTACTTGGGGCCTATCAAAGGTGAAGATGAATATAAATCCAAAAGACAATATGCCATTTGATGTATGATCTTACAACAAAAATTATATATGTTTCTATGTAAATATTATTTCAAACCTTTGCTACCGCAGCTTTTACAGAGCCACTCTGAAGGCAGAGGATTCTTATTTCCGGTCCTGCTCCTGTTGTGTGTGTTAACCTTAACGCAGCTCTCCTTCCATCTGCACAGCAGGTTTTCTGTCTTCGCTGCGCGCGACCGCCCACCCGAGCGCGGGCACGCTTTCTGCTTTTGAATGAACAACTTCTCTGACTGGTGGCATGTAGAGTTTTATCTTAGTTGCTGCTAAATAGGTCTAAAAACATCACATTATATAAGTGGAATGGCTCCATTATATTGGCCCCACAATACTACTACTACATCTACAACTATCACGACAACTACTGTTAATAATAGTCATAATAATATATATAATAATAAAGTTTTTCAAATGTTTAAATAGCCTACATAAACATTACTGTACATACACTACCAATATGAAATATGTATATTAATTATAATGTGATCTACTTTAGAAAGAAATATATGATGTACATTTTTTTGCAGTATCAGTGCATCTGAAGCAGATGGTCTTTACAGCAACTGCAGTGTCAGGCCTTCTGCACTACAGTTGTCGAAATTAGAGCCAGGGATGGTGCCTGCACAATACACACTGTCCACTTTAGCTTCGCTTAGCTCCCCCCACCCCCCACCCCATGTGTGACGGGCTGTGACAGCCTTAAAGAGAGTGCACTCGGTGCTACTATGGAGACAAGTAAACTGTGCACAGGGAAGTGAACTCGAGAAGAGAAATAGAAGAGTTGGAAATATGAGCACAAAGTCCGTCAGGAGTGTGCACATTAACAGAAAGTGTATTTAGGAGGTAGATTCAATTCTTTCTTTGAGCCAAGCAGAACTGATGGTAAGTTAAAAATCTGAGGAATGTGTTGTAGAGTGCTGACCAGCAGTGGCCTGTTTACACTTTTTTTTTCTATTTTGAGCTAAATGTAAATCTTTATTAATTGTTTTAACAAGACATTTGTTTTGACACTTCATCAAAGATGAAGATGAGTGCTAACAGTGGAAAGAAGTACATTAGTAAAGAATGTATCTGACAAGATGCAATCACTATCATCTAATTTTAGTGTGGTAAAAGTATGTTAGTGTGCAGTATGCTGGTATGAGGGATTTAATTTAACTTAATATTTCAGGAGGCCAAACATGAGCCTTTAAGGGCTCAGGCAGGTTCTGTAAGGTGGCACATTGTTGTAAACAAGAAACACACCCAAGTTGCACAAAATGCAAGGACATAGCATCAAGTGTGTAATTAAAGGTTGGTGTATTTTAACACATCACCTCTACCCAGAAATGTAATTCACACACAGGTCACCTGCAGACTGTGCCATGAAGCAGACTGAAAGGAGTGCCTGGACTCCTCTGAACAATGTGCTGGCCAACAGCAAGGTCAGATCAAATGCACCAATTTGCGTCTTGTTCTGGGCCCAAATGATCATTTTTATATACTGTCCTGTAGTGTGACTAGGGGTCATGTACATCAAAATGATCTAAATGAGTTTAGATGATTAAAGTAAAATACATGTATCTCAAAAGTGTAAGTCGACGCTCAAAACTTACCAGTAAGGACATTTACTTACATTTATTGTACATTTCAGTTGTAGATCTAAAACGTTTCAAATATTGTTATCACCAATACTTTTCAGTTTATCAATTGAAAGTATTTTATACATTTGTAAATTATTTAATCAAGTCTCGAAAATGCAAAAATATGAGGCAAGGACTTTGATGATTGTCTCCCCGTTCCAGTTACTGTAATGACATTGCAGTAATTTGATTACTTCTTCCTCAGGTTTTTGAAGAGCGGCGACGTCTTCTGGCAAAGTGGGTATGCTGACAACAAACAAATACTGTACAGATGAGCACAGTGTTACCTGTTAATAACCACAATTAGTGCTTTGTAGACTCCATTCTTCATGTAACTGACCCCAACTGAAGCGCTGAATGTGAAAGAATATTATTATGATCTCATCAGTTTGACAGGTGGTCTGACAGTCAGAGGAAGGCTGTGCTGCAGGATTTTGTGCTGAGGTGTTCAGTGGAGCAGCTCAGGTTTCTGAGCCTCAGTGTGAGCAGACGGCTCCCCCTGCAGGCTGCAGACTTCACCTGCTTGCTCCCCAGAGCCCTCAGCCTCTACCTCTTCTCTTTCCTAGACCCCCGTAGCCTAAGTCGATGTGCCCAGGTACACAAACAAACTATAATATCTTCCTGTATTGATGGCCTTATATTTACTTATTTACAGTTCTACTTCCAAAGCCATGTTTTGCCTATTTTGTATGGGCAGGTGAGCTGGCACTGGAGGAGCATAGTAGAGCTGGACCAGCTGTGGATGCCAAAATGTGTCAGGCTCAATTGGTGTATCAACTTCTCTCCTACACCATTTGAGCAGGGAGTGTGGAAGAGACATTACATCCAAAAGGTCCAGGAGCTGCAATTCACCCCACCACAGGTCAGTGGATCAGATCCAGAATCAGCTCAATGGTCAAACATTTTATTTTCATGGTTTTTCCCTTATGGCTCAGCACAAAACTACACATTCACTGTATCTGGATTAAATACACTAAAAAGTTTATTTAAAAAAAGGCCATTGTGCACATCCAGACTGCCTTTTGCCATCATCAGGTTGTGGTTCCGGATGTAACACAAGCCAGTAGCAGACATGACAACACCTCAGACTTGACCCTCTTCAGTGAGGCGCATCCAGCATCCACCTCTGAGCAGCTTGGAAGCAGCTCCAGGGTGGGATCGAGAAAAGAGAAGCAGTCACCTGCACCACCACCCTGGAGAGATTCTGACAGACATCCTAAAGACACACTGCGATTTAATTACCTGGACAACCTGGTTCCACTTGAACAAGCCCTGAAAGCGTAAGACGGCAGGAAAAACATGAGCATGTAGAATTTGAAGAGCAGCAGCCATAGTTTGTCTTTTAATCTTCCACACTGAGATCAAAACATAGCTTTTGGACCACAGCTATTGAATATGCTACATTGATTACTATATTTCTGGTATTTCTGAGTTCTTTTGCAAAACAATTTCGTTCAACCCTGTTGTTTCACCTATTTCCTGCAGGCCGATGAAAAGCAGAGCCACCTCCCATCACAGCAGTATCACACTAAAGCCAGACAGACTGAGCAAGAAACCCCTGTCTGAGGTGAATTACAAACTACGGAAAGCCAAATCACTGGTAAACCACCCTCTATTCATCATCAGCGCCATAATCTCACTGTGACTGTGACCTTCTTGTCTAAATCAAAGGGAGGTGATAACTGCAGAGGATTCTCTGGAGACTGTGCAACCACCAGGCATCATGTATTATGCACAGGAATACATGCTAATGATGAGCTGCTCAGAGGGGGGAGTGACAGGGGGGAAAGTCAAATTATGCTGATAATGGGGTTTCAGGGAGGAGGAGGAGGAGGAGGAAAGGGTGAGATAGAGGACACCCTGGCATTTAATATTCAGGCTTTGGTGAAATCATCATACATGTATTTCAATGCCTGGGTACAGGAACTAATAATATGATAAATTAGGACTTATGTTAAATTTAGATTTAAATGCTTGGTTATCAAGGTAACCCCACTTCTCTGAGAACTCTTGTTTCACTCCACCTTCAGATGTTCCTCAGGTCGGACTCCAAACCCAACCATCCTCTTCCTCAGACGCAAACTCGCCCCCAGTGGGCATCTCACAGTAATAAATATCCTGTCACCAAGGAGACCGTCGAGAGCCTTTTGCGCCAGGCTCAGTGGAATGCTGGGATACGTCCCAGGCCAGTAAGGTCGGCAGTGCCCCAATTGAGTGTGGGGGCTCTCAGGGCATTCCAGCGCTCACATCGGAGCCCTCCTAGTAAGTAATCAGTGTGTCTTCACTCCTGTAGGCTAAATATGATGTAACCACAGAGCAAGAAATGCATTCAGGACAAACTGTAGTTTAAAAAGAAAACACTGATTCTGCACAAAAGTCACAGAAAGCATGCAGTGCATGATCATATTTAATATTTGGCTATCTGTCTGGTAACTGAACATTTTAATTAGATGGAACTGCAGATGGATTACAGCTGATGTGTCCATGTGCTATATCAAAATGAAAATCATCTTCACCACATGCAGTACAAATGCACTTTTCATGGCAGAAATTATACATTATTATGGATGTAATGGTGGAAACGCCCAAGTTATTTCATTGAGTTGTACTAGTCACAATACAAACTATTTGCTTTAAAGAGAAGCTACAATCTTTTCTACAACATTTTCTAATAGTGTCTAAATAATACATCTTAGTGTTGGATGTTACTTACGGGGGTCTGGTGGCTCAATAAGTAGAGCATAGGGTTGGGATGCATGAGGCCGCAGGCTCGAATCCCTCCCCACCAGGTGTGGCCCTGCCCAGCCACCAAGAGCCACCCCAGTGCCAGTCCCAAGCCCGGATAAAATGGGAGGCCTGTGGCAGGAAGGATATCTGGCATCAAAATTCAAAATGCAGAACACATTCTGCTGTGGCGAAAAAGCCATTGATATTTAGTGTAGGATGTCACAGCTTTCCCAAGCAGGATCTTTACAGGACAATTGCTTTTTGTATTGATTTCAAAACTAAGTTTAACTGCATACATTTAAACTGGCCTACTGATTATTCAGTTCTTGCTCGTTCACTCGTTCTCCGTCAAGTCTAGTAGTGGGACAGTTGAAAAGACCTGCAAAAAGGCCTTTTAGAATAGCACCTTCTCATGGGTGTAAAGTGCCACCAGCCAGCACAGAAGCTGGAGAATGTTTTAGGCTTATTTGCACCTGCCATTAACTTAAATAAGCACCATCTTGGAGTCAGCTACTATTTACATTTACAGTGCACCTGTGTGGATGTTTCCTCACTCATTTAAGTTTTCCCTTTAATTTTTTAAATATGGTGTGTACAATACTTACCACATACAATATTTCAATATTTATACAACCACAAAATGTACTCAACCAAGAGTATTTTCATTACTATTTTAAATTATTAATAATTATATGCTTTCCAGGTAGATCACTCTTTGAGATACAGCCCTGGAGTGTGTCTGTTTCACACACATGACAATGGAGAATGAAGCATGTGGTCCTCTTCATGAAGACATCATAACTGCAGCACAAACTGAAGACAAGATTCAGGACACAGGATCAATGTCATCTTGTAGTTCTTATCATAGATTTTGACTTGTGGGAAAAAAACTGCGGTAATGCTTCAGGGTCCTAAGTTCTTTAAAAGACATCATCCTTTCCAGAAATTTGCTTTGGACACAAAACCACACACACAAAAAAAACACCTTGATTTGGGATTTTCCATTTCAAGAGACAGTATTTTATATGACCGTTAAATATTTTACTGTCAAAGCTGCATTATGGAATATATTATTTGTTAACATTGAAACAGATATTGGTGCTTGTTTAAATACATTTTATAGAGATTGCATATAAATCAGATCTAGGACCCCATAGAAAAGTGGCTCATATCTGATTTAAAAATATATGAAGGGGTTTAATCTTATTTCATAGATTATTTCATTTTTGCATGCATTAGCTGTGTATGATAGATAGTAAATAAGGAAGCTAAAGAAACTGTCTGTATAATCAATGTGCCACCTTTATTATTCAATCCACTCATCTCATTCAGATGGCAATACAAAGCCAAAGCCATTTATAAAAACAGTGAATTTGAACTCCAACACTATGAAACAATTACTGTCAGTTTAAGACAAAACTCAGATTTTTTTCTTAATATTCACAATGACATCTTGCATTCAACACAGTAGCATATCTTGGGCATGGGAGGAAGCTTTGTGTACATTTATCATGACGGAAGACGTTTAAAAAAAAAAACGAAAAAAAAAACCCAAGTCTGATGAAATAAACTATCACTATTATATGTACACAGAGTTTCATCTATCTACAGTTTCCACTCATTGTATATAAAACATTGCATCCAAAATATGGCTCCCACAAAAACACATATATATTACATGTAAAAGTAGATCAAGAAATAAACAGACTTGTTAAATAACTGAATGTTGAAATGTTAAAAGGGCAGGAGTGTGTATGGGTCAGTATAGTGTATATATGGCTTATGAAGGTAAAGTAATGCAGAAGTTTGGATTTGATGCAAGTCTTCAAGGCAAGACCATTACATTTTCCAGATTCTATAACAAACATGAATCTGTTCTGGAAAAGTTGGAGTAAAAATGTTTACCAAAATATGTCTTGACAACTAATCTGGGCATTTATCAGCTGCATCCTTAAATAACAAACTGATTGACCTTTAGAAATTACAGTAATAATGAGCCACAACTTAAAGGTGCAATGTTTAAGATTTGGCATCAAATGGTGAGGTTGCACATTGCAAACTTCTGAATACATATAGGTTTGGACTTCCATGTAAGTGAAAACACAAACTTTTGTTCATTCTGGTCTACTTAGGAAATATGGTGACCTTCGTGAAAATGGACCCTCACCCTAAAGCTCATTCTAAGCTCAAGAAAATCCTACTATTTTTATTATCAGGTGGTTACACACTTAAGTAATATATAAATATGAATACAATATTTGATTTCTGCAAATAGAGCCCTCTAAATCTTGCACACTGCACCTTTAACTCAAAGCAATGCACAACCATCACAGGTGAGATTGTCTGAGCTTGAGAGACAGTTGGGAGCTGCAGAACAATCAGTAATGTTAGGCCTCTTTAGGCTACCATCTGTGACAGCGCTTGAAATCTTGAAATTCAGTACTCTTACTTAAAAATGTAAGGCATGTAAGATTTTGGCATGTACATGACCATCAACTGTTAATTTGTCAGGTATAAATTGGTCCTGTGCACCTAATAAGCTTAATTGTTGCATTAAAGATTTCAAACAATATAAAAATTTAAAAAAAATAAATAAATACAGAATTCTTCCTTGACCCTATCTGGGCACGGATCCTGCTGATAAAGTCGACTTGAGAAAATGGAAAACTCTTTAGTTAAGAAGAATATACACTTTATTTTGAATAAAAATCTTTAGCGTTGTTTTAGGGAAATGCATTCTCTTTAATTCAAAGGCCACAACTCACTTAAATCACAAAAAAAACACACAACCATCATTCACCTAATTGCCACAAAATTGTTTGGTAGACTGACATGATTTTGTGATTTGAGCCTTTTCAAATCAGCAAAACCTTTGAGTAAAGCTAACCTACTGAATTTTCTTTTACTAAAGCTGCAAACTATATGTTTACAGTGGATTTATTTTAATAGTGGCACAAGACTGTAGTTTGAAAAAAAAAATGGAAGAGACAAATATAACAACTGACTGTAAAAAGAAAAAATAAACAAAAAAAAAACCTTATAGCATTACATACGTCACACCGATCAAACCCTCTTCGGCTTCACTGCAACACATATGTCCACTTGATTGATTTCATTTTCTGTCATCAAACCTCATTCTTTGATGAAGTAAAAGTGATATGTCATGTTTTAGTAAGTCTGATTCTCTGAAGATCTGTCATTGATATAATGAAGAGCCCTTGAGATTTTAATTTCACTGAAAACTAAAGTCATTTAATTGTGAAATAGAAGATTGGAAAGACTGGAAAACTGATTTGTTAAAGAATATTTTTTTGCTGCCCCGTTTCTTTATTTCCAAGTGCTTCTTGCAAAGCTCAGTTACAGTATAAGGCTGATAGGTCTCCATGATTTGTGCTTCAACAGCTCACAGTAGAGGCAATTCATGTGATTCTTTTATATTTTTTGCAGAGTACATGTATGCAGGCTTTATAACTCAGAGGGAATGACTATGCAAATACACACAAGTATTAACATCAAGTCTTGTTTTTTTAAATAATGTAAACATATACATCTTATTTGAGGTCAGAGCATTGATCCTCTTCATGTCTGTTTATATATATATAAAAAAACCAAATATTACTGGAGCATTGTCCGGATGTTTTTCGGAGTGGACTCATCATTCAGGTGTTTTGTGGTAAATCTGAGGAGAAAGTAAAAGTGAATGTGAGATGGACTTTTGATACGGATGGGTTATAAAACATCTCTGTCTAAAGATCCAAAGGACTAAAGACACCTCCTTTTTGTCCCCCATAGCTTTTTGTACTGTGAGAGGTCTGAATTCTATGAAGGGGCGGCTATAGCTCAGTTGGTAAAGGCAGTTGCTTACGGACCACAGGGTGAGTGGTTCGATCCCCGGCCCTGGCTATATGTCAAAGTGTCCCTGGGCAAGACCCTGAACCCCTAACAGCCTATTCCCCTCCCCAGCTGTGCAGTGCCGGTCCAAGCCCGGTAGAAATTGGGGAGGGTTGCGTCAGGAAGGGCATCCGGCGTAAAAACTGTGCCAAATCAACATGCGGACAATGATCCGCTGTGGTGACCCCGAACTCACGGGATAAAGCCGAAAGGAGAGAGAGAGAGGTCTGAATTCTATGTGTGAGATGTCAGGTATTTGGTACGGAAGCTGAGAGCGGCCAGAGACGCAGTTTTTATGCAGTTATCTTGTAATAACAGGAGTAAGTATTTTCTGCATGACTGTCTTAATATTTACTATAGTAATGAAGTTATTAGAGTATGGAGATAAAGAGTGCTTTCCTGGTCCCTTCCCTCACTCCCACATGACTGTAGTACTAAAAGAGCAGCAGGCGTCGGGTCCAGGGAAAATAACATTTCTCATCTGTCTTATTATTCTGACATTTTTCTAATTCTGAACAGAAATAATAAGCCTTGGTAATCTGTCTTTTCAAAGGGGACCGGGGGCCCATTCTTGTTGTCATGTCTCATGCAATATGCTAGATTAAACTGCATATTGTAGCTTTGCGTACGCAAGATAAAAGATAAAACTGATGGTTCCAACATCTGCAAAGCTACTGGCCATTTACACAGGGATCAGATTCTTAAGGTCTGCATTTTATTCTTGTGTGGCCATTTTAATTTTACTCCGTTTCAATCCCTTCTAAATTTTTACATAGTTGATATTCTAAATGAGTCAACACAACAACTGACGCCTTAAAAGGATTTAAAAGCTTGTCTTTCAGGAAACAGAATATAAGATAAAACTGTAATTAAACTACAATAAACCAGCTAATGACCTAATATTTACATCAACACAAACTGAAAATCGCCAGTTCAATTGAAAACCCCTCTGTATGTCTCATTCTACCACCATTTCCTGTATTACCAACAAAAGGTGTTAACATGCTTAATATATATATTTAAAAAAAAAAAAAAAAAAACATACACAGAAACAGTTCTGCATGCTACAAGTAATGTGATGAACAGAGTCTATACTGAGTGAATGTAACCTACCTGAGGGCATTGAGGAGACCTTCTACGTTGTCTGCTGGCTGGTCCTTTAGGACTTTTATGCAGCCTTTCATCTAAAAAGTAACAACCAAACAAACAAACAAACAAAAAAAAAAACAGAGCATGAACAGAGAAAATCTAGATCTGTATTCAGCCAATGTACAGCTTACATCTAGACTTACATCTATCTTGGAGGATTTGTTGAATGCGCCATTGGGGTGGACGTGGTCATAAAGGATGATGACCCCAACCATGACCCTCATGCAGAACAAAAGAGTCTCCTCACTGCTAAAACGGCTTGAATATTCTCTACATAAAGATTCACATAAGAACATAAAAATACATTTTATACATTTTATAGAAGCAAGAGTCAGTAAAATCTCAACATTAGCTATTGTACCAAGGTCAGACAATTTTTGTTTGATTTTAAATAGCTGCTGTAACAAAAATCTGTGTCTCAAAATGTCAAAGTTTTTCTGTGAGACCAGAGATATTGACATTTCTTTTAGTTATATGTGTTGTATTTTGCTACAAAGAATTTGCTTTTATTCTACAAATTGCTAAGAATTTCATGATTGTGTGTGTGTGTGTGTGTGTGTGTGTGTGTGTGTGTAAAACTCACGGTGTCTCCAGCATAACTTTACAGACGCTGGCCATGGTGCTGAGACAGTCTGTCGTGTTTTCCAGTGGAAGAGTCTTGTTCTACAGAACACACAACCCCGACACGTGACTGATCACTGAACGATTTGCAAATGTGTGCACATCCACATGCTCTTCTGGCTTATCCCATAAGACTGGGGTCATTACAGAGGGTGCAGATATAATTTTTTTCCATTGTAAATGAAAATTTTCCCTATCCATTTACACTTAGTCATGAAAGTGAAAACATTTTCTTCTAAATGTAAAAATTGTATTTAAAAAAATAAATCCAATCAAATCAAAAACAGATATGTACAAAAGAATGGGTGCAAAAACAAAGGGGTCTGAAAACTTTCTAATGCTTCTCTACATGCAGCAGAATTTCAAAGTAACACATCCCCACAATGTAAGTATTGGTATTTTCACCTCTGTCACAAAGTTTGTAGTTGCATTGCTCAGTGTTTTCAGCATCGGCGTGGCCTCAGCATAGAACAGAGACATCCTGTTAGCCATCTCATTGTTGACTTCATTCTCTATGTCCAGCTGTAGGTACAGATGCAAATAACACAGATTAATAAGAACTGTCAGTGCAGGAGGGTTTGTTTTCTTAGGCTCAGTATTTTTTAATATATAATATTATATAAATAAAATTATAATAGTATATAGTATTATTTTATCTGTTATCTGTTTTTCCCAATTTCATGATTCGTATCATTCTAAGATTGTATCCTCTTAACAAGAGAAAGTAGTGCAGACAATGAATTGATATCAATCTGACTGCCGTGAGTGGGGAAAAAAAAAAAAAAATCACCTTAGAGCAAGCAAATGTGGACCTAAGTTAATTATCATATTTCCACTTCCTTGACAACTCACATTCATGTTGTTTATCCGGTTTCGACTGATGGTTCTTCTGTAGTAGCTGAAGTCATTCTGGATTGCAGGAATCCTCATCTAAAGGAAAGGAAGAAAGCAGGGCATCACATTTAACAATCGCTTAAATAAACAGAACCAATGTCATCTTTCCTACAAATAACAAATATGTACTGTCTGTGATACAGGAAGGTTATGTTTTTGAGGGTGTGAATGTATTGGGAGATGAACCCCCCCCCCAGTGTTCAGTGCAGACCTTGAGTTCATCAAAGCGCAGTGTGAAGTGAAGAATCTCAGCAAACTGTTTGGCCAGCGCCTGCTCCCTTTCCAGGTGCTGCGTAGGTGTGAGGGGTGGACATGTCAGGGACATCAACAGACTCTGCAAAGCCTTCTCTGCAGAAAAACACACAGACAAGTTGTCAGTTGCTGTTGAGGTATCGCTACTCTCCTAATATATTTAGTTTGTTATGAGACGATGTTTAGCTTAAAGGCTTTCATGTCAATTCCAACCCACCATTTTTTAAAATATAATTTTAAATAAAATAGTTTTGTATCTAAGAAATGTAGCCATCCAACCTTAAACTGTTTAGTTTGCAGTTATAGGGGAAGCAAAAATCTTTTTTAAACTTCCAGTATATTTTTAAAGCTAAAACACATTTCCCCTGTATTTAACGAGGAAAGTGACTGAATACAATTAACAAAAACAATTTGGCTGTCATTAAAAACACAGTAAAACAAAACACACCTAATCTAAGTGAGAAACTGTAGAACTTCTTAAGTTTGATGACCAGTGGGCACACTGAGTTCCAGGCTCGCTCCTGCAGCATGAGGTCACTGGGATTTTGAATTGCCTGCAACAAAAATAAACAGCATAACCGCATCAGACAAAGTCCCTAGTACATTTGGTGGATTCAACAATTAAGAACTCAGTGGGACACAGTTCTTTTTTGTTTGTTAGTTTTTTCATTTCTTACATCTCTGATCTCCTGACCAGCTCCTTTGTACGCCTGCAGGCCAGACAGGATGCTTTCTGAGTCCTGAAGGACTGAGTTCACCTGGTTCCAAACTTCTCGCTCTCCCTCTGTTGGCTGTGCATCTAACAGAGAGACACACACACACTTATTGCTTTAATATAGGCAGAATAAATCCTCTTGTAATTACTGATACATCTTTAAATCGTCTACACATAAATTTAAACACTCAGCTATAGACTCAAGGGATCAAGACATATTTTTGGTGATTAAGTATATTGTTCCCTCATCTCTGTAACTAGCTGTACGTGTTTACTGCATCCCACCTTAAGATATCAAAAAGTAGCATTTCTCTTATAGCAATAAGAACCATAATAAGACTTAATTTGTAGGTATAGCAATGTTTGATGACTGACTGTAAAAGATCAATAAGTGCACAGCATGTGGGGAAACTTCAAATGTTCTACAAACCTCATTTCCAGAAAAGTTGGCTAATTGCATTAAATGTAAATCAATAGAAAAGCTATGTTTCGCAAATTATGTGAAACATATTTTTAATTCTAAATAAAACAATAAGATCAAATGTCAAAACTAAGTGTTTTTTTTTTAATGTTCATTTTGAATTTGAGGATCACAGTTTATGGCTGCACCCACAAATGCAAGTTAATTTACATCAGTTTACGTTTAACACAACATCCCAACTTTTGTGGAAATGGGTTTTTTTACTACAAGGAAATTGTCTCCGCAGTCTGGTTTACAGCAGGCTGCAGCAAACTCTTGAACAGACGTGGGCCACAAAGTTTCTACTGTGAAACCTACAGACCTGACAATTGTTTTGTTTCACATTTATTTCATGGTTATAACAAGAAACAAATGGCTCAATAAGAGTGTAAACTGTTTGCACTGCTCTACAGAAATCATGTATCTCAATATATATCTAAATATGTTTGGCAATCTAAGTGGTTTACCAGCTCAGGAAATGTTGTGATGCGTTTTAATAAGGTTGGAGCTAATATAAGCTGTAAATATGCATTATAATACATCCTTTAAAGTCTACAAAGAACTAAAGTTCTCAGAATAAGTCTGGGCTACTACAAAGAGCCAAGCTCCACAAAAACAGCTCTAAATATAGAGTATCACTGACATTAAAACTCAGTGTCCGGGGTCTGTTTTACATTTCAAACCCTTCCACTCCCATCATTTCCTTTTTGCTGAATAAACAAAGCCTGAGCTTGGCTGCATTGTGAGAGTGGATAAAATGCCACTGTGGAGGAGTACAGTGTTTTTTTTTTCCTGCAAATGTAAGAAAAATATCAAAGCAGATTTATTTGCTGTGTCAAAACATTTGCTAATTTATCTATTTTACAGGGATGCACCTGTAATGTTTAAAATAATAGTTTGATGAATGATACAAATGTTTTGCTGTTCATTTTGATATAGTTAAAAGGAAAAAATACATTTTTATTTTAACAAAAAAAATAAATTATCTGTCCTTCATCAGACGTTCTTTAAGGAGAAACCCACTGAAACAACTTTTAATAAGACCTCTAAATTTTATCTGTCGGCTACCTGATGATAGAGCAAACAAGAACGTTGTTGTGTACATGCGCCGTGCTTCCTACTTAATGCTAAAATTAGCCCACAATAATATTTCTACATCTCTCTGTGTTAGCTGCCCATTTGACCTGCTGCAGCTGCACTAACTGACTGCCTTCTTCCTCCTTCACAGAGCAGCACTGGTTAAAGCCTGGAAATATTCTAAACAAACAGGAGCTGAATCACTATGGTCAAACTCCTAAACTTTTCAATGTGCGTTTGAGGAGCAAACATTCAGCATAGGAGTTAAAGAATTAACAGTTGCACACGAGCAGATATACTGCATTTTAACCAGAACAACCCAGCTATAATCTATCATTTAGCTCTGCTCACTAGCAATGCTCCTTACATATTAGCTAACAATTACTTTTGAAGCTTTGGGTCTCCACGACTGACTGCACTGACAGACAGGGTATTTGACAAAGAGAAAAACAGCGATGCAAGGAGTAAGGCAGAGCTATTTAATATGCTGCATGTATGACTACTGAAATAATATTTTACCCATTTTAAACAAATCACTGTATAAAATACTCTGCTGGGCCGCCACACTCTAGGTAATTAATGGGAATCACAGCAGATTCTTTTCATTTAAAAAAAAGAAAAAAGCACTCCCCCTCCCCCAAATCATCTAACTACCTAAACTACACTAAAATAAAATCATTGGCCACTGTCATCTGATGCCAGTCAACAAAGCAAATACTGGCCAATAATAGCAATGTATGGACAATAAATTGGTGCATCCCTACTATTTTATGTAAAAAAAGAGTAATAAGTTAGATAATTTAATAATTTGTAGTGATAAAACATGGAGAAATGAGTTATATCTTAACAGCATTCATATGTTAAACTAATCCTGAATATATAAGAGATAACATGATTATGTAGAAAGAAAAACAAGAAAAATAAAACTTACTATACATACAGAGCCATGCAAGGTGACAAATTAGGAAAGGCAGACAGAAAAGGTTATGGGTCAGCTACATTCCTATAACTTGGCATGCAGAGATTCGAATTTGAATTTAACATCCATCATGAATAATAAAGACAGCTTTCAGTGGAAGCATAAGACATTCAATTGTGAATGTTGACAATTCAATAGCTGAATAGACTGACCCCTGACAAGTTAGAGTGGCCAAAGAGAGGTTAAAAGAAAAATACATCTGGAGGGGAGGACTGGACTAGCAGAAAGACAGGCATAAGCTGTGCTCACTTTCAAAGTCAAGGAAAAAGTTTGGCCCCCCTTCAAGCTCTGTGCAAGTGAGCACTTTTAACAGATTCCCCATTTGGTTTCTGCAAGAGAGAAAACAAGAAAGAGAAAGAAAGAAAAGCATGTGTGATGTTAAGAAGTCATTAAAGTAGTTATCTGGACACAGATAGGAGATCAGCGCTCAAAAGAGCAGGAGGTCAGGACTGAGTGGAAGAAAGAAGGGAAAAGCAAAGCGGCATCCTTCATGGCTTTGACATCAGGATCAGAGACCTGCTGACAGAGAGGTAACAGCAGAGCCAGTTACATCTTTCACACCCCCTCCCTTCCTGCATCCATTTTCTTCCAATCCTGTGCCAGACTTACTTTCAAAGTCCAGGAAAAAGTGTGGATAGTTCTCTATTTCCCTTGTTAGGACTTTAAGCAGGTTACCCATTCCAGCAAACCTAATGGTCAAAATACAGTGGTAAAAACAACACAGAAAAATATGAATACATGAAATTTGATGCAAAATACATTCAATGTATGGACAAAAGGCCTGAAAAAGTTATAACCCAGTTAGACATTTTCCTTTCTCATTTCTTTTCCTTATAAAACATTTACTGCACTTAGGTGATCTCCATTTCAATAATTGCGTGTGACTTCTAAATGTAGCCGCGTGTGCCGATTTAGGCCAGTTATTTTAAGGGTGGCACAATCACTGATTTTCCATTTTGAATCAGCATTACTCTGTAGAGATCGGTTTTTATTTAGACATTAAATAATCGTGCAAGTTTGTCAGAAAAGCCAAATTACAGTGACTATGATTTAATATTAAACTAAATAAGAAGAGAAAAGATCCATAGGGCAGTGAACACATTTTACAGACAAGCAAATTGTGACAACTTAAAGCACATGAAAATTCCTTCATCACACAAATATGACTCCTCTACAACAGAGGTTGTTTCTATATGTTCTGATTGATAGTAGTAGAGAACATTTCAGTCTGTATAAAACAAATTTTCTTCAAAAATCTCACAAGATCAAATGCGTCACATTGTTTCAACCAACAGTTCAAACAAATATAAGGCTGAAAACCGAATGTGAGGCCTTTATTCTGACTGATCATTTGAGCTCTGCAATAGCCTTCAATAAGTGGCACTTCATAAACTAATTTGGTCCCATTGATGAACGGAAACACAGGTGAAGGGAACCCAAATAAATGTATTTCTACTGTAGAGGTGAATTTGTTTGTTTTTATCAGTATGCAAATACACTGTTCTTATTTAAAAAAAATCCATCCTAGAAAAGTGGAACTTCCTTCACATTATGGGTGGGTATGCATATGCTATGTCTCCCTGTTTTAGTGGGTAAAAAGGCTGAACAAGCAACATTTCCTCCCACCTTTGCTGGAGCAGTCTCAAAGTTTCCTTTATTTCTTTAACTTAGTCTATTCTAAACATGGCCAAACACAGTCATGTACTGTAGTTCGAAATGGCAGTTATACTTTATAAAAGGTTTAATTGGAGGCCAAAAGGCAGTAGGTAAGTAGCAATTTCCTGGGAAAAGTCTACCTTCTCAGCCATGGAGGGTGGTCACAAACTCTGTAATCACAGGACTTAAATGTACAGCAGGATAGCGTGAGGCTGTAATTACAGTAAAATGGTCACGGTACATCACAGGGAACTGCAAGTAGTAAAATTTAAAACAGACACTACATTCATGTCGCGTGGAAAACAAAAGTTGTTTTCTGAAGGTGACTTTTATAAAAGAAAAGAAAATGATAAACTGTTAAGGCAGATTTATACTGTACAAAGATTTAAAAACATTCGCTTTTTTTTTTTTTTTTTTTTTTTAAGACAGACACAGAAATCCAATTTTCTCTGACGTGTGAAGTCACAACAAAAGCGACACTGTGCTGCAGTATGCACATGATAATCATACTGCATGTCTTTGCACAGCCTCCAGCAAGCCAGCTATTTTCAGTCATGGTATTCATTCCTTGTCACACAATCACAAATTTATACTCTTGTGACAATTCAGTTTAATTGTACAGAAATTTAAATCTTCACAACATGTCTGATCCTAAGTGCCTTGAAACCACAATGAAAATTTGATTAAAGACGAAAAAAATTAACCAGAAGAGGGCGTTGCTAGCTTACTTTTACTTGTTACAGGCAAGGCTTAAACTTGTGAACAATACCATGCAGGTAAATGTGCCATAGCAACATTGATTGTCCGAGACAAATCCCGACTTACAGCTACAACAAGTTCTCATACAGTCTCGCTTGCCTTGATCTCCAGCTAAACACTGGTTTCGCTAGCCTCAGGTACCAGTTTATTGTTAAAGCTCAGTTCAATTAGTGACAATTGTAAGGAAGCTGCTTGTTCCGGATGCACGACAGATCATCTGACAATAAAAAGGTAAAAACATAGTTTTAAGCTTTCAAAAAAAGAATGCCAATATGAAAGTCTCTTCCACTGCTGTCTCCCCGGGGACACCCTCGTGGCTGCCCACTGCGCCTCCCAGGGGGATGGGTTAAATGCAGAGAAAGAATTGTTATTGTGATGTGTTTGTGCAATATGTATGTATGCTCAATGACAATAAAGGTTGTTGTGTTCACATGTTCACATAAAGTGCCCAAAATGTAGCTGCATTGCCCTTTAGGATGTTAAGGTAACTGCTGATTAAAGAAAAATCTACATTTCTAAACAACTGTTTAGAACAACTATAAAAAATATATATATACATTTTTACATTACCCATTTATTTTGTGCAAGCTACATCCCAAATATTGTACACAAAAAAAAAAACGTAAGACGGCCAAAAACTTGATATACACACAATTGTTAATTTTAAGCATGGAAAATATAATAGTGTGTCTAAAAAGGAAGAAAAGGAAGGAAATTAAACAGCAGACCTGCACTCCAAATACAATTCAACTCATACTCAGAGGAATATACAGAAGGTGAAGAAAAGTACTGTAAATCATAAGAATCACTATGGTTTGAATAAACTTAAGTCTGTTTAAAAGCCTAAAATCACATCACCAAACACAGATGCAACACCTGGGTTAACACAGCTGGGATGGGAATTTATGCTATTAATTACTTTCAAACAATGACGAGACCCCCCCCCCCCCCCCCCCCAAATAAACAACAACAACAGGAGAACAAATAAACACAAACAAAACAAAAGTAGAAGTAGGAGCTAACAAGCATGAGTGTGCAGAGAGACTTGAAACTTAGCACTTGCGTAATGCAATTCTCTGTAATTTAGTGGTGGAGCCATAATGCGTATAGAACCACACTTGGAGAACCAGGTTCTTAGTTAAGCCAATTGAGATTTTGAACACATTTATTCAACCTGATTAGAAGCACCATGAATTTAGATGCATTTTCTCATCGTCATCCTTCAGTCTATACATGAGAATGTAGGGATTTTTCTAGTCTGCTTGTTCCTCTTTCACTACCATTTATCTATATGGCCAATATTGAAAGTGTGGAAACTCTGACTTTCCTCTTTCCCATAGTATTTAAACTATCAGCTGACATGGGTTAGATTAAGGGGAAATGTCACATTTATAAAAAGGGATACTCTGTAAATTTCCTTTTTTTAAGACCATTTACAAGAAAAACAGATTTTATAGTAATAAAAAGTAAAAGAAACTCCCTGAAACAGGAATAAAACAGAACAAAAAAAACACTTTCCACTATGATAAGTGATGCGATGAGTTGATCTGTGTTGCAGAAACTGACAAACTCGCCAACAACTCCACAATCCACCTTTGACCTCAATTAATTTTTTGGAATGAGTGAGATCCGTTTGTCATCCAGGTTCCACGCTCGTTTTGCTGTGAATGTTAATGAACCATGAGCATTAGTCACGGACAACTCATGTTTACCTATTGTAGTTTGCTGGAAACTGCAACATGATATGTTTGAGTTCATTTGGCTTCACATAGCAAATCCGCAAGCGACTACTGAGACATACGAACATGACAATGACAATGCTAAGCAGTAAATGATCTGCACTTATATAGCACTTTTAAACCTATTGGAACTCAAAGCGCTTTACACTACTTCTCATTCACCCATTCGCACTCACAAGCACACACACACACACACACACCGATGGGGGAGCCAACACTCACCAGGAGCAACTAAGTTGGGGTTCAGTCTCTTGTTCAAGGACGCTGCGACCAGTGACCGGAGGAGGTGGGGATCGAACCAACATTTTGTGAGATTAGTGGACAACCGCTCTACCTTCCTGCCCCTGTCAGTGCAGGCCATTAACACACACACACACACACACACACACACACACACACACACACACGAGCTTCGGGGATCGAAACAACAACCCTGGGTTCGGTGGACGACTGCTCTAACTCCTGATCCACAGTTGCGCCGGTGAAATGATATATATTGTGCAGGCCAAGTCATGACGAACATACACTAGTTAAAGCTTCTTTTACACAAACTATAATTTCTTTGATAGCTTTCAATAGTTTTCAACTTCGCTCATTTAAGACTTATTTGCCTCAGGTGTTATATTAATAATAGTGGATACATTTTTATTGCTCAATATGTTAATATTAACAGACCTTTTCTCTGATATTAAGATGTTTTATTTATTCAGATTCATGGGGCCAGAAAAAAAAAAGATAGTTAAGCGATTTGATGAGTTGGCAGCAGGAATGTTTAGAATTTTGATTTATCACTACGAATATTGCACAAACAAAACCTGTCACATCAGTACGTAGATAATTAAACAATAAGCAATCATGCTTATTATCAGTATATCATTATTTATTTTTCACATTCCATAAATACAAACTAAATGCTTCTCTTTAACTGCCTTTACTGAGGCTGTTTAAACAGCCCCTGAAGGAGAAAGTTTTGGTCTTAATAAAACAAGTGCAGGCTAATCCCTGCCACTCTCATGTCATGATGTGCTTCAGCAGCAGCTTACAGAGTAGTCTTAACCAAACATGACCACACTAGCCTGAAAACTGTTTTTATAGGAGAAGAGCATGCATGAGTGTGTGTGTATGTGAGAGTTTGTATGTGTGTGAGTCACGTACCTTCTCTGTTGGAGGACCACAGGCTGCTGGCTATAACATCCGCTTTTTTCTTTGCCTCTGAAAAAAAAAGTTAATAAAACACTAAATAAATAAATAAATAAATAGATAGATTTCTTTTAAAATCAATATGGACTGAGTAGAGGTAAACGATATGGGTCAGAAAACAATCACACAGCATGTTTTAAATATGTGTGTGCATGCCCATCTGTTCCCATTGTACATCTGTAAACAGTCAAGGTCAATTATATCTAAAATTCCTCATAGCACCATATCATCCCAGTAGACCACTTCGATCTCAGAATGCAGGCCTACTTGTGGTTCCCAGAATTTCCAAAGGTAGACTGGGAGATACCTTTAGCTATCAAGCTCCTCTCCTGTGGAACCAGCTCCCAGATCAGATTCAGGAAGCAGACACCCTCTCTACTTTGAGGTCTAGGCTTAAGACCTTCCTCTTTGATAAAACTTATACTTAGTTATAGTCATGCTGCTATAGGCTTAGACTGCTGGAGGACGCCCCTGATGCACCGAGCTCCTTTCCTACTCTTGTCCCTCTCTCCTCTCCTCTCACCCCACAATTGTCACCACTGTATGAAATTAACTTTGTGTCTTCTTTCTCCCGTGGTTGTCCTTCTCCTTCTCTGTCTACCTCTCTCTGTCCCTTTCTGCAGGTGTCCCCGGCTTTGGAGCTGTGTGTTTTCTAGTGTGCAGCTACTGGTCTTACCAACCTGCACAAGGTTTTGTTGTTGCTCTTTTCTTTTTTCCTCTCTCCACTTTCCACTCACCCTAACTGTCCAAGCCAGATGGTTGCCCACCCTGAGCCTGGTTCTGCGGGAGGTTTCTCCCGTTAAAGGGAGTTTTTTTCTCTCCACTGTTGCCTATGGCTTGCTCCAGGGGGAATTGTTGGGTTCTCTCTATACATCTTTATAATCTTGACTTTATTTTGTAAAGCACCTTGAGATGACTTTGTTGTGAATTGGCGCTATATAAATAAAGTTGAAAAAAAAAATGAGACAGTGACAGTCTGCAGTATCAACTTTCCACATTAATCAACTCTTATTCTTCTTATGTGTACAAGCACTCAGCAAACAAATACAAGCCTGCCCGCATCATAAAACACACCACTGAATTATTCAGCAGGGAAATCTACACCCTTGTATGTTAAATCCAAAATAAAGCTGATTAAGCATCAGTCTGTTGCATGTTCACTGGAGTATTAAATGTCCTCTGACAAAATGTGGCTGCTAATGGTCACTGGGATCCACTGTACCGTGAATCCCTCCAGGGTGAGAGGAGAAATTAATAATAAAAACAACCTTTGTCATTGAGCACGTATACATTTTTGCATACGTTACAATGAACAGGTGAAAAAAACTGGCATTCATCATATCTTACAAATATAGAGGCGACTAAAACTACATGCATCTTAAAATTTTATTTACCACCACTACTACTACTATCTGAGAATATTCTAAGGGTTTAAAACATATCTTTTTTTCAAAAGAACTGTGACCTAGATACAAATTAAACAGTACAAAAATCCAACCTGTCAGCGCTTTCTGAAAGAAACTACACTCACCCTGATTGTAAAATTAGCTTATCATAATACTACATTATGACATATTTTTGGTAATTTAAATGGAGATATTAATCTGATCTAGTTTTACTCAGTAATCCATATAAAACAGAATACAGACAAAGAGAACTGAACATGTTACAGGAGAAATTATATATATATAATGTACAGATTCTCCCAGACAGGAATGGGATGTCTAGCCCCAAGCGTTTCACTCTTTCTGGATGAGCGCACATAAAAAAAAGTTGGGATGGATGGATGGATGGATGGACAGACCCATAGGGATACTAGGCAGTATCCTTATAAGGGCATAGCTGTGTGTTACTAATCCCCACAGTCTGACACATGAGTGGACTTCAAACTCATGCCACGCTAGGTCCACAGACATAGACACATGTATGCACACTTCATGTGTCCCTTCTGGGCCTCTTTGAAACACAGACATGCAAAGCCACCATGTGGACAGCACAGACTGAGCGCTGATGAGAGCAGACACTTTAATTATTACATATCCAAATTTTCTCTCTTGATTTCTACTTTTTTAATCCACCCACTCTTTTCTTTCTCCTTTGTTGCCTTGTTCCTTTCTCTCTCTCTCTTTCATTGTTGCTGTGTTTGGAATGTTAACACAGACACTGACAGATGTCACCAGGCAGTCAACTAACTTACAAAACCCTGAATATTATTAATTTAATTAGCCAAGAAGCCTATTTACAAAAACAGCCAACAGACATGAATCCAGATTGGCAAATAGCCATTGGCTATCATTTAGGTATAACCTCTTCAGTGAGCAACGCCAAAATTTAGCCAGGCAGTCAGCAGATGAGTCAGTCAGGAAATCTGTCAATCATCCCAGTAGGTGGTAGAGCCATTACAAGGAGGAGGGGGATACATACAGCTAAAAAATAAACATGTTTTTCAGGAAATATCAATCCAGAGCAGGAATGGAATTTTCCAGTCGTTTAACAGGAATAACACAATAATATAGCCCTTCTATGTCCCATAGTAAGTTAATACTCAAACAAGATGTAGCGATATAATTTATAATTGAGGGCTTTAATACATATGAATGTAGGCATATCAAGTTTCAAAAAAAATTTTTTAAAACCTAAATTGAATTAACAAATTTACCTCAGTTTGTGATTATATCTTAGTTACTGTATCTTAGAGGATGACACATTGAAGTCACACTCACCACCTTTTTATAAGAACAAGTGAAAAGCTCCTACCAATTTACCTGCTCTCAGCCTGAAATCCAATGCTGCATCAATGTGTGTGAAGAATACTAATTGCTGCTGATGTAATGAGAACTGAATTTTAAAAAAAAGTGTGCGTCCTGTGTCCTCATTTATGGATGTTAATTTGCACAATGTGTGCAAATGTTTTATTTCAGTGACATTATCTATTAATTTACACAGCCAGGCTCTTAAGTGTCTTTAAATCTTGGAATCTCGACAATTGCCCTTAATACATCCCACCAAAAAGACATTAAATACTATCATCATGACAACATGAACTGTCTCTCTTGTGCACAGCCACACGCCTTTGCCTCAGACGCCTTGTGTAAGAGCCATCTGTTTCCATGGTGACAGCAGAGACGTCCGTTAAAACAGGGGAAGCACATGAACATGACAGAGTGGAACCTCGGAGGAGATATATACACACATACACTTTGTTCTTCGATGGTTTACCGTTTGGAAAAAGGGAAGGTGTATGATGAAAGCAGCTGTCACTTCTGGTTGAATGCATGGCAAAGAAGCTGCCAAACCCACTGGGTAGAACCTGAGAGTGACAGTCTGCAGGGCGGGTGATAAAGACAAGAAGAAAAATGAAAGAAATAACCCTGAGGGAATTTGCTCAAAAAAAAAAGGAATTGTTATCCAAACAAAGTCCAAAAACCTACAAAGGCAGGGCAATATTAATAATTATTGCGTCGCAGAAGGGAATAAACTGACGAAAGAAAGTAGAACAGGACCCGCTGTAGAGCACATCTGAAAGTTAGTCAAAAGGGTTTTCCCTTCATGTAGAAGTGTTTTTAAATCTGATCCACGTGAATACAGGAAACTGTTGGGACATGACAATCTGAAAGGCACAAGTGTCTTTGAGGTGCATTAATGTGGAACACCGATTGTCCAGTGGAAGCCCGACTACAAGGATCTGTACTCAAAGTTTACACAAGAAGACAAAAGATTACATATCATACAGTTCACTGGGTTTAATGGACCATAAGAGCAAACATTCACATAAACCTCTTATCTGCCATAGCAGTTATATTTACAAAGTGTGTTTACTTGTCCAACATTAGCTCCAAACCACCCAGTACTCAGCAAATCAGTGAGTACATATTATAATCTAATGCAAATTTATCCAACAACAGATTGAAGTGTGGTTTTTCTACAACAAAGCCAAAACCGGCAGACAGAAAAATGTCAAAAGACGCTGATATACACTATGCACAGGAAACTGTGGCAAACACGGATTACAACTATGCCATTACTAACAGTGAATGAAACATTGAGGCACTTAACAGAATATGTTAAGTGGCTTCTACACGCCAGCCTTAAAAATGACACAAAAAAACAACAACAACACTGTAAGCTGCAGTGACATACAGTAGATTTTACTGGAGGGCTATTGAATTATAGATTTGTGTCATACTATGTTGAAATGTACAGGAAACGGGTAAATTCAGTTAAGTAAGACCCCGTGTTTGGATACTCAGCTTGCAGTGATGGGAGCGTGATGAGCACAGAGATACAAGGAGACAAAGTCAAAGAACATTTATCAAGGTTGACTGCTTAAGTGTTTTAAAACTGTTTTATCAGATAAAATATCTAGACCTGAAAGTATGACAGGTGCATCAGGAAAAAAAAAACATGAAAGATGCTGACACAACTCCCTTAGGCTGTAATATTTACTAAATAATGTTATATATAATTCAACTCTCTCTCTCTCTATAAAAAAAAATCAATGAGTAATTAATAAAGTGTGAGCACAATAATGATAAAACTAATAATAAGACAGCAAGATTCCAGAGCTGGGTCTTTCGTCATAACTTTGTTTTTCCTGGAATCTCTACATTCAGAAAAACACATCAGAGTTGCAGTTTAGTGATTGTAAACACATCACTGCTATAAATGATAACTATTCCCTGAAAAAGTTTTGCCTTGTTGCCAGTCGTCTTTACATAAATAACATCAATTCAATAATCATCATCTGAGTAGAGTAAGTCATACATGGTTATTACTGTTTTACAAGCAGCTATTACTAATTTGTGCACAAAACTCCAGCAGTAATTATGCATCTAAAATCTAAGAGAAGCTTAATGCACCCAGTACTTGATTGTGTTTCTGATAAAGAGAATTTAAGTCACTCAATTGGTTGAATAATTCGAAATATGTATAAGCACCAATAAAAATCCATGCAGTTTGTGACCAAACTTAATTATAATTCCTGGCCAAGTCTGCTATTGCTTATCCATTACATCCTCCACAGAACTGGCAACAGGAGGCCTAGACACAAACTCTGAATAGTTTGAGAGCTGTTGATCACTAACTAAACTAAACTAAACTTGTAAATAAATTATTTACATGAATGAGCAGCATCTCCACAACTAAAAGGAACACACATTTCCCATGTGGTCACACAAGGGAAGTTGGTGTGCTAATTTTCGAGAGAGTAAAAGAGAAATACAGGTGCCAAGTGAGACCATTTTTGGATTAGATTTTCATATCTGTTCTTGGTATGTTTGGATGTGTCCCTAATGGCAAAACCCTGTCCCCTAATGCAGCGTGGAAAGCAAAAGAAAGAGTGAGGGAGCGACAGAAGAATAGGGTAAGGTAGGGAGAGACACATCTGGCTTCATCAGATACCCTCTGAGGGTTCAAAAAAGGGTTAACCCTCAATGGACATTCAATGGGCTGGAAGACCTCAAACCTCCCATGAGTTAATTAATGTGTATGAGTTTGTCTCAGTTGTGAAATACCTCTTTCTTTCTTTCTGCATGGCAACAGCTGATGAATGTTGATGGATTCAAAACAGCCCAATGAGCTCTGGTTTTAGAGATTTTAGAGTGAGAGGAAATGTGGACATCACTAACCTCTAGATGTACGTATCTGATTGTGTGAAATAATAGCAGGTTTCTGAACGTGGTCTTTATATTAAATGTATAAAATGTGATTAACATTAAAATGTGAGTGTGAATGACTGTCAGAGTATAGCCTGTTTCAGACATGAACTCGTCAGGGGGATCAGGTCCTGACATTGTTCCCTTTCAGGCATGTAGCCAACATTGGGAGATAACCTGTGTGAAATGCATTCTCAATTGCAACAAAATACTCAAGCGGTGGTGCTCAGGTACTATGATCAGGGGACAGAACATGGCCCAAAAAACAAAGCTGCGGAAGTGACAGTGTTTTGCTTTGTAATCTGGTTCTGCCCTTCCTGACAGAAGTTGACGAATTTTGTTGTCCTTCCAGTTCAGCATTGTTGTTGGGTTGAAAGAATGAATTAATTCTTTGCCTTCAGGGGTTTGTATTTGGCCGGTTTCGTGGCAGTTTTATGAAATGGACGTCATAAACATGTCCACTAAACTGATTGTGAATTCTCCAGAGTATTACCGCCTCTTCACTAATGAGCTCGGTTGGATATAAAATGTCGGGGCTAACAGACTTGGACGTTTGCGTTCACACATATACACCCACCCCAGAGAAAGTCTGGAAAATGTCTGAATTAGAGTTCATGTTTGAAAGGGGCTTATGTCTCTCTGTATTAGCCCCAAGACAGACAGGTAATCTGTCCAGGATGTACCCCGCCTATCGTCTAATGACATTTAGGATGAACTACATAAATGGTTGTAGATAATGGATGGATGAACTTCATTATGTGGATTTTATCTAGCTACATATTTTCCCCCCTCATCTACAGTGAATGCCATTCACAGTAATGATATCCTAAGCTTTAGTATTATTCTTACTTCCGTATGTTTTTTTTTTGACACCTAAGTATTTCAGCATGCTTTCAGTTAAAAACGCAGTTCAATATATATTTCAGTATACTTTTATACCCGTTTTAATTATGATATCATCAACATCTTATATTTGCCTTTTAAGTTTTTAAGGCTAATTGGCCCTGAAGTTTGCCCAACCAGGAAGGAAGCACATTTCATTTCAGCCATTTCAGCAAAAGGTAAACTTTCAGCTATTTTAGCAAAAACATCCCAGTAGAAATAGGGGAAGGTTGCATCAGGAAGAGCATCCAACGTAAAAACAAAATGATCCGCTGTGCTGGCACTGAACTCACAGGATAAGCTGAAAGAACAAACAAATAATATATAAAAATTACAACACGTGCGCAAAACATCTACA
Source organism: Channa argus (assembly GCF_033026475.1). Lineage (NCBI taxonomy): Eukaryota > Metazoa > Chordata > Actinopteri > Anabantiformes > Channidae > Channa > Channa argus. The sequence continues at coordinate 17,609,501 of NC_090213.1, read as the reverse complement.
GTCTTCTTAGCGCTGTGCTTGAAAATGTTTTTATTGGAAACACCGTCTTATGCGTGTCGATGTCCATTTATGGACTTCCATGACATTCATACAGCAGAGTGTGTGGAAAGTAGAATACCATGCTGGAAGAAGGGGGACGGAAATTTGGGCTTTTGTCTTACACGGAGCATTTACACAGGTTTGGAATTGTAGGCTGTTTAACATCACATCACAATATCATGAGAAAAAGTATGTCACCTTTAAAAAAGTGTTGTTCATAGAAATAACAAAAAACAAAATCACGAATGATCATTCTAAATACAGTAACTAAAAAATAAAAAACAAACAACGTTACTCCTTTAGTATGCAGTCATAACATGGGCTAAGACATACCTATGATGTAGGAACACAAAAAAACAGGAAACCAGAAGGTATTTTCTAAGCCGGCTGAACCTGATCAGCAGTTTCTGGAATCTGATGCCACTTTGCTTCCTCAGGCTGCGGTAACTCTCAGCATCTTCAGCATACATCCGTCAGCCCAAAAGCATGTTCAGAGGTCAAAGAGAAAATATTCCCTTTCCTGTATCCTGGTAGATAATCTACCAGTAACAATCTCCCTTTATTTTGGTATATTTCAAACCTAATCAAACACAGAATTGGTTTTTGTTTTGTTCCAGATTCCGAGTAGCACATTGCCAAGCTGGGTTACAGCTTGGCAAAAAAGAGGTTTATCTACATTGTCTATCTTTAGTGTCTGGGAGATTATTCACCTGTACCAGCCACTTTTGGCAAGTGATCAGACATGAAAAGTGGCAACTAGAAAAAATAATTTATATAATAAAGATGATATACTAACTGCTCACTGTCCTTTTGCTGAAACAACTTACAAAACCTTGGTCTGATATGTTGAGGCATCTGTCAATGAGGCAAGCAAACGTCCCTTTAACTACTGTGTATTAATTTGGATTTTCTTCCTCCCATCTTTAGAAGGGGTGTAACACCATTTGCATTTGAACTATTCGCCACAGGGTATTCTGTGTGACATATAAAACTAAATAATTATAGAGCCTAATACAATCTAATTAATGGCTATGTCATGTCATCTGCAGCACAAAAATAAAGACGTGGATGATCCTCCCAGAGAACTTTGGCAGTGTGTCAGTTAACTATTAACCAAAACATACTACTCACATTGCTACTGCTCGGTGCTTCAGATTGAACATACTGTGTGTTTCCCAGAGTAAGTAATTAAAGAGGCATCATTTTAATCTCATTTGTTTTATTGGATTCCTTTAAGGCTTCCCTCCCCACTAGTTTCAGTTCTTGTGTGGAAACCTGATCAAGTAAATTCCTAACATTCAAGCACCCCTGCATGTTACGTCGCCAGTTTTCTAATCACTTATATTCAACACCTATACTTGTTTTCGTGTGACTACAAAGTAAATTCCAAAAAAACAAGTGGAACTACTTCTAAAATGTTCTATGAAAAACCACTAGTTCGGTTAGTCTGTACTGTAAGTAAACCCATTTCCTCAAACAGGAACTTCTTATAAACCAAAACGAAATCAAAATCAAAACACCAATGACATGAAATAACTCGTTTAGGAATGTCTATGAAAAAGACTGGCAAGCACAAATTAATTGTTTAAATGGTGTGTTTCAATAAGTGTTATCAAACAAAGTATCCTAAGCTATATCACAAAGATCCCATCATAGTTGGAATTAAGTGTCTGCACAAGTAACCGTTAATACTGAAGGTTGTGACCTCTGACAGGCCTGGTATAATGTAGGAATGCTCACAACACAACAACAGCCTGCCTGTTCTATTGCTCTGCTTTAGAAAATTCTGTGACCTACGGCAAGTACTAAGTGGACGAGTTAGCAGTTGTTAGCATAGCTGTAAACACTAATAATGGGAGAAGTGGAGCTTGGCAGTAATGCCAGTGCAGCAGGTTTAAAGGTTCTGTTATCTTGGCACAGCTTAAACTACACATGCATGCACTTTATAAAACTACTGGGCATTTTGAAGGAAAGTGGTCACAAAGTGGCAAATGGCCAATGTCTGCTCAAGTTAAACCCATTAACTGTAAGCCAAAAAAAAAAACCACCAGCCTACCATTTACACAAAAAAACAACAACAACAATTGGCCGACATATATTTTGAAAACCCCTCTGCTGTTTTGACTGGCTGGGAAAACAGGCCTTCAAATTGGGTTAGGGGGGCTGCATCTCCCTCAGGCTCCTTTGCTGAAGCAAATGTGCTAGCAGGGCGTGTTAAGAAGCGTTCAGCTTAGCTTGAGTGGAGGTTGGCTGAGTTTTGCCCTAATATGGACACAGACCCGGGGGGTTGTGTGTGTGTGTGTGTGTGTGTGTGTGTGGGGGGGGGGGTAACCTGCACACCACCATTGTAATGGTTGCCTTGCGTGTCTCTGCTACATCATTGACAATCTTTATGCTCCATTCAATCTACTACTTCACATATCAGCACAGAATTTGACTTTGCAGTCGAGAAACTCTACATGCGTTTCACAAACTGAACAATTCTTCAGCAGTTAAGACTTGTTCATCAAGCACAGTACATTTTTAGTGCTCATGTCGCTCTCCCTCAAACTGTGCATCACATCTCTCCACCACACACACACACACACCCACACACCCCTCCAGCTGGGTTGTCTGCCTAATTTTTCACTTGCTCATTACAAACTCGCCACTATTCCTCCTCCACATCTGGATTCTGCTGGAGCGAGAATGAGAGGGACACTGATAATGGCAACAAAAAGTCACAATGGGCATTTTTCTGCTTGGAAAGCTGAGGAGGAGGGGTGTCATAGTAAACAACTCAGAGAGGCTTCTGTCAATACTGAGAAAGCGAGAGTGCGAAAGCAGGAGACTGCCAAAGGACATAAGTGTGCATGAACAATAGGAGGAGGAAAAAGAAATGAAGAAGTAGAAAAGTAAAGGAGGGCTTTCGGTATTTGGAGAGGAGGCGGCAGAGTGACTGTATAGCAGCTAGCTGCCATTAGTGCGTGGAATCGGACTCCAGGCGTAGAAATTCCTCCTACATCTCTGCTTAATGCCACTTCTGTTCTGCCAAGCCTTGCACGTCAACACCACTGCAGATACAAAAGGAACCATGTTTGTGTGTGACTGACTCTTGTGTGAAACTACTGTTAAAGAGTGTGTGTGTAATAGCATCAAGCAACTGCCACCACCACAGGCTCATTCTCTGCTGGGTGAAGGTCTGGCAAGCTGTGTTAACTGAATCTATACAAAACCCTGGCAGCAACATTGGCCTAAACAATATACTTAAACAGATTTACTACTGCCCCAGATTACATACACTCTGTTTGACTTGTTACTAGATAGTGCACATCAAATCAGACTTCCTTTTATTAATGCATTTATCCAACTTTACCGCACAAAAGCTTAATTTAGACAGTTTGGTCGGTTTTTAAAACACCCACATGATTTCCTGCCAAGGCCTATAGGACTATTGGCAATGCTTGTTCTGCCAGTTAAATATAAAGCTTGGCTTGGCAAAAAGAAACTGCAAAGTCAACTGCGTTATGTTCAGACATAAAATAGAATATGCTTGTTGGTGAGTCAGGTTGGGTCTTCACACTCTTGAGTACAAGGCCAAGTACTCAAGTCTATACCTGTGATGGACTGGTGATCTATCTAGAGCATCCCCATGACCTCTCCCTACAGCTCTCTAGAGGATATGCGGTATGGATGGAAACTGAATAATATCGATGGATCATACTGAAGCGCACTCTAGACATTGTCAGCACCACTATGGCCGCCGTCAAAATGCTAAAAAACTGATGTAGAGAAGTTCCAAACATACAAATGGGTCACAATTTGTATGAATGATTTACAAAATACTCATTATCAATATCAATATCAGTCTCATAAATCATGTATCAGACTAGATAAAGTATAAAAATGCAACAGACCACATCTGCACAGCACCTAATTCTGCCAACACTTAATAGAAATAAAATAAACCCTGATACTTCATGTATACATTAAGTTGCACTATTCAAAATGCCGAGATTGTTACAGTTTACGGCTACTTCATCTTTTTACAATGCAGGGACTAGGTCAAAGGCGTAATTCTTAAAAAACAAACTTATTTATGGATTTCCATGCATGCTGGCTATACTGGGAAGGATCAGTTATAATCACTCAAGTCTGTTGACATGACTAAGGTCAGGAAGTTAGTCATGCAACATAACAAAACTTATGTAGAACATGTCAGACAACAGATTAAACTCATAATGCTGCTTTGATATATGCAAACTTTGCAAAACTCAAACATTACTGGTTTCAGGGACTACTGATCTTTATCTTTATATACACACACACACACACACGTGCAAATACACAATTCAAATTAAACAACATTATAGGCTGCACTCACAGACTGTTAGTTTGTCATAAAAAATAAAACGCCGTTCCTCTCAGTACCTGCACCTGCTGAGATCAGTGAACATGCCACTGAATCACATGAGGCCATTCAGTGAGAGGCCAAGATCCTGCATTTCCAAGATGTGGAAATGCAGAAATTATGATTTGCATTGACTGTTGCATGACTGTTGCATTTTGTATGACAAGCTTTTTACAATAACATTTCCATTGAATATGCTTTCAATTTGCAGATGTGGCAGTTTTCGTGAAAGCTGGAAATTTCACGACACAAACCAGGTAGCGTGATTCAAAGAGCAGAAATGTGACAATATGGTTCTCTATTATCAAATTTTGACAAAGTATAAACAATAAAAGAGAATCTGAGTAAATATTTCTTTCAGTTTTATAACTTTCAACCTAGCTTTGTACTGTAACACAAGGCTGTTTCCAATGCTTTCCAATTTTCCAATGGCCTAGAAAATGTGATGCTTAGGGCAATTGTGCATAAATAAAAAGCCCAAGCAAAGAAGCCTTGTTTTTGAAAGTAGTTTGCAGAAAAATCAATAGGACAGATGGTGTCCATTTTCAATGACTATGTACCGCAACTAGAATTTCATAAACAACAGGTTACTCAGAAGATATGAGGCAGTGTTATAAGTGTCATAGAGTTAAATTAGGCAAAAGTAAAAGTTATTAAAAAAATAAAATAGGAAAACTCTAGCTACTCTTCTTTTTACAAAAGAAAGTTGGTAAGAGCTAAAATGAGTGAATCCTGAAAACCCAAGCATCCCAGCATACTGATGTGCATCATCAATGTTACTTATCAGTTACAGGATTTGAACACCTCTAGGTTAATAAACAAACAAAACAACAAAAAAAGGCAAACATTTCTGTAAACTGAACGATAGAGTATTAGTAATATAGGAACAACTGAGGAGTGATAAACACAATAGAACTGAATTCCCAAGCACAGACTGAGCACAATAGCAGTCAGTGAGTGTGTAAGGAAAACACACTTACAGAGCTGTTGTCCCGCTGACAGGATGTGTGTAGAAAAGTGAAACGTGAGCGGGAAGTGTGCATGGTCATAAGCCAGTGCAGTTCAACACACACTTATTCTCACAGACAGACAGATAAAATACAGCACATGGGTAGCTTGTGGGGGGGGGGTAAAACAGGAACTTAGATCAGACAGTTTGGATTTCACAGCATCTTATGGTGAAACAGTAATGTTTGACTCCTTTCAAAAGAGTAATAAAACAGGAGGGGATTCAGAAGGGCCATAATAAATAAAATCATTAGATTTTTAAGAAAAATGGAAACATTAGTTCTGGTAGGATTAAATGCTGCTGGCTTATGTTTTGGGGCATGTTAAGCTTTTAAGTAATAAGCTGTTCCAACAGCTGAGATTTATTAATCCTACTTTGTCCAACTGTAAGACTGAAAAGGCTCCTTGTTTAACTACAGCTAAAATGATAACCCTAATAAAAAGACATTTTTCACAACAGACATTCCGTCCTTGAAGGAAAAGCACAGGTGTTACAAATACAACAGAGGGTACTCTCTTCTCATTAGGTGCCAGTGTGAATGTGAACCACTGAAATTGAACCCAATTTTTTGCTGACCATGATATTGTTCTCAATGTTTACTAAGGCTGAAAAAAAAAAATAGCTTTTTCTATTAATTAAGAAAAAGTTAACATGATTTTTTTTTAGTTCAGAGATCGATCTTTGCTGTGCCCATTCTGACTAAACATAATAGATCTGAACTATGAATACAATGTGAATATAGTTGTTACTTGTGTGGGGTTCAGTTAGGGCTGCATGGTGTGAACATTTTCAACTTTGTGGAAAACTTTTTATTACAAAGTGCACAAAAATGTTTTTTGCATTTAAATGTAAAATATGTGATAGCTAGCTATATTATCTGTTTTATACAATGACAGTGCTGTAAAGCATGAAAACCTGTTGTCACTAAGGTTGGTCAGCGTAATGCGGTTATGACAGATACACTATATTGCCAAAAGTATTCGCTCACCTATATAAATAAATGAATTCAGGTGCACATAGCAAGCTCCATAAAGACATGGATGAGTGAGTTTGTTGTGGAAGAACTTGACTGGCCTGCACAGAGTCCTGAGCTCAACCTGATAGAACACCTTTTGGATGAATTAGAGCGAAGACTGCGAGCACTGTGTATTATGTATTTCATAAACACACTCCTAAACCTCGTGAAAAGCCTTCCACGAAGAGTTGAAGCTGTTATAGCTGCAAAGGGTGGGCCGACGTCATATTTAACCCTAAGGATTAAGAATGGGATGTCACTAAAGTTCATATGGGTCTAAAGGCAGGTGAGCGAATACTTTTGGCAATATAGTGTATGGACAATGTGTCTTTGAGGGGGTAGACTGAAAATGAAAGTGTGTAGACTATTATAAGCTTCATGTTTGTTTTTGAAGAGATATTATTTCTGACTTCAACACGTGAAGCAAAAGAGTTCACGTGAACAACGTGTGGATTCAACCTTTTTCAGTCTGTCCCTGTTGGGGAGCTACTGTAATACAAGCTAACTAGTTAACAGTTGTCTGCAGACAGAGTGATGTACACATCAAAACTATGCAGGACCTATGGTTCTGTATTAAAATTGTTTAATTTTGTTATATTGCTATATGCCTTAAGACGGATGAACGTAAATGGTATTTGGGTCACGTCAGAAAAAAAAAAAAGGTAAAAACTACTAAATAATTTTCAGTTGCTGTCAAAAATAAATAAATAAAACAGGGGGCTTGATCTCAAACAAAAAGGTAAGCAAGCAAAAGGAATGGCCAATGCAAGGTTTTGGGATTGATAATAATAAAAATAGCATTAATAAATAGGTAATCTGCACAGATTAGGAAAAAAATGTAAAAGAAGTGGAGATTTTGAGTTAGATTCTGGACAAGCCTGGACTGTGGAGCCTACACTGGGAGTTGGAGGAGAAATAACTGTAAAATGAAACAAACTTCAGGGAAACTTGTAGGTTTCCCCATCTGTTTTCAATGTTGGTCAGAAATATCAAAAATATTTCAAAAAATTATTTGTAAGATTACTGGCTGTAAATGTATCATAAGATTAAACATTATAATCTTTACGCAAGACACACTTAGGTTTTCCCTGCAAACTTTCAGCACCAACTGACCCAGACTAGAACAGACCCTGCTCAACTAGATCTGACCAGTTCTCATGACCAAAATCACATTCACATTTGACTGTACAGTCAAGTGTGTGTGTGCCCACCAAGTATTTATCATTTATATTATTTCATAGAAAAACAGTCTAGACAGCACAGTACAAGTACGGCACCGTTATACTTCAAGGTCAACATTAAGCCCAAACATTTTCAAGAGCATAGTTTGGTTTTTGTTACGCCATTTAACCAGGATAATCCATCCATATCAAAACTACTTTATCAGGATTCCTGAAAGTATAAATTAGAAACAATACAAAGCTGTAGCATGTATTCACATGTAGTCACAATATCACAACATTCTAAAAACAATTTATTCCCTTGTGTTTTCACATTGCTGTCTACTTTTCTCTTTCACTTTTTCAGTTTCACACACCCACAATCTGGTAGCTGAGCATCTGAGGCTCTGGAGCCATTCTGAAGCCTGTTGTGTTTTCTGTTCCAGCCCAGATGGCAGCACTGGCTGAGTCAGCGGTGGCTGGTGGTCCGTGGTAAAGTGGATGATTATTTGTTGATAACAGCAGGAGAGGCAGGCTTTAGAAGCCAAAAGCTTTGGAACTGAGGGTCTTCTTAACTGGTTTGATCTGTCTGAATGAAATAATGAGTGTTTGGCATCTCTTGAAAGGATGTGCACAAACAAAAAAGAGAAAATCACGATAACAAGTCAGAAATATTTTTAGTCTACTTCTAGCCGTGTCCAGATCAGGCATGTAAGCATTTGCCAGAAGGGTCTAGTGTAAGATATTTGTTTAATGTAGCCAACTGTGCCGTTGTTACTTTGCATTTGTTTTCTCTTCACTCAACAGTGACAACTTTTATATTCAGCCAATTCTGACACGCATAAACAAATGTGAGACTGAACATGCCAGACACTGTCCGCAGTGATTCAGGCTAACCTCTGTTGGCATCAACAGTGAAATAATGGCATAAGGATTTACTGTGCTTGTTCAGCTAAACCCACAGTCTGATATAAAACTTGGCACAGGTGTAGTGTGCAGAGCTAGACAGAAATCCTTTGGGATTCTCATTTAGTGTCACAAAGTAACTTGTGAGTCATAGCTGGACTGTACCAAACAAAAACTGCTGCTGCAACCAGTTTCACTTGGAGTTTGAGAATAGCTTATCTGCAAATATCACATTACCTTGATCCAGCCTGGAGGGAGTTTACAACAGCACATTTCAGCAGCTGCATGCTTCTCTGTAATGACTGTAATGGTTAAGTTTCATTTTTCTATGCAGCAAAAGGTAGCATCAGTAGCTGCTAATGTTTCAGGTGGATAATAGATTTGTTTTTAAGTCCAAGGTCATTTATTATTTTTGGTTTAGATTTGACATTGGTCCAGCTACTAATGCACAATAGCTAGCTTCCTTATAATGATAAATAACAGGCCTAATTCGAAACATCTCATTTATACTTTTTATGGTAATAATTTATGCATTCCTTTTTATTTGTATATTCTTCAAACACAGTGCTAGTGGCCTAACAGTATTAAAAAAAACCCAAAAAAGGCTGCGACACAAAGGCTTTTCCCTCATGCTTGCCTCAGGCAACCTGTAATGCAACAGCAGGTTAAAAGCCACAATGTGAAAATGCGCCACTGTTAGACAGGGTGTGAGATGCCATATCCTGTTTTTCTGATAGACACAAAGACAGCGAGAGAACAAAACTATGAGTCTTTAAACCTTAATCTAACAGCTACTGCACTGCCAGGATGAAGGTCGCACAAAGTTTCAACCACACACACACCCACCCAAACCCACTTTTAACGTTAAATGCGTTGTGTTGTGTTTACCTATTCACTGCACCACATTAAGTTTACATGACACTAAAAACAATTACATAGTTTGAAAAGATTCCACAAAACCCAGCAAAAACTAAGCATTAGCTTCACAACTGTAACAAAGGATGAACTATATTATAATTATTATTTGTTGTTATGATTATTATGTGAATATTTTATGTATTGCAAAACTGAGCCTGATAGGACAGGTATTTTTAAAGGCACGTGAGTAGTCACTATAACAACATTCATTCATATAAAAACTTGGCATTGTGGGGGTGATAAATGGGGGTCTTAAAAACATGCAGTGTTATATGATAGCTAGTAACTTGAAAGCAATTGTCCAATACCTGTGTGGCATCACACAACAGGAATTGCTTTACACGTGCTTTTGAAACAAGTGCCACATCATATGGGATTCTTATTATATCTTGCCGCTTACACCAATGACTTGGCACCTTCTATTAGGGCCTATATAAAGCCCAGTGTGCCTTAACATGTCTCAATAGTATAAAAAAACGAATACTGTAGCACACAGCTAGCAAAGGTCATGAAAAGAACATGCAAAGCTCGTCAGCCTCCTCCAAGAGAGATCAGGTTCATCCACAGCAGGCATTGTCTAGTCAGTCACTGAATTCCAGCAGCATTCCAGAAATGCTGCAATTATAGCCTGGCATACTGACGGAAAGAAAACACATGCACCCATGTGCATGCTTGCACACACACTAACACTCACACCCAGTTGTTGAGGAGTGCAGCTGTTGCTATACATCCTCTCTTAACAAAAGAGCGCCACTTCAGGTCTGTGAAAGCCATGATGAAGCACATTCTCCCCACAACTTACAAATATTAGTATCTCTACAGTTGCTCCACCTTCAGATGCAAAGCTGGCGACATTATACATGTAACAACTTTAAAGTCATAAGATTTTACCTTTATAACCATTTGCAGCAGTTGGTCGAGCCATTTATGCAATGAAGTGTTGCTGTGTGTCAGACTACACTTTGGCGTTGATTCTTAAAAACACACTCATGAGTCATTTTTTTTAAACAATCAGCACCTACAAAGTATTATCCCCTTCCACAATAGGCAATTATGTATTACTGTTGCTCCACGTAATGAAGTACATACTACAACATCCCCCCAGGGTGAAAATAGTCACTCACTGGCAGCTCATGTCATGAACAAAGAAAGAAACTGGTGCTGCTTGGCCGGTATTTACAACAGTTTAAGACACCAACACATGTTTAACTGAGCTTGGATAATAAGGCTTTACTGCCAGTTTAACAGACTGAGATTTGAGCGTCACTGAAAAGGAAATAACTCCCAACCACCTGTGTGGACTTTACTATTACTAAAACCAAAAAAAAAAAAAAAAAAAAAAAAAAAAACCCCAAAACAACTGTTGTTAAATTGTTATAACTTATCAAATCGGGATCCTAAAGACTACAGACTTGCTCACCGAACTGGCATAGAATATAAATAAAGCAGTACAGCAATGTTTTCAGGTAAGTTGTCAACGAGAAAGTGAAATGTGGCCGGACTTTGGCTCACGTTACTGTTTGAGCTAAGTTTGCGGGCTAACCAGTCCGGCCGTTAGCTAGCACTGCTGTCAAACTAACCCAGGAACGGGGCAGGACTTCGGCCAAAGAGTCCGCCAGCCACACAGGGCACGGGCGGTGAGAAATTAAATTCTCACCCTTGCACGGCGTTAAAACGCCAGCGCACAGTTAACAGCAGCGCTCAGAGGAGGCTAACTAGCTAAGCAACTTAGCGCTTCCTCCCGGCATCTCTTTCCATGTGAACTCATTTGACAGACACTGATTTGACTGGAATAAACAATTTGGCACGAGACCAGCTGAAGTAAATACTACTTAGCGCCAACTAAACGCGAAAAAAAGAAAAAGTTGGTTTAACCCCCCCCCCCCCCCCCCCCCCCAAAAAAAACTCACCAGTATGTCTTCCGCGATAGTACTCTTCAGGAGGCAAACGCCGAAAGTTTGAGCTGAACAGTACTTTGACCAACCTGGACAGTTCTGTCCGTCCCCAACAGGAACACACAACAGCCTCGATAAGCGGGATCCCCTCCCTCTGCCACCACATAAGCGACGGAAAGAAAAAAAAAAAAAGAAAGAAAAAAAAAGCCGAGCATCAAGTCCCCGCCTACTCACATTTCAATTGGTCGATATTAGGGACAATGCGGAATAAGCCAATCAGCTAAATCAGCTATTGTTCTAGCCATTTTCTTTGTCCAATCGTAAAGTGGCAGATTATTTCCTCTCGGTGGTGGCTTTGCAAAGATTTTCGAGCTGTCTCAAAGTTCAAGCTGAAAATGACTTTCATTATCAAAACGAACTGTACATTTCCACAGCTTTCATTTAGCAGACATGATTGTTTCCTCAGCAGTCCTGCTTTAGGTCCGTGTGATGCATTTTGACCGCCTTTAATGTTTTTTTAGAATTGTAAATTAAATTATAGCTGCTGAAATTCTACCTTACCAGGTTTGTATTAATTGAGTGACCATAATACAGTGTAAATAAATGTAATCTATGAGTTCATTAGTAGATTAAAAAAATAAACAGCCACCACATGTAAGCTATGTTGAATTGGAATTCAAACAACCTATCATTGCTTGTTAAATATACGCAAATGTTTTAAACTCCAATTTACATGTAGCAAAATTCTGTCCTATAATGGCTGGTCTAAACTGTTGGTGGCAAAGATTAATGGATGATGTCCAAAACATATCTTAGTGGGTTTAGAAAATTGGCTCATGCAAACGACATACACTTCAGTGCACAGCCACATGTACAGTAGTTCATGGATGCTATTCCTTTGTATGTTGCCATACCAGTTATCCTGAGTCTGTGACTGTGGGCAAGGTTGGAGGCTCTTTATTGTGTGGTTGGAGGTCTCTACAGGGTAAACACACCTCTAACGAAAAGAGAAGGGCAAGTTGAGTTAAATGATGGAGGGTCAAAGTACGCCCACGTATCTTTTACCACAAACGCTGCTTGACATAGAGTTAAGGTACCTTTACAGTAACTATACACATACCCACACACATGAAGTAACAGTCAACATGTGTTTGATAATCATCATAGATAATCGATGCTAGATGTTGTAATTATCCACCGACGAGTTATAGCATGTCATGTGAGTTATTTCATTAAGAACATGACCTAAAGGCATGAACTGCCAGGAGGGGGGGCATTCTATCTTTCCTGTCAGTATTGATTAGTTTGTAATAATAATAAATAATAATATATTTAATTTATGATGCACTTTTAATTTAAAAACAAATCTCAAAGTGCTACAAGAAAAAGGGAGCAGTTTTTCACACAGTGGGTATAAAGGGCTGCACATACAGAATTGTTAAATTGTTTGAATTGGTCCCAAAGTGACCCCTTGTGGTGTTTGCCTGCTTTGTTGCAGACACAATGTACATGGTATCCACAAGAAAGATCACTGTGTTCAGAGTCAAGACTCTACAGAAGCTTGCTCATCTTTGTCTCATTTGCTGTGTGTGGTTTCCTTCCTCCTTTGTTCCATGGAGTTTGCAGGCACTTTATCTCTCTCTCTGGCCTATTTTACACTCTTCATGTGCTTTCAACTATCGGATAAAGAAAAGGATGAAGAAATCCAGTGTTACTCACGGTGGTTCCTTCTCTTGGAAAATTAACTAAAAAAGAAATGCATTAAAAAGAAATGCATTTGCGTATACTGCAAATGACACCTCAATGCGAGCGAACAGGTGAACAATTCAAAATTTCATGAATCCTAAATATTAACAAGAGCAAATTTACTATTTATCTCTACGTGTTCAGTTGTAAAATGCTGTAGAGCCAATTCAAAACTGCAGAATAGCTATAAAACTAGTGTAAACCTTAACCATTCACTGTCACTGAAAATAGTAATGAGAGATGGGAGAGGTGGTATATTCTTCAGCATCTCTTCAGATGCTGTCTTGTACATTACATATATGTATATAAAGATGAAACGCTTTACTGATTGTCCCGTCATCTAGAACAAAATATATCAGCAATCTTGCATATTTAAACACAACATCCAACAAAGAGATTTTATGGAAGGTCAGTTACGCCCTCAAATGTCACCGTGATAACGTTCAAATTTTCTAATTTGACTTGCAAATAAAAAAAAACGGCTATCTCCATGAAGGCATACAGCTGGAGAATGAACATGGATTACATCTATAACCTCTGGGAGGCAGTAGCTTACCACGATGCTGACTCAGCCCGGTTGTGTCTACAGAGACACCACCTGAATTAACCATATAATTTTCAAGCAGATAAACTTGAAAAATCAGTAGAAACACGATCAAGAGTTTGTCCACTTCCTGTATATAATGTGTGCATACATAATGTTGTAAGCTGCATTTGTTTTACATTCTCATCCACATCCTACAGTTCCTATAGGCTACTTGATGATTTATGAACGTAAGACAGCCACTGTGGGCGGAAGCATTCTAAAAGGTGCCTACTGCATTAAAGGATTACAAGTGCTTTATGCTTTATCACATTAGCTGTCGTAGTTTACGGAATGTTAAATGTTACTGTGTACAGCATGTTCTCTTCTTTATTGTGAAAAGATTCAGATGATAAGGAATTCCACAACTGTTTGTGCATTATGATGAAAAATGAGGGGCCGTAAGTAGGTTACCTTAATGTTTATGCCACCTACAGTATTAGGCAACTTTAGGTGTGATACAAAAATGCAGTGCATTTCTTATGTTTGATTTTATGTCTGTGGTGTTGATGCATTAACATGGCTGGAGGAAATCTAGGTGCCAAAGCCTTGGTGTAACCAGTAGAGGCAAGGAGGACTCCTGAATAAGGACACACAAATGTTATTGGATGTCTGCAAATTACAGAAACTGTAAATGAGCTGAGTATGGTGATAGAATGCATTTGCCTGCTATTACTGAGAGGTGACTTTAAATGCACACTGAGCGCATCAAATAGTATATTAACTGATAACATTAAGGCAGTGGAGCTGGGAACAAATACAAAAGCAGATGCTATGTTTGTGCTTTCTTCTCTGTTTGCCCCTTGGCATTGGCAGAGCAGAACAACCGTTACTACTCTTTCATCTCACAATGTCCATACTTGGCAGTGTGCCGGGGATGTCTTGCTAACGGCTGCAGGGACTTGTTTGGATTAAGTCTGACTGTTCGGCACTACACGAGAAACAGTAAGTGAAAAAAAAAGGGTATGAAAATATATTCGAGCTACTATCGTCAAGCTTAAAGCAGTGCATCCAAGCCTTTTGATCGGTTTGATCCCCAGTCATTTCCCCTTCTAACTTTTTTTTTAATCCTTTCAATTGCTGTGATTGAAAACAGACGCAGGAAAATTGTGAAGTGATATGTTTTACCATTTCCTCTTTTGTGGGTCAAAATCAAAAATATTGCCAGATCTGATGTGACTACGCACGGATTCTAAATGCCACCACTCATGTTTGATGAAAAGCTTTTTGGTTCTCTGGTTTACCAGGTGCACTGAAGTTTCTTTGCTACCTACTCACAACCTCGCTACACTGCAAAGCATCCAACTGTCAGATCCATATTTTCCCTCAGTTGTGGAAACACCAGGCTCAGCATGGTAGTCAGTCAGCAGGTAAACGAGAGAAGTCAGTCCTTTTCCTCGCCTTCATATGCAGTTTTGAGCATTTCATATTCTGATATATCAGCTTAAAAAACAGGTGAAACCTCACTTAACCTCAGCCCAGAGGACGCTCCTGGCCTTTGCCAGAGGCACCCTTGCCTGTTCGGCTTGAGAGTCCACCAAGTTTGCAGGTCTGCCAATGTAAAGTGTATAACAAATAAGGCATCACCATGCACTTACTGTCAAGCTCCTGAATGGGTCCTGGAATTAAACGCTGCTTCAATTTCACCTGCTCTGAAAGCAGCCAGTGTCTAAGTGCACCACTGCTCTGCAACACCCATGTGCCTTGCAGTGTTGTCACACTAATCGGCTTGTGTTCTGTGAATGTGCAAACACACACACATACATACACAATTGTGACAGCAATAAACAATTTTTTCTCAAATCTCCCAGGTTCTCTAGATTTTGAAGCACATTTTGGATCTTGCTCGGCCATTTGATCAAATTAACTTGGCTACCACGCCCATTTGCCTTTTATCTCTTTCTCCTCCATTCTGCCCCTCTCTTTGCAGTGTGCAGTATCATTATCAAAGCCGGTGCCTCTGCAGCTCCACTGCACTGGTAGCAGTTTGTTGCTGCTTAGTGTTATGTTTCTCTTTCTCTCCACCTTTTACACAGTATGCTGCCTGTGAAAGCTGCACCTCAGTAGCACCGTATGGCTCCCTGAAAAAGGATTCCAGTGTTACCGATGGCAGCGGGGTCTTCTTGTGTCTCCCAATCGATGGTCAGAGGTCCACAGTAAAATTCCTGATGCAGAAGCTTGTCAGAAAATGGAATAGCAGCAGCAGCCACGGGGTTACTGAATGATTGGGGGTGAGTGTGGACAGAAAAGAGAATAATCTACAGAAATGATTCAGAAAGGAAAAGCAGGCATTTTCAAGACATTGTGCACCTACACTTCAGGCTTTGTCATCAGAGTAGTGTCAGACATTACCGGGGGTGGTCAGGACTCTGGCAGTATAAGTTAGATATTTGTTGCTTGCAGTAAAATTTTAAAAGTCTCTGTTTTGCCTGGAGCTCGTCGCTGTTGTTTAATATTCAATTCTTGTCTGAATGTACCTGCAGTGAAGTCCAAATTATATTCTGTCTGGAGCCAAAAGAAATGCAAATAAATGTTTGTTGACAATATGATTTAATGTTGATTTAAAGCCACAAAAAAGTAATGAAAAAAAATCTACTTGACATTTTCAGGCCTGGTTCAGGCCCATAAGCTCTGAGTATAAGGTCAAGTTTAGTTCAAATATGTTCATGGTTGTTTTTACCAGGGGGGTTTTGTGGCCTACTTCCCCCTCAAAAAACAAGGTTGTGGGACTGGGGTATGTCAGCCAGAAAAATGAGCTGAAAGACACCAAAATGTCTGAATAAATCATCAGTGGTATCATTACTATAACCACCTCCTCTTTTCATATGCTGTTCAAGTATGATATGCATACTATGCATAGTATAAGTAAAGCTATAGTATGCAAGTCTATCTAATGTTCTTACATAGAAATATGCTCCATTGAATAAATATTTACAGCATCTGCTCACCAACAGGGGCGGCTATAGCTCAGTTGGTAAAGGCAGTTGCTTACGGACCACAAGTTGAGTGGTTCTATCCCTGGCCCTGGCTATATGTCGAAGTGTCCCTGGGCAAGACACTGAACCCCTAACAGCCCATTCCCCTTCCCCAGCGATACAGTGCCGATCCAAGCAGTAGAGTTGAAATTGGGGAGGGTTGTGTTAGGAAGGGCATCCGGCATAAAAACTGTGCCAAATCAACATGCGGACAATGGTCTGCTGTGGCGACCCTGAACTCACAGGATAAGCCAAAAGGAGAGTAGTAGATCTGCTCGCCAACAGCTTTATAATGAAATATGTCAATATTGTTTTTTAGCCTATTTGGGTGCCACCAAGTAGCCGAAGATCAATTACTCAAGTTTTTGAAGCATTTGGTGCTAATAATAAGAGCTAGAGTGAAGTTTTCCTATGACCTGTTTTCAAGATGTTGCTATTATTCAGTGAGGAGAAGTGTGTTGCTTAATAAAATGTTCTTTTTTCACACAGGCAAACAATCCCAGAACATTTTTCAAAAAATGTATCAGCATTGGAAATAGTCCCAGAGAAGCTCCTCCGGCTCAACCTCCCAACACAAACTGTTTTGTTGTGGGCAGCGGTGTTGGTGTTTCCCCACCCCTCTGCTGGCTCCGTCTGAGTGGCCGCTAGACACATGTTCTTATGCAATCAGCTGAGCCATCAGAGCGTGACTATCAAAGAGGCGCGAGGGACTGCTGGCTGCTAGCAAGAGCGTTTGACCAAATGCTGCTTATGAATGTATACAGGGACCATGAGTGGGACCAAGGGGTGGTGAGGGAGTGGTCAGTAGATTTGGCAAACAAGTCGGTGAGGCTTCCATGCCATGCAAGATGAAGGGAGCAAAGACTGAAAGGAGATAAAGGGGAAGCAGGAAAAAGACAAGATTATTAAAAAAAGTTTTAGGAGACAGAGAGAGAGAGACACACAAAGAATGAGATGGAGGATAGAAATCTATATATTTATATTGAAAAAGAGATAAATGACAGATTGGAAAAACAAAAGCCAGAAAACAGAGCCTGTGAGGGATGTTGCTGTGGGCACAAGTCACTGAAGAATTCCGGTAGTGCCGCAGAGGCTCAGACAGTGTGACACACTGCAGCACTCACTCCTGCCTTCATCCCCACTATGGCCACAGTGCCTTTTGATTTATGCCTTAATTAAAAGCCCATAATGATGATAAAAACCCAGGCTCCTAACTTCATCGGAATAGAGAATTCATCTTCTTACCTCATATGTGGGGCCATGGATTTAAATCCACAAGTTTATCAGCCGAATTTTATACAGCTGCAAACAGGATGACACACAGAGATTTCATAGTTTTGCCACTGTCTTAAAGTAAATTGACTAAAGTTAAGATGAAATGTGTAAGTACAGTGATAGCCGTACATACAAAGATATATATAATATTTACAGTAATCCAAAATTACATTACATCCTGTTTGATGTTATAGCTGCTGCACTGGCTTATTGTAATTGATATAGGCCACTACTAAAGCTCCCGAGAGTATTATGAATATGACCAATTAAATATGAATATGACCATAGTGTACAATCACACCAAAATACAGACTCCTGTAAATTCAGCTGAATATTTGTTTTTACTTTGTGTCAATCCTACACCACCCATAATGCAACTTACTGTAGTTATGCCTTCCTGTATACTTTACCTGCTTTTATATATGTATCTTCATCTTCAGCGTACAACCTTTCAGCTGCTTTCATCTCCTAATCTGTAGATGACAGTTCTGACTGCTTTCACCGTCTACATGCCATGTGGCATTTTAACTGTGGCACAGTTCACACACCTTTTCACATGTCTCACACTACAGCTAATTCTTCAGTGTACACACTGTCACTAACGTCTGTGAGGGCTGATACCTTTTATCTCGATGAACTAGTTAACTTTATTCAGTACTTACATTTAAAGTGAACTACAACTTGTTTTGGCTCTTCTGGCCCTGCCCTTTTCACTTCACTCTAACTTCACTCACTAACTCTATTTTAACTACCATTTGAAGTATTCTAAGGTATTTTTCAGCTGTTTCACTCGGGCCAAACTTTCTACGGCAGGTGAACAAATGTGATAACTGTGTGCTTTTCAAGCTATACTCTATAGCCTGTAGAAAACTTGTACAGCTTTGTATGAATGATGACCACACAAGCAGCCTTTTGTTTTACTTTTCTAGGCAGTGCAAGTAGTTGAGATTCATCAGTCCAATAAAGTATTCAGTCAGCCTTTAAAAGTGTCATCAAAATGAAGTACCACCTTGCCTTAAAGCACTTTTCACTAGTAGTTGTCAGTGGATACTGAACCATGGCAGCCCCTTTATTCACTCAATTGCTGCCTGCGCCTTGAGGATTACAATGAAGTTGTCAGATTATGGAAACCCTTGATGTGTATGGAGGTTTAATGCTAATTTTAGAAGGACCTACCGACTGTGAACCTCGAGAAAAAAAGCCTGAAAGTACAGAAATTGCAGTCCTTTTTGGCAGCCCCTTTCAAACAACAGCACGACGTGACCTCGGTTTAGCGACGCAGAGTCATTTTCGGGAGTTTGTCAGCTGTCATACAAGTTCTCTAATTGTAGATCTAAACTAGCACGACTCACACAGATTTGCCATAACAGCCCTGTTCTTTAAGCCGTCCATCACAGACAGCTTGCCTGTTTGCTTCTGTTATATAATCTTGGTGGTGTTTATGCTCTGTTTGCCAGGTGCTGTTGCTGGTAATGATGCTGGGAATCTATACACTGTATAGTTTCCTATAGGTGCTTTGAAAATATAGAGGGATGTAGACAGAGGGAGGAGGAAAACAAAAGGAGCAACACACACACAGAAGACAAATAGTGATGGGGTAAGTGAAGTAAGACATTTTAAACAGGGAGGCAGATGGAGGTAGAGAGAGAGAGAGACACTAGTGGGAGGCTCAGGATGTGTGAAAGAGCTCAGTTTCTTCCTTTTCAGTAACATATTCAGTAGATTACTGTACAGAAATTAAGTCCAATTAGCACTAAGTCAACAACAATATAAACCTTTCTATTCTAAACTACAGCATGTATTTCGAAGTGCAGTCTTACCCCAAAATAAGTCATATGAATAAAAATGTTGTATATATTAGGTTTCAAACAGGGCTAAACAGTAAAAGTATTTATTTCAGGAGCCAAACATTTAAAGGAGGACTAATAATTTTGTGCCATCACACTGTTGTTTATCATATTGTGGACTTATCTGTGATATGGCTAAATACAACAATTTCAGTGCTTGCACATCCTGAAGAAATAACTCATAAAACATCTTTGTTTTGAAGTTATAGTTCTGGTGAATATAATACAAATATTCCCTCAGATTTGTTTCTTTAAATGAATATTCCAGTTATTAAGGAGTAAACACACCCTTGTTCATTCCACACACTCACTTTACTTTGTCTTTGACCAGATGTCCAGTAGTTTGCGGTGGTTAATATTTGTTATACTGGCATGATACTTAATATTTGTCCCAATTTGCTTTCTTTATTCTATGCTTTTGCAGCATTTGCAAAATTTAGGTGTAGGGCTCATAGCAAAATAAGCTTTGGCTGCATTTTCAGTCTTGAGTGGACATCAAACAATGCATATTATACAGATGAAATGATATGTAGGATTAATATTCATTTAATCATAACAACCCCAAAAAAAGGATTCATGAATGAGTATTTGTAGTTACATGTAGTAACATTTTCCTTGAGAAAAACATCTGGCTTTTTTACACTAAGTTGCTCCACTTTGTTTACCAGCCAGCTTTTTTCTCTGGCTTCCTGCTATTTAGTACTTGGCAAGTAGAGTGGAGTCCAGCAGTGCACATCAGTTTTCCTAATGTTTTTTTCACTCATTGACTCACTTTGTCTTTAGGACATCAATCTCGGTTCCATCTTAGTTGCCACTTTTGTTTTTCCAATAATTTCCTTGTAGTAGTATTGTGTGTTGTTTCTGACTTAATGTGTTAACTGTTTCCACACTTTTGTTGTGGCGGAAGCTGAATATAATCTTTTCCCCCCATCAGTCTTTAGTTTTCACCTTTGGGTACAGCTTTGACGCTTCTAAAGTAAGTTTAATCCAATTGTTTAGGGTAGCAGACAGAGACTTAAATCACTTTAGCGTTGTTGATGCTTTGGAATGAAGGAGCATGTCACCCAGTGGAGCCGTGTGTCAAGCTGATGTGTTTTTAATAGTCTTAGAAAAGCGATGGAGGTCTATGGCACAGATGCTCAAACTAACCCAGGCTGCAGACTGACAAGGGACCATAGGAGTAAAGAAGATTCAATGGTGGTGTTTACAGTCTTTATGGTGATTGTGCACAATATGATGCATATAGAAAATGACCAAAGTTATCTTTTAAAGACCATTAAGAAACCTCAAAGTGGGCTGTGACTTGGGTCTAGCCACTCTACCATAAAGGTCTGAATTGAGGGTTCCTCCATCTCTGTCTCTGCAGAGCACTTGTGACAGACTGACCTCTTTGCTCTTGGGAAAACTCAAAGCTTCCATGCCTGGACACAATTTTTCCACAGGGAAACCTTTGGATCTTTTTCCTGACACAGCTACGGGGTCTTATTTAAAAAGTCTCTAAACTGAAAGCTTTACTTTGCCACATGTGGACTCCAATTCAGTTTTAGACTTCGTGCACTGTTTGGATGCTTTCTGAAACCACTGTAAATAGTTGATTTACATTTTCTTTTAAAGAATGAACACCTGCACATATTAATATTGTGCTTGCCAGTTTGTTCAAGTTCACAGACGCCTTTCCTTGGTGTAATCTCTGACTTCAGCCTTGTAAGTGGTAAGCAACTTCCTCCCTCACAGGCATTTTGCAGTCCCTTGTCCTTTTCACTCTTTCATGGCTCTGAATTTAATTCAGTGGCGTCAGCCCCTCGGGAACCCAGCAGCTCCCTTAGTGTGTTGGAACTCAAGCGTGAAAGTACCAAAAAAAAGAAAAGAAAAGAAAAAAAAAAACAGCCGTCGAAAAAAATTGATTTCCCCTTGTACGCAAATGCGGATGCTGCTGGTTCGTGGCGGTGACCTCAATGCTTTGTGATCGTGTCTGCTCTGTTGATTAGCTGTTTGCAGAGGGATAAAATGTGATCTCTCGGCAGCGGCACTGGCTACAACTGCTGTTTGTCTTCGTAAACAACAGTCTTTCAAGACAACGAATGTTTGGAGAATATCACTTCTGTTATGCGGTGGGGAAATTCTGCTCAGTTTCACTGGGAAGATGTTCTCCTCATTAACTCCTAAAAAAAAAAAAAAGCAGCATGAGAGCAAGAGGAGATGAGCAAGCTGACTTCCTTTAGTGAATAATGAATATTGTCTGAAACATACATGAAAGTCTCTATTCTGCACTTGAATTATGTAATCTAGGACTCTGTGAATCAAGCTCCCAAACCCAGTCAGAGTTGAAAGTTGCATAACACCCAAGACTAAAGTCAAAGACCTTGGGGCATCATCATTATTGTACTTAAAAGAAACGACGTTCCCCCCCATTCTAAACAACGGCAGCTGTTATTGTATTATATAAAAACAGATAATTGCAGTTCTCCATCTCTGTTCCCTCTGTTATTTTTCCTCATGTACGCCCCCACATGCACTCATGCACAGTGACTGCTCAGCAAAACGAGACAGACGCCACTGATTGCCTTGAGTTTTGCTTGATGGGGTCTGACATGCAATCAGTGGTAGGAAGAACCACATTTTGTTTGCTCCTCCGTGGTAGTTTGCCGCCTGCACTAATGTGCGTTCGGAAGGGCCCCGAAAAGACAAATACACAATTAACCTTGTGTTTTGATTTGTGCTGCTTGTGTTTTAATGTCTTTCAGTACTTTTAATGCACAGAATAGTAGATGATTCTCTTCTTTTCTGTTTATGGCTTTTCTGGGGCTGGATTTAAACTAACAACATGTGAGAAAATAGTCACCACGAACAGTGGATTGTGCTACACAGCCTAAGGTAATGATTAGAATTGCTGCTCTTAGTGAGTCAGTCAATGGCACAAATTAACCTCTTCCTTTTTAAGGTAACTCAAAGGTAGTTTGAGTTGCTGTAGTTGCCCGACTAGAAGCAGTAATAGCCAATAGCAGACATTTTATCTGCTTGTTCTGTTTTATGGAATCTTTCCTTCAAGTGAGCGTGACCATTTTGTTCCAGCTAAAATAACTGCGCTGAATGTGGAGGTGTTTAACCGAGCCCGCCTTTAATCGGCACTGTGATTCTTTGCTGAATCAATCAACATGCAGCTGTGATGGACAGGACAAATTAATTGGCTCGTGGTGATTTTATTGCACCTCACTCGTTTTTTCCATTGTGCGTAATGTGACAGTGTAATCTACTATCAGAATCGGAGAGAATGACTCCAGATTTATCACCTTATTCCGAGGCAAGACACATGTTTGGCAAAGCATTACACCACACAAGGTTCGGTTTGTACGGCACCACACCCGTTTTCGATCAGTGGAAACCACAGCAGATGTGTTCCCAGGCGGCATGTAACTAAAATGAATGACCCAAAATTTTACAGAGACGTCCTCCTGAGCGTAAGACGGCAGCAGCACTGCAGAAAACATGTCTGTGGCTACATTAATCAGTAATTATGGTTATCTTAAAGGTTTGCCTCTGTCATTTTCCAACAATCATCAAACAGATGCTGCAAGGGCGGCAGTGGGCTCAGTTGGTAGAGTGGCTGCTCACCAACCACAGCATCGGAGGTTCACACCCTGCTCTTGCCGACCTGGGCAAGACTCCAAACCCCCAACAGCCCATCCCCCCACTGCAAGCTCAGTAGAAATTGGGGAGATCACGAAGAGGAATGATCTGCTGTGGTGACCCTGAACTTACAGGACAAACCGAATGGACAAAAAAATACAAAAAGAACTAAATGCTACAACTAATCAATTGCTTCTGCTCATGTCAAGTGTCTGTCAGTCTGCAACCTGGATTAGTTAGTCTAGACCTGCGCTGTCTACAAGCACATAAGCCACACAAACTGCTCCACTGGGTGACATGTTAATTAAAATGCTCAGTCACAGAAAGGAAAGTTCCCCGATTGCTCAGATACACCATAATTCCACCCGGAAACATGACAAACGTAGAGCTGCCTCTTGCTTACTTCAGATCGCGTTACAAAGACATGCCAATTCAGAGCATTTGGGGCAAGATATTTCTTTCGTTTTAAGAAACATGTCATGCAGTAGAGCGATTTTTCAAATATAATTAATTTAGCCTCAGTGTGGTTAAAAAAAAAAAAAGCCAAACTATAAACTAATGTGACTTATTTTAACCTTGCTAGCTACATTTTCCAAACCATCTTTAAAGCCACGCTATCACCTGCAATTCTTTGAATAATGTGCTATTTTTGCTACTGAAAATTGTTTTTATAATTGCCACAGAACATTTTTAACACAGTTTAACATCTCCCAGGTTACACAGAGGTATTTTTCTATTTTGAATAGTACTTCTGTGCTGAGAAGACATTTTATTTCTTGTTTTCCTTCCTCATATGATTATTTCCTTACTGTGCACCACTTCACATCAGTCACAATGACAATCACAACATGTCAAGCCTGCCGCAGAAGGCCGGTCATTCTACTAATGAACTCCACTCACTTTTCCCACTGAGTGAAGAACGCAATCACACCAGAGACTTTCAATATCAAATGTACCTTTTATTACATCTGAACATTTTTACGCCAAGCTGAATTCTTGTATAAATATGGATGCTCTTTGTCTTAATTTTCCCCTACAGTTTTGTTAAAGGCCATGGCGTTACTGCGGTTGCATTTCTTAAATATTTTTTTGAATGAACTGTAAAGGAAAAGTTGAGAATGCCTTTAAGCAAAACGCCCTGTATTTCATTAAGCAAACTTAAGAGCACCTACAGCTAATGACTACCGTTAGCATTCTCCAGTGAGACGTGTCACGTGAGACGTGTTTTCATGCTTCTTTATAAGATACTTCAGTGCCTCATACATAGTTTCGCTGGGAAACGTCTCCACGTGGAGATGTCTGTGTGCTTGTTCTCGAGGTTAAGTCTAAAATACCAGCTGTGCCATGCAGGGCAGCTCCAACCAATGAATAGGGATGAAGTCAAGTGGGAATTAGGATGTTGCAGGAAACAGAAGAAATGCAATATTGATTGTTTAATTTAGATTTTTACCATAAAAAGTATTGTTTTTTACTAAAATGTATTTATATAGTATTTAATAGCAACCTTGCACCACTGTGATTATACTGTGTCCCTTTGTCAATACAATTTTAAAGCCTTGTGAGGTTGTGTTAGATTGTATTAAAATCATATTTTAACAAATATTTTTAAATAGTTTAACTTATTATAAGGATTTTTTTTTTTTGTACTGTAACAACTTGTACGTAGCTAGGAGTCTCCCATGACCTAAATCTTTAAGAACTGTAGAATTTTTCATTGTGTTTGACAAAACCTGAAAAAACTTAGATACGATACTGAATAGGCAACACAACAAGCAATTGTTGTATTACAAAATGAAATGCACTGCATGGATTATGAGTTACATTTAGTAAAACAAATAATAAATAAAAATACAAGCTACAAGGTGGTAAAAGGGCGGACGGTTTGATTCCAGTCTCTGGTGTTAAGTTTAGGAAACCAAAGCCCTTTGGATAAAGTAAAGTTAAACATGGTGTTTAAACAATAGTGCATTTAAAATGGTTAATTTCCTCTTTATCAAGCGGGACAATAACCTTTTTCTAAACTTAACCAATTGCTGTGAGTGCCTAAACCCCAACCATCCCCAAGTGAGGAGACTGAATTAATAAACACGTTTATTGGTGAAAATCTATATAGAACAGAAGTCGCTCTAACTGGAGGGTACAGAGGAAAACTTAACTGACAACGGAAATAAGCTGAGCAACACGGATCCCAGGAAAACAACCTTGAACACAAAACCCGAATGAAAACAAAACAAATTATAAGAAACTAAAATACATCCCACTAAGCCTAAACCGAGAAACATAACTAACAACTAAGGGGACAAAAAGCATAAAGCACGAGGATCTGGAAGGGAACTGTGAGGAAGGCTGGACATAAATAGTGAGGGGAACAGGCGCAAACAATAAAGAGGGATAGCGAAGGGTAAAGCTAAAGAACAGGACTAGGAACAGGAAGTGGGGAAAAGGGGCTACAAAATAAAAGTCCAAAGGGAGGAAGTGTAACGGGAGTCGGATCATGACAAGTATGTGTTTGCTAATAGACATTTGCTTAAATTATGAACAAATATTGTTGCAGTTTCCTTTCCTATGAAAACATATTTGTGATCAGAGTTTGCTTGTATCCAAACATCTTCGATACAACTATGAAATAAATACTATATTGAAGGTCAAAATATGTATATTAAAATGAACTTAATTTCCCATGTTATTGTTGTTTACAACCCCAATTCAAAAAAAGTTGGGATAATATGTAAAACATAAATAAAAACAGAATGCAATGATTTGCAAATCTCATCAATGCATATTTTATTCACAATAGAACACAACCAACATATCAGATGTTGAAACTGAGAAGTTTTAACATTTCATGGAAAATATTAGCTCATTTAAAATTTGATGGCAGCAACACATCTGAAAAAAGTTGGAACAGGGGCAACAAAAGGCTGGAAAGTTAATTGCCCCAAATTAAAAACAAATGGAGGAACATTTGGAGGAGGTGCATCAACTAATCAGGTTCATTGGCAACAGGTCAGTAACACGACTGGGTATAAAAGGAGCACTTCACATTCAGCCTCTCGAATGTAAAAATGGGCAGAGGTTCAGTAATTTGTGACAAACCACATTTAAAAATTGTGGAGCAATTTCAGAAAAATGAATGTAAAATTGTGAAAGCTTTGAAGATCCCACCATCTACAGTATATAATATCATCAAAAGATTCAGAGAATCAGGAAGAATCTGTGTGCGAAAGGGACAAGACTGAAGGTCAAAACTGGATGCACGTGATCTTTGGGCCCTCAGGCAGCACTGCATTACAAACAGGCCTGATTCTCTGCTGGACATCACTGTTAGGATCAGGAATCTCTTGCAGAAATAACTGTCCAACATCTTATATGTTGTTTATGTTCTATTGTCAATAAAATATACGTTAATGAGATTTTAAATTAGGGTTGTACATATGTTGTACAGTTATTATTGAGGTTAAACATATTTTAAACCGTCAAAGTCAAATTCATCTTCATCTTCTTTTCTGTTGCATCTGAAGTAATATAAAAACATGAATGCACTATGTAACGTGCATTCATGTTCCCTCTGTGTTTATGTGGGTTTTCCTCCCACAATCTACAGACAGGAATGGATTCAGGGAGGGTACTGTGGAATACATTGTCCTCATCTTGCTTAGAGGATGAGCTGAGTCTACATCGGAAACACTTTTGTAATCTTTCACCGTTAGGTGAATTATTTTGACAGCATCGGTCAAAACATTCCTTCAGCTAAGCGTGATAGACGTGTTATCCATCTTGTCTGCTTTTCATACAGAGAACAGATGAAGAAATATCTGCTGCAGTCCAAATTGCAGTTTACCCATGACTGATTATTGTTCTAGGCTCTCTGAGCATGAATAACTGCTGGCTATCACATGTCAACATCCATCTCCTTCTGCCTGCAAAAATCTTGCTTCAAGTCACAGTTTCACTTCTCCTGCACTGCAGTGCTCCCGAGCTTTAAACATCACTCTCACATGTAGACGTGAATAAAGCAAATGATGATTTTGTGTGTCCCCCCCCACCCCACCCCCCCACCCCCCCACCCCCCCAGCCCTTTGCATCCCACACACTCCCTGAGCTTCAATCAATTTTTCTTCCATTTTTTAGCAGCAGCCAATACTGTTATCAAGACGAAGCACAGGGCTTGTGCTGCACCACCTCACTTTGAGGCATCTACAGCTACCTGATTCCCCCCCCACCACCCCACTTCAACCCCCCTCAACCTCCTCCCTCAGCAGGGAAAGCCTGGGAAGGAGAATCCCTTTCTTTTGAGATCCTCTATAAAGGAACTATTTTCTTACTTGTTTTATTGTCTAAATAGATGAGAACAAAAACCAATTCTTTACATCATTTATCCTGGTAAATTACCACAGTTTATGAAAACAAACTTTGGTCTTGGACGCGCTGCCAGTAACCCACTCATCATTTGCATGGGTCAGTTGACCCTGACCCCGCTTTTCGGGTGGATGGAGTCCCTCTAGACAACATCATCTCTCAGAGAGAGAGAGAGAGAGAGAGAACAAGAGGTGCTTCTTCTCATTCATCTTTTGCTATTTGTCTCTCGGTGTTACAGCGTCTCTCCCACCCGCTCTGTCTTCCTCTCTTTCTGTCTGTCTCTCTCCTCCGATTGGTATGCAGAGCCAGGCTCGCTGTGTTCTGCAGTGTGGGTACGTGAACACTGCTGTATGTCAGGAAGAGACGGGAATCAAACTGCAGTGGCGGGTGGGGGGAACACGCACATACACACATACAGTACACACATACGTAAGACCCCTCCTCTACTGCACCAGAAAAACCCTCTTCAAACTGACTGAGTCATGCTTATGTCATTGTTAAAATTAAGGATATGCATGTCTCTTTCATTCCCACACAGGAGTAGAGCTCTTGCATGTGTTCATTACGACCTTTCACCCTATTCAAATGATCTGTTCAAGGTGTCCACAACCTCTCACCCAGTGACCGCTGGGATAGACCCAGGACAAGTTGTACACAGTAAATACTGCAAATACTGCGTGGATGGATGCATGGAAACAGCCTCTTCGCTCCGACATAGTCTCAAATGCTCACATTTAACATTTAACCTGAGAGTTAAAGCAGAAAGCAACAGTCATGGCTCTGAGTCAACTCCTTCAACAGAGTAAGTCAGTCTATGAAAGTTATTCCGTCTTAAATTACTCCTTTAAAGATATATATATACACACACACCTCGATGACATGAACCTTCTGGGCTCCTCCTACTGAAGTGTAACTACGGACATAATAACAACTGAAAACTGCAATTTAATAGGTTAGTAACATTTCAGCTGCTGGAGCTGCAGTTAGCCATCAGTTAAAACGTTCGTGAATTTAATAGTTTCAGAGATTTTTAGATAATGGCCTTTATTTTCTTGTCATTTGACTGTATCTACAGGATCTCTACTAAATCATAGTTACGAATCTAATTATTCACTGTACATGCACAACAGTGTCCTATGAAAGTGAAACTGTGCTGCAGGTTTATCCACTTCTGCCTTGAGTTCACTACTCTGGGGAAATGAATATGAATTTGGAAAATGATCCACTTTAACAATGGACCTAATATTTCTGTGTCTAAAAGCAAAAAGCACTTGAGTGGATTCAAACCATCATCCAGCGCAAAGCAGCTTATGTTCAACTAAGTTGCTAAGTAGATGAAATTATGGGATATCTTTTTTAAAGCCCCCCTCCCACTATTCTGCTATTTACTGTAGGTGTGTTCATTCCAGTCATTTGAGGTGAGATGACTGGGCTGCTTGGTCTGTGCGGTACCACATTGCTCTGCAGCTGCAGCTGCACCAGCAGCAGCATGGATGTGGGAGTCATAGTGGATCAACAACCTGCTATCGGCTGCACCAGAGAGGGGACTTCAATGGATTTTCTCTCCTGGCGCTGGTTGAACCCAATTACACTTGAAGCAATAAATCCTTAGCAATGCAATTTCCCCTCTAGACAAGATCTGCTGGGCTTCCCCCCTCATCCTCTGTGCTTCTGTCTTTTTCCTCTACAACACACACAAACACGGTCTCCCCCTCTCATCCGTCTCTCCTCATCCACTCTACTTGTTTCTTTCTTTCTCCTCCATCATTCCCTCTTTGTCTTCTCCTTGTCTTAGTCAATATATCGTTCACATAATTTTACTCTCTTGTCTTTCAACCCATCTCCTGTCTAGGTCTGTTTTATTTTTTTCATTGTCTCGCTGTATTAATCCCCGTCTTCATTCAGTCTGTTCTCTAATGCCGTCTCAGTCTCCTGTTACACCGGTCTCCCTGTGCCCTTCTCTATATTCCTCTGCAAATCTCTCTGTCCTCTTTTAAAATAGCAATGTCACCCCAGACCAACATCGTCCGATGGCAGTCCCCCGTTTCCGAGAACACTCCTTTTCTACTCATATGCCATATAATCTGATCATGTGTCTCATGTTTATTCATACACGCTTCTTATGTCTCTCTCTCAATCCTTTCCATGCTAAACATTGTTCATGTCTGAACCTTACACATGCAGACTGACATACACACACTGTACATGTGTGTGGATTGTTGAAGAGAGAGATATGATACACAATGTATATTACAAAATATGCACTTTGCTAACACATTTTTTATTTATTATGATTTATCCAACGTCTATTTTACAATATAGTATAACATAACAGTTTTGGTTTTGGCACTAAAGATAACAAGGTACCTAAGAGAGGATCAGGATCAGTTTAAGTGAAGTGCAGAAGTTTTAGCTCCAAAAATACTTCAAATGGAGCTTATTTTAACAGCCTTCTACATTGCTTTGATACTCGTGGTTATATTTCTAATAATTGTTAATAATTGTTGATAATACGTGAGTTGAACAACAGGAGAGTTTGACCTTGATTATATTGTATATTACATCACTAACCTGACTCTGAACTGATAGTTTAAATATTGTTATTAAACAAATGCAGAGTCAAAGTATATTTGCCTGTGAAATGTAGTATGAAAAGTATGATTTAACAGAAATGGACATACTCAGGCAAACTAGAAATACCTTAAAAGTTCACTTTATGTACCACTGCAAACCTGTGTATTTGTCTTATTTGATACACTGTCACTTATGTGACACTGTAAGATTGTCATTTAATCTTAAATTGCACAATTCTTAGCGAAATGTAATGATTGGAAAAGTAGCTTTCCCCCAGTATGTCAGTATGACTTTTTGTCTGTAAAGAGAAAGTCTTGTGAGTTAAGTGAGTGATTACCATCCATCCAGAGGATAATAATTGAAAAGTAAAGGATCTATAGTAGATTCTATTTTCACTTTTAGCAAAGCGGCAAAGATATTAGTGTACACATCTCCTGCACTAACTATGGCTACCTCATTTCTACTAGGCTGATTTACTAATTGATACCTGAAATTATCTGAGATGAATAAGCCAGAAACACCTGAGAATCACACTGGTGTCTTAGGCTTTATGAATTCTCTAAGGGTTACACATATGCAGAGTGCATGCAAAAGTGCAAAGGTTGTTGGTGTCCTGCAGCGCGTTTCTGTCTAACAGAGTTAGCAGTGTTGTTGTTGTATCCATGTGACATGTCAGAGAAGCCGTAGGTGTTGTTACTTCAAAGGATACACGGTGGTTCCTTTGTGGCTGTGGCTGCTGATGCCCTGAGGCAAGAGCCTCGTTTTATCTTACTGATGAGTCTCTTCAAATGCAAACTGATATCTTTGTGTTTGTCTTGATACTGAGGGAAATTAAACTGGGCCAGTGAGAAAGCAAAGCCTTCTTGAAAAGAGAGCCATTATGGATTTGGTTCTGAAGGTAAAGGTTATTTCTTAAGCAATGAAAAGTTCTTGTTGTTCTACATACTCTGCCCCCTGCATTAATTACTGGAAAAGTGCTCTGGAAAGCTCCGCCCACCTCCGCCTCATCAAAAAAAGCGATCAACGCAATTTTGCGTGAGCCCTTTTTTTTATAACATTTATATTATATATCTTAGCCTTTAATCTGTGTTTTATACTAACCTAAGATTCTCTGTCACCAAGCAATGGTTAAAGAAGCCATATTATGCTTTTCATAATCTGGCGTAATCTGTAAAGTTGATTCATTTTGAAGCTCATTCATTTTAAACACACTGGCCAAACGTTACAACCACCTTTTAAATATATGGTAATGCACTCCAGTATGACTCCACCAACCAATATGACCTTAATAGTTAATACTTTGCAGAATACTTACATTTTTGACAATTTCTGCTTAAAAACTGAGACGTTATGTCTTTGTTACAGTAAATATGCCATGAATTCTACTTTATTTGACAGGTGTACTTCATAAAGTGGCCAGTGAGTGAATGTCATGGTGAGTGTGACGAGGCTTTGTACACTATATCTCATATGATGAGTGGACAGTGCATGTAAACAGTGTTAAGCCATAGCTACAGTGCATCTGGAAAGTATTCACAGTGCTTAACCTTTTCCACATTGTTATGTTACAGCCTGATTCCAAAATGGATCAAATTCATTATTTTCCTCAAAATTCTGTGAAAGAGGTTTGTTTGAAATCTTTTGAAAAAATGACCTGTACATAATCAGGCCAGAAGCTGAGTCCTCCAGGTTTGTGAAAATCCCTGACATCACATTGGGTTTGAGTAGAAAGGATAATACATACATTTTATATCCATATCTTAAAGAATACCATTATTTACTTTTTCAAGTCCTACTATGTTCACTACCATATATAACAGTGTGTACATAAAATTTGAATGTTTTGATTATTCTACTTGAATCAGACAACTGGCTCCACTGGGAATTACGTAATGTCATATTTCGATGCACTTGCATCAAGTTTTACCAACATTGGGAAAAAGTGGGGTGATCAGCTTCAGTTTACAGTAATGTCAAACAAATGTAATCAAAGTGTTTCCTCACAGTCCTCATAAAGAACATTAGCTGAGTGTTGCAGCTGCACTAATTGTCTTCATGACCACTTGGGCAGCGCAAACTGCCCCCAAAGCTATGAACAGAAAATGGACATATCACCTTTTAAGTTGATACAGTAAACCTGCTAACAAACACTGGCCTATATACATATTAAATAGAACTCAGAGCAACATTATCACTCATATACCTACAATGTTAAGTCCAATTTTCATTCTTCTTTCTTATGTCTGCCATCTCCTCAGGGAAATACAGTATCTGGCTCTGGGAAACATGTGAAAACAGCCACCCGCTGCTGCTGAAAATGACGCTGATGAGAATGGTGAGAATAACAGTTCAAAAATGTACAGCTCTCAACAACTGAGGGGAAATGTAGTTGGGTGATATTTTCCACACAATCCTCTAATCTATTAATACTGTATACCATTAGGGACTGGAGCAGCTTTAACTTATCTTTCCCCACCCCAATACATAACCATTGTTAAATTGTTGATTTAAATTTTAGAGCAGAACAAAACACAGAAAACACCCTCCATTATCAAGCATCAACTGCTTAAGATAAGTTCTGATGATTTCTTATCTTCTGAATGCCTTTTTTTTATCAGCTGGGCTCAATAATTCAAAGCGCACATCTCCTGCTCTCATCTGCAGCACTGCGAGCGTGTGTGTTTAGGTATGTGTGTGTGTGTGTTGTATTGTAAGGCTGCTGTGAATGTTCTGGATACGAGCAGCGAGCCAAAGCAGCACAGAGATGCAGAGAGAGAGAGAGCGAGGAGCGAGCTAAAAGGAAATACTTTCTTTTAGCCTGTGTCTGCCCCCATGCTGGGCTTTCAAAGACACCCAACCGAGGAAATAATTTCAAATTTCATGTGGTCCTGATGAGCTTGTCATCACTCTGTGGGGAGAGAAACTGCTTTCTTCTTTGGGATTTGGAAATGTTCACAATATTTCCAACAACAAGGGGAAAACAAAAAGGCAAACGGCACAAGTCTGGCTCCCGTTTTGCATGATGTCAGTCCCCCCTTGAGTCTTAAATCTCCTTATGAAAAGGTCTATTTTTGAATAATAAAACCTAATCAAGCTCAGACGCAGCCAAACGCCTGCACTTGACCTACAATCACACAGCTAAGCGAACAATCAAGGTAATTTTAGCCAGGACAAGTTTGGCTTTCTTCACGTTTCCACAGAGTACATTGAAATTGATTTCATCAGCTGCATTTTATGACAGCACTGAGTCTGCCAAAGAGAATATGTGCAATGATGCTAGAATGAAGTAATTAAGTAACTAGAAGTAACTGGGCCTTTGGGCTCGGTGAGTAATAATTTCATTTATGAGAGATTAGAAGTCAACCTGCTTCTCTTGTTGTGGTGATTATGATTATTATTATTATTACTGTTAAAGTTAAAAAAAGTATCAGAAAGACATAACCTTGGTTAATAGAATCTTATTATATGTATGTGCACATGTGTGTGTTTGGACGTGAGCTATATAAATAATATATAAATAAATACAATATTTTTATTTGGAGTTTGGTTGGCATAGGATGTGGAGAATTGTAGATGGATAAAACCCAGATAAAAATGTCATATCATATCAGTTGATGTAGTTATAACATTGTAGTTTAAGTTTTCTTAAGTCAGGATTTCCTGAGAGCAGAGTCAGAAAAATTGTCGACATATGAACTGTATTCCCTTTTTATTGTGTGACTTTATAGAAGCACTCATATTTGCATGAACTGTATGTAGCGATGGATATAAGAAATATCCTGGACATGCTAAGAGTGTTGTGTTTTTAACAGATTTGTATGAATATTTAATATATTTTAAATATACTTGTGACACTT
This sequence comes from Channa argus, assembly GCF_033026475.1. Taxonomy (NCBI): domain Eukaryota; kingdom Metazoa; phylum Chordata; class Actinopteri; order Anabantiformes; family Channidae; genus Channa; species Channa argus. The sequence continues at coordinate 17,575,326 of NC_090213.1, read as the reverse complement.
TATTCTCTAAAACTACCTTTACAAACAGGCCAGATTCCCCTCTTTCCAATTATTAAAGAACTTCATGCAGGGTCGGGGTCGTACTTAAATATCTTATTTCAGGTTTGGGTTTGATGTCACAATGGACACAGTTTCAACAAAGCTCACTCTCGAGGTGGATGATTTGACAATTGTAATTAATTAACACACACACACACACCGATGGGGGAGCTGCTATGCAGCTGGCCAACACTCACCGGGAGCAAATAAGTTGGGGTTCAGTGTCTTGCTCAAGGACACTTCGACATGTGACAGGAGGACCCGGGGATTGAACCAATAACTGTGAGATTAGTAGACAACCGCTCTACCTTCCGACAGAGATACTTGTCAGTATGACCAAGTATACTTACGTATACATTTTTTTTTAGGATAGAACATCACAGATAATTACATATAAAGCAAACTGCAACTACTTATTTTTAGTTTAAAAGAAGTACACTAGCAGTATCCAGTACATCAATGTACTTAGTTTTATTTAGGGTTATGTAAACTTTGACACTGACAACAAACTAATCAAAAATGTTTAGTTTAGCTTATATTACTAATAGCTTATTGTTCATTTTAGCAACAATGTTTGTACTCTGCACACTGCAATATTGTATTACATGGGCTAATTATTGTGAAACTACCAAATTACTGCAAATTATCAGTAAAATATACATAATGTAATTGTAACAGATGCCTGCCTCCCTACTCGTTGGTCCTATTTTAACAAATGGTCCTGTTGGTTCTATAAGACAACAGAGACTAACAACCTTATTGAATGTTATGTAGATATATGTGCACTTTTCTGTTTCATGCATGAGTTTGCTTATATGAAATTGTGTAAGTGCATTTGACAGGATCTGTGTATCAGCAAACATGTGCTTTTTAAAGAGCATGTGTGTTTTTTGTGTGTGTGTATTCAAGCATACTTTCAAACAGACATTTTAGAGACAGATGGTTTGGGTGCCTTCCAACCCATACTGAAGCACTGCCCCTGCCGGTGTATTGCGTCGCTCGCTGCATGTGTGTTCTGTTGTGGGTGTGTTACTCTCTGCGGCGACCGGGACTTGTGCTGTGGCCCCCCGATGGTGTCAGAGTGATGGAGTGCCAGCAGACAGAGAGGCTGGACACACGCGGGAACTCCCCAGACAACACAGAACTGAAAAGAAGGCTTGATGTGTTTTGGAGGCATCTCTCATGCAGGGGAGCTGCGCACGTGACACATTTCTTTCATATCTGCCTCATCAAAGATGCTTAAATCGCCCTGAAGACGCATTGTGTTTCTGTGTTATTGTATATTTCGGAGGATATTTCATCAACACTTATATAAAGATCATTATAAACATCAGCAATATGTTCATTTGCATTATATTCGTGAATAAATATACTTCAGAGTGATGGATATCATGGTTTTGAAATGAACTGCTTATGCAAATGACAAATATGATACATCCACTATATATATATATATATATATATATATATATATATATATATATATATATATATATATATATATATATATATATATATACACACACACACACACACACACACACACACACACACACACACACACACTACATATCTGTATATTTCTACAAGTTCATTGCTTTGGATTCACTGCCCATTATACATTTTACTGGCTCACTTTGTAACAACTAATGTCAGCATCATACTCCCTTTTATGCATTTATTAAATATCAGAGCAATGATGAAATAGAATGAACTGTCACAATTAGGAAACTACGAATTTTGACCAAAGTGTCAAGTCGATACACCAGAGACGGTAAATGCACGGCATGAAAAATAAACAGTTTGCTCTCTGAGCGCATTGTACTCGTGTGTTCTTACCAGTCAGTGACGCACACGCATCTTTATTTGTCAGTTAAAAAAAAATACAACAAGCCGTTTGGACACTGTTATACTGGATTAGTAGTAAACTTCACACATGCAGTAGTAACGTAAACCTTTACTGAAAATGATTTGTAAAGTAAATGGTATTTTTTTGCAGACAAATGTTTTTTTTAAACTTTAATCCTGTTTTTGAGCTTCCTCTCTGTGCGCAGTACAACTGAAAAATAGACGGCACTAAAAGTAAAATTTTAGCAGCTTTAATCTAAAATAATATACATTTGAGTTAATCACAGACTTTTGTTAGCTTATGCGAATTTTCTGATGAAACCTGAGCAAAAAAGAAAACCGCATCATGCTGCTTAAGTAACCCAGACCTGTTTTCTTGTTGTCACCTGATCACCAGCACACAACGCCATCCATTGCGCTGCCTCCAGCTCCCACAGGTGTGTGTTTATTTCGCTTAATTAGACCTGTCCCCAGGAAAGGGTGGGTGTCTACAGACACCACTCTGCTGCTAGTTTTCATCTCTATTTGACAGACTCTGCCATCAAACTGAGCATCCGTCTAATTAGCCCAAATAACTTAAAACACGCGCTAAACATGAACGACATGCTGTTGATAAGCCTTTTTAAAGGCAGACCATTGCACAGATGGTAATTATAATCTGCAAACATTTTCTTTTTCACAAATAGAATTAAAAAAAGTCATAGTGATACAGTTCTGGCTTTAAAAGGTAAACCCTGGCTCTCAACCAATGACAGCTGGGACAGTAACCCTCCACAGGATAACTGGGACATGGATAGATAATGGGTGGATAAAATTAATTGTGAGAATTGATGTGATAAGCAACATGTAGAAGATAAGTATCCGTGTGTAAATAGAAGCTGCATAACAGTTTTTTTTAGACGACCTAGAGAAAGCAGGTGTGAAGATTTAGAGTGGTTTTGGTTCTGTGGGCTCTCAGAGGGATTTTTCTTCTGGAGGGGAGTTTTTGAAATGGTGGTTGACAGAAGAGATCAGGCATCTTTCCCGCTCCTTTTTTGTCTTTGATCGTGCAGCTGTAGGGGTCTGTAAGAGTGGGGGGTGGAATGATTCTCTCTGCACATCATACTACACGCTGCAGTCTGTGTCTGGAGTGCGACGACGCAGAGCCGAACCACGCAGTGATCGAGGAGGAGGCCATTGATTCGAGGATTTCAGTGTCGACCTGACCCAGCAGTGCCTGTGACACTCAGTACAAATGCTGCTGGAACTTGCAAGCAGAAATTTGTGGGACTCAGTTCTTCTGAATGAGCAGTGGAAGGGGAGGGGAGCACTTTTTTTTTCTTAAGTTTATGCAATTCTTTGTATGTTCAACTCCAGGTTGTTCTCTCCACCCCAACCGATCTGCCCCTTCCCTAAAGACACACTCATCGATGTCACTGATGAGGCCAGTGGTGTTGTCAGCAAACTTAAAAGAGTTTGACTGAGTCGCTGAGGGAGTTGCAGTAGTTGGTGTAGAGGGAGAAGAGCAGAGGAAAGAGCACAAAACCCTGCCGAGATCCGGTGCAAGTAGTCACTGTATCAAGCTTTTAAGACCACATAATCCACGGGGATGAATAAATAAATTTGGCTGTGATTTATACGTGGAGTCACAGTGTGAGCTAGATGAACGGAAACACTGAAGTAAAAAAAATTCTAAAGTGAGTAGGGAAGCAGGTTAAATAATAAAAAGACCAGCATCAGTGGAAGTTTAGTAAACTGTCTGCTACGTTTGCCAGACTGTTGTTTCCATATTGTCACTGTGATTCTGTCAGGGTCGTCTGTTCCACTGTGTAACTTTGCCCCCTCTTTTCAAAACCGGCCTCAGTATCTTTTTAACTCTGCTTGCATGTCTGAATTTCCCTTCTAACTTCGGTTGCCAGCGTTACTGAACCGTAACAGAAGGGATGCTGGGTGAGAAGGTGGCTGGGTAACAAACAGAAACTCTTCTTCCACGGTTCATGGTTCGTTTATCAGGTAAATGATGAGTCAGTGATCGCCGACGGGATTCGTGTTAACGTTTTTTCCTTGTGGAAATTCATTTCAGTTGGATTTACTTTCGTCTTTCGTCTCTTGTGCACGTTTCCCCACATTTTTATTGTTTATTAAACGTTGTGAAAGAGGAAAATACATGACTTAAATGTCACTTAGAACAGGGATTCCCAAACATTTTCATGCCCAGGCCCCCAAACAGCATTCAATTGTGGCTGCCCCCCCTCCCCTCCCCATTTGCAAGATGTCTTAAAAACCCATGCTTTCTTTTTAACGTGTTACATCTTATTAAACAATATATTGATCATATTTTAAACAATTTGTGTCTTCTAGCCCACAGTTTTTGTTCATAGTGGTACCCAACACACACCTAGTTAACATGCACTCACTAGTGGAACATTAACGGCCAAAGAGCCAGATTTCCCTCAGGACTTGAGACCGGTGCTAAAAAGAGTAAGAATATCTGGCTTAAATGTGTTTGGGTGGCCACAAAGAGAAGTCCAGGAATGTTAATGTTGCTCACATTAGCAATTTTAATCCTTTTAATCCTCCAGAAAAAAAAAAAAAAACAATAACAAAAATCACATGCAGGTTTAAGGATGAGTCTGTTATTATTTTACATTGTCTTTATTTTAATGAGGACATTCATGACAGGATTTTAAAATAATATTTTTCATAAGCCACATGCAAACTGCTGTAGTCTCCCACAGTCTTTCTGAATGAATCCCTGGCATAGACAGTTATTTTTAATGCCTGCATTTACATACGCAGCCATATTTGGGAGCAATGGCAGTGGCAGCAAGTGCACATGCTTGTGTTTACCTTGAAGAAATAGATGGAGCTGTAATGGTTCACTTAAAGATCCATCTTCCATTTCCGTGTTCCTTCTCCAGCCGTCCATCATTTATCAGTTTTATCATCCTTCCTGCACAAGCTGCATTTATGTAAGCGATAGTACACAGGCCAAACACTAAAAGCCAATTGGAGTGAGGCAGACTGACATTATGACCTCTGTTATAAAAGGACTATAAAGTGTAATCCTGCTTTGAATAAATGCAGTATTTACATGACGAGGTCGAATTATTTTCAACGGGGAAAAACTCAGTATTTCCTGTTAAACACAAATGGCTCTTCTAGTTACCTTGTTTTGTACTTTAAAGTAATTTCTTCTTCACACCAAGAAGCTAGTATCTAATAGTTGGTAAATGATCCCAACAAATTTGCAGCCTCACAGAGGTGCTAACACTGGATGCTGATAATGGATGAGTCAAAAAGAAAAGGTAGTTCAACTCTTTGGCACTGATAATAACACAATTTATATGATTCAATGAGTTTTTAAAATACACAAAACTCCCAGCATGTTCATAAACACATCACAGCACAAAACTCTGTGCAAAAGAAATGCAGACTCAGCACAAACACAAAAAAACTGTACACATACTATATACACACACACATGTGTATATAGTATGTGTCAGTTTGACATCATCACTAATGGCTCTAAAAGACAGGAGCATACGTATGACTTGGAGTCTAGGTCCAGTTAAATGTCAATAACCCACCTGCACTGCACATTGTACTTTCTTTGATTTACATTTAGTAATTTAGTACATTGAACACATTTTATTGTGCAGGTTATTAAATAAATACTTGCTTCATTTTGGTAAATTCACTTTATTTGATAAGTTGGCACCACATTAGTGTCTATTTGTAGCGTGCACATTTACTTAACTTCTGTACAGTCACAGTTTAATCATATTTGCTTGAGTTAACCATAATTAAGTTACCAGTGCAGGTGGAGCTGCTCTGGGCTTCGTCTGCTAGAGGTACTTCGTGTTCGGCTGAACAAAAGGATGCACCCCAGGAAGCAGAAAATTTAAATAGAGTGAGTTGTCAATTGGATCATACCACCAAGAGCCTGCTACCTTAAGGGGGATTTGCAATGGACTTTTAGCTATGTTATGTTAGTTATTTATTATAATTATTTTGTTATTTGGTTCTGTATAAGTTAATTGTGAGGTTTTGATTTTCTGTTACCCCTCGTGTGTCTTTAATGGTCTGATCAGCCATTATATATATATATTATATACATACAGTATATGTTCCCCATGTGGTCAGTGTGGGGGTTTAGTTTGGTTTGCGTTAGTTTTAGTCAGGTCACTTTGTGCCTGTTTGGACATAATTTTGTCCACTTTGGTTTTGTTGACCCCTTTTATGGGCTCAATATATTGTGATTGGTTTTCATAATTTTTGAGGTAATATTTTTTTGTTAAAAATCACCTGTTTTCTTTTCGCCTGCTCGCTTGATCTCGCACACGACAACTATCTCATAATTAGCTTTATGTTTACTCAATATTGTCAAATACATGGGCAACACGGTGGTGGACGGGTCAGAGCCGCCGTCTCACAGCTAAAGTCCCTAGTTCAAATCTACCGGCTGGTTGCAGCCTTTCTGTGTGGAGCATCCCGGTGCTTGCGTAGGTTTCCCCTGGGATCCTTCCCACCATCCAGAGTTACACTAATTAGTGACTCTAAACTGCTCTAAATTGAATGTGTCTGCGTCTGTCTGTGTATTTCCTCTCTGTGTTGGCCCTGAGAAAGACTAGAGACCTGTCCATGGTGTATCCTCCTTCTCACCCGATGAAAGCCGAGATAGGCTCCAGCCGCCCTGACCCTGACCAGGATAAGTGCTCACAGATAATGGACGGCTGGATGTCAGATAAGCTAAAACACTTCTCAGCCACAATAAGCTTAAGCACTGAATCATTTAATCATAACACTTTGGTGCATTACATTAGGCTTAGCCGATGGCTCATTAAGATTTGGGTAAAAGACATGCTCTCCCCCAATTACATTCCAGTTATGTAATGCTGCACATTATTTATTAAAAAACAAGTAGTGTTGGGCGGTTGTTGACGCATGCTGAGTTGAGCTAGTAGGAAATGAAAGACTTTACATGCTGATGACACACGCTTTCCTGCAGTGGTTGTGACGTATGTGCATTTATACAGAATGTAAAGGTGAAGTCGTTTTAACTTGGGAAAGGTGGTCAACATCTCGTGAGAATTCCCCTGCCTTTCTGTTCTGGTGAGTTGAAGGCTGTTTTAACTGTATGTCATGATTCTGTCACCATGACAGTTGGCTGCTGCAATAGTAGGTCAGTAGAGTCCTTAACTTTATGAACATGACTGTACTGGAAAACTGTTTGTGCATTGGTCATTATAGGTTTGATCAAAAACACCAATGTAGTAATAGTTTCTCCAGGTACAGTAGGCTCCACTTTCTTCCAATCTCCATCACATAGGAACTAAAAAAGAAGACATGCAGGAGATAGGCCCTTGCTGTTTGTTAGAAGATCGTGCCCGTGTCCCCCAAACACAGCGTTACATAACTTCGTTTGAATATATCCTTAAAAATGTAAAGTGAAAAAGAACACGTTGGTTGTTTTAATGATCAGTCTATAATGTTATTTATTATAAGCATTAGACCCCACTAAACATTTCCATCCTAACCAGCATATATGGTTTATGAAATCTGGTGTTTGAATATGCCATATATAAGCAGTATAATCACAAAGTGATCTTTCTAACCTTAAAGCAAATTAAGTAGCAATGTGCCCTGTTTGAAAAACATTTGCTGCCCAATGTGGATTACAGCAGATGGGGTCATTTGTGTTAGTTCATGATAATTTTTCAAATCTAACCCACAGGTGTTTTAAAGTACAATGTAACATGTTCAAGTCAGTGGCAGGAAGTGAGTCAGTAGTTCATACGCTGCAGAGGTATTGTAAAACTATCGACAGGGCTTTTAACCTTAGTGATACTAATGATACTTTGACTGGTCACAGAGCACTCTGTCTCTCTCTGTGCCTTTTTAGTGCTTTCTTTTTAAATTTAACTTCCCCATTTGTCTGATTGCATTAGTATCCTTTGTTGCTATGTTCTAATTGCTGCGTTGAACATAAAGACCGATAATCGCGTCTTCTTCCGTGTGAAATGTATTACATTTTGAATAGATTTCTTTCTTGGTGCAAAACTAATCTCTCGCTGTGAGACACAGAGCTGAAGCGTTGAGTCATTTTTCCTCATGGACAACCGTGGGAGACAAAAAGGACAATTTGCAATCATCTTTTTTTGTGGTGTAGTCTCTTAACCGATAAATCAAAATTTCATTATGGAAATTAAATTAGGTGGAGCAAAGCAGTCCAAAGGAAAGCTCTGGAAACTATTTTTAAAGAGTTAGAGATAATTATTACATTAAAAAAAAGAGGCAAAATTCAGACTTTTAAAACACGCTGTGCAATAAACAAGCATATGAATAACTTTAGGATTTACTGGTGTTACATAAAGTTTTTTTATTTTCCTTTCCAAGAATTATACAATGCATCACTTCTGCTAATATATAATATATTTATAATATATTTATTATGATAACTTCTGCAGGGCTGCGGGTGGGGTTATGTGGGCTGTTGGACGGGGGTTCACGGGCTTTCAGAATCATGTGATCTGCTGTGACCTAAACACTGTAAAAGCTGCAGTATTTTATCAGACACATTCCAGACACACTGAGCAAGTAGTGTGAGTGATCAGTTCTCAATCTCTCTTGGGGGTTGTTTGAACTTGTATTTATTGGTGTCTCGTGATCTGATCACCATAACACTTTTTAAAAATAAGTCCAAGTGTCCAAGAGCCTGCATTGATATGATGGAGACCTGGAAAGGACAACGGTTAGGGCAAAAAACAGTCATCACATTACAATTGAAGCAACTGCAGGATGTAATAAAGTTTAAAGTTTAGAATAAGGAGAATAGTACATATATAATATGTCTATTGCTATGTTGACGTCTTGCATTATATTTACAGTAAAAACTTTGCAAATAATCAGTGGGTTCATGATTGTGTTGAGGTGGAACTGTGACTGGGGCAAGCGTGAGATAAATTACATGTGCACTGGAAGAGCTGCAGCAGCTGTCACTCTGACACAGTTCTGGCTTTAACAACTCATCTCACAGATGAAATGGGCAGAAAGGTGATCCTCAAGTCTTAAATGAGCAGCGCACAGCCTCACTTGTTTCGTTAGAGAAACAGCAGGGAAGTCCCATCTTTGCATTTACAACAGTCTAGATCAGCATTTAAAGCAATAACCCCTGAAGATGGGGATGAAGATTAACACGTGCGGAATGTATAAGAGTAAATATGCTGTGTGTCATGTGTTGTCATGTCGTAAGTGAGTGTGGGGAAAAAAAAATGGTGACCATTAAAAATTCACAAAAGTTTCTAACAGTAAGAGCATGTTGTCCATTTACACAGCCAGACACAGAAGACAAACACACAGTACTACACAATGTACAACCTGTTCCAGTGAATTTGAAGCTCTATTTATTTCAGAGCAGTTGGCTGAGAGCCTGACTACCGGGGTCAATAGGGCCTGGACACAGCCACGCGAACCCCAGGGACAGGAGATGCTAGCTGGTCCGCAGAAAGAGAAAAGAGCAGGTCCTTATGTCAGCACCAGCTCCCAACTCGCACATTAAAAAATATATAAACCGCCGTAACTAAAACAAGCCAACACCTTGGAAATGACAACAAATATCTGGATGTTGCTGAAAATCAGTGAGGTGGACCATCTCATAAACAAGGTTTTCCTCTAGAGGAAGCCAATGTATTAAAACTTCCAGTCAGACTGAGTCATAGTAGCTTTTCTTGATTTCACACTCAAGTAAATTAACTTGTTTGCTAGAAAAGTTTTCATATAGAGAAATACAAAAATACCAGAAAAACATGAACTTTAAGGTCTAATGACCAATGATGTGTGGACTTTCCACCTCGATTGAGCTCAATAGCTTCAGAATCTTCACTATATCTACCACCTCAATTCCCAAAACATTGGGAAGATGTAAATAAAAACAGAATGCAAGGATTTGCAAATCTCATCAGCCCATATTTTATTCACAATAGAACATAAATAACATATGCAATGTTAAAACTGAGACATTTTACCATTTCATGGAAAATATTAGGTCATTTGGAATTTGATGGCAGCAACATGCCATCATTTGACAACTAATTAGGTTAGTTGGCAACAGGTCAGTAACACGACTGGGTATAAAAGAATTTTGGAATTGGGGTTGTAAATTTCTTACTTTAATTGATAATAGTTTAAGTTATTTCCTTGTATGTAAAGATAACACCCTTAGAGAGGCTGATAAAAACTGAGAGACCCAGATGTTTAGTAGGTTGACAGTAGAGTTGTGTCAGAGAGTTTTATTAGAGGTATTGATTTCACTGTAAAATCTCTTTACGTGTCATATTTATCCCTGCTAATATGACTGTTTGCTTAGTTCTATGTTAGTCTTGCTACATTCGTAATACAGCTATTAACAAAAATAAAGTGTGTGTGTGTGTGTGTGTGTGTGTGTGTGTACACAATGGAGAAAAAGAGGTTGAACGAGGCTGAATAAAAGAAAATTTTTGATATGATTCAAACAGTAATTACAGACTGGCAGTATGAGGTGGTCTACTGCTGTAGCATTGACTCATTTGATTTACACTGAACCTGCTTATAAGAAGTAAAGGGAAGAGTCTTCCCTTCCTAATTAGCTGTCTGAGATTTTAGCAGAAAACTGTTCATTAAATTCTAAATTAATAGGAGTAGTGAAAAACAAACAAACAAACAAAAAAATGTAATTTTGTAAAACTCAAAAAAAAAATCAATGGGATTTCTTTCCTCGACTTGAAGTAGAACTCTGAACAGAGAGTGCAGCTATGTTAATGCATTATAGATTAAGTCAGTGAGCGAGTGAGTGGGTGAGTAAGGTCTACTGCATGTTTCCTGCAGAATGTGGCACAGGCATCTCTATATGGCTCCTTGTTGGTGATTGGCTTAATGGTTGGAGAGAGACCTGATCTGAGACCAACTGTCACGATTTTTGTTCGGGATGGACCTAAGAGAGGAGACAGTGCGAGGGATGAACTAAAGGGCTTTTATTGACAGACTGAAAAGGGCAAACGCAAAACGCCCCTAACAGGAGGGTACAGAAAACAGGTGCAGAACCGATAAGACTCAGAGAAACAATCCACAGGACCGGAACACGAGGGGCGTTAACATAATAGAAAATAGGAAGACAACAGAAACTAACGTCAACAACAAGAGAGGAACTTAGTTATCCAAAAATAAACACTAAACTCGGGAATAACAATACTGGAAAATCTAATAGCCTAAATGACCACTCAGGGAAAAACTAGGAGAGTAACAAACTGAAATAAAACTCCAAAATGAAAACAGGGCACAGGGAAAAGCATAGGCTACTAAATAAACAAGGCAGGGATAAACATGAACTGACAAGTAACAGGTAATACACAGAGGGGGACTAAGGAAAACTGATAAACAGAGGTAACCCAGATAAATAAGGCACGAGCAAACATAAGTTACTACACAGGTAAACACACGGGGAACAGATTAACTAAACTAACGGGACATGGATAAACAAAACTCCAAACAGGACTCTCACCAAACCTCAGACCAGAGGGGAAAGCTGCACAGGGTCCAGAATACAAAGTCCAGAAAGAAACAAGAGTCCAGAATACATGAGTCCATGAAACACACATTCAGCTTTACCTAGAGTCCAGAGTCTACTGTGGGGTTGGTGAGGGTAATAACGAGGGTAATAACGAGGGTAATAACGAGGGTAATAACGAGGGTAATAACGAGGGTAATGACCAGGGTAATAACAACGAAGATCTGGCAGGGGAGTGAGGGGAAGACCGAACTTAAATAGAGAAGGGAACACGTGCAAACCATCAGGGACAAACGAAGGCAAAGCTGGGGAAAAGAAACAAGGCACAGGAAGTAGGGAGAGTGGGCCACAAAATAAAAGTCCACAGACAGGAAGTGCACTGGGATCATGACACCAACACACTATAAAAGCAAGTAGACCTCAGCATACGTCCTGAATCCTGTTTAGAACCTGTCACCTGTTCTCTCCTTTCACAGCAGCCTCCTATGTGGTGCTGTAGACTGGTCCACAGCTGAATACAGTGTTGGACAGTGAGTTTGGAATCATGTATAAACGCTTTTACTGTGGTAGGCAGTGTGCAAGCGAAAAAAAAAAAAAAAAGATCTATAATGGTTTAGATGGTGAAATCAGTGCATTTTCACAACAAGGACAATTCAAGTCCTACTCATCAATTAGTTTTTTTTTTTAATTATAATAATTAAATTTCTGTCACTGCAAGGCTTTTAAAGTGAAACAACTCGGCAGGAAATTTTTTTTTTAAAGTGGCGTATGAATAAACATATGGGATGTTTTAAATTTTGCATTACTACTAGCGTCAACAGCAAATTCAAATCAGAGATCGTATAATATATCAATCAGTAAAAAGTATTTTTAAAATAAGGAAAAATAAATATAAAGGGACTTGTGTTGTATATACTTGTTAGATCGTTAGGGCGACAGAGGAACTGGAGTTATGAAACTGAATGAGTTGGTAAGAAAGTGACTTACCAAGTGACTGAACAATGGGTTGAGTGAGACGATGTGAGAGATGGAACAACAAGAAAGAGAAAGGAAATGAGTGGGTGAGTAAATCCGTGAGCAGACCAGCTGGTGAATCACGGCCACGGAAGCGTAATTCTAATGTGGACCTGAACACAACAAGCTTGCTGCCAGTCATCACCTACTGAGTTCACTGTGGACCCACCCAGCTGTGCAATCCAGCTGTCAGCACAGGCTTCGGGTTTGAAACCTGTCACTTCCCTCCAGGGAAACTATAGCAGGCGGAGGTATGAACACAGAGAGGCACTGATAGTGTTAAATATTCATAATACTTGAGTGGGTATAAAATATAATAAAATGTGTGGATAATGTGTTTGCGTGTGTGTGTCTGTTCTATCTTGAAGTACAACCCTGTGCTCTCTTGTCAAAGCCAATCCATCCTGTAAATGTTTCCCTGATGGGCGCAGAGAAAAGAGCATCGAGGAGAAAATGAACGAAAGACGGGAAAGTAAGACAGAAAGTGGAGAGATGATGTAAAAGGTTCTAGGGAATAAGACTAAGAGGGTCAGAAACAGTGAGAGAGTCCAATAAAATTACTGGAAGTGATTCACCCTGAGAAAAGAAAGATTTTTCATGATTTTCAGCTGGATACAGGAGACGACTGCAGAGCAGAGAATAATGATACGGCATTAAAGTAGCTGCAGCATCAGTGCAGTTACATAAGACACATCACATCTTTCTACTTTTCAATCAGGCCGAGGCCTCGGGAAAAGTGTGTTCATATTTCGGAACTCTCTGCCACTCTGAAAAGAATTTCGCTTAAAAGGTTATGAATCGTTTAAAACACGTTTCAGTGCCAAACTGTGGTTTCAAATGTGTCATCTAGAAGTGAAAAGGGTGTAGAAATGAGGCAATAAAAGGAAAAGTGACTGGGGAGAGCACAGTTTGACTTTGGCACATTTAACTGTCACCAACTCATCCTAACGGGACACAACTGGTTATGAACGTGGCACTAAATCCTGGTTTGTGTTTTGTTCTTGCTTAAGACGGAAGTGTCATTTAAAGTAAGGCCCAAGTGTGTTTTTTGCCATTTGGATTAGTGGAACAAGCTGGCCACTCATTTTGTGGCAATACAAAGTACATTTTGTTTCTTTTCATGTATTGCTTAGTTGGTAACTCTTGGATTTAATAGCCAGCTGAAGCTCCTTAGGCAGTGACACCTTAAATAAGAGCTTCAACTAGTTGCTTCCTCTAGTTGACAAGTGGTTGTCAGGAGGAATGCTGGATCAGTCTTCCTCCTAGAGCCTCATCATCTCTGACATATTCTTAGGATGTCTGGTGTTACCAGCTTTTTTAAGGTCATTTCACAGCGTTAATATTGGGTTAAGGTCTGGACTAGTATATTTCATTCTCTTAGTTTAAAGCCATTGCATAGTACATTTACTCTGATGTTTGGGGGTCGTTGTTCTGCCACATCACCCATCTTCTACTGAGCTTCAGCTGGAAGACAGTCATTCTGAAATTATAGTGCAAAAAAGCTCGATAAAATTAGCAAATCGTTTTCCCCTCCGTGATGGCAAGCTGTCCACAGCCTGAGGCAGCCCACTGGGCTTATACACTGCTGTATGTTCTTCCGGGAACAAGTCCTACTTCAGTCCACAAAGATTTTTTCCAGTAGTGTAGCGAAGCGCTAAGGTGTGCATGTATTGATTTGTTTGGATTGATTTCTTTGGAGAGCAGATGAATTCCTCCATGGTATCCTGACATGGACAATATTGTGTAGTATGATCTGCACATGGTGGACCCATGATCATAGATGTTAAACAGCTCGTCTAAGGCTTTATTTAGTACTCAGTATGTGATTGTATGTGCAACATCGTATCTTTACCCTGCGTTGAATTAGAGAGTTGGTTGGTGTTATCGTAAAAAAACAATAGCGCCATCTGATACAAGATGAAATTGTATGATTCCTGGGGGAGTCTCAAAGGATTTCATAACCAGCTGAGGGTCACCACAGAAATACTGTATGTATTGGAGAAAACTTGTTGAACTTTTTTTTACAACTAGCATTACTTTATGTCATTGTTACTGATCCCAACATTAACATCTTTGAGTATCACCGTGACTTCCAGAGTAAGTTGTGTCTTTACAGACTTTTTTATTTCCACTTTTCACTCTGTGCTTTCATTTATTGAACCACCGGTGCACTGCTGATATATGCCAAGTCAACATCGCTCCAAACATAAAATATTCTGCATAATCACTGATTCTTGGCTGACGGCACCAGTGGATTTCTCTGACTTGTAAATGAGGAACCTTGCACTCAGCACAGCATGCTCAGTGAAGTTCAACAATGGCAGCCTTGCATTCAGCCACAGCATAGGAGGTCTGCTCTCCTAGAAATACAGCTAAATGCTACAGCATTGGTATGAGAGGAAACGAATCAAAAAGCAACTGCAGAATGAATATGATGCAACGTTCCTATTTTTTTTGAGGAGAAGAGCTCTATCAACACAGGTGAGTGTTAAATGGGCTTTGCATTGTGTTAAGAAAAGATGCTGGCTTATAGAGCTCGATGGGGAATCTGTACATTTGAAAGTCAAACGCTGCAGGCATCACAGTCTTTCCGTTCCGTACATAACTATAGATTCTTCCACTGACTCCAAGCTTAGTATCTTGATAGCCAACACCCCTTCACGTTAAACATTGTGTCACTTGTATGGTATGAGCACAGTTTCCAACCTTCACTCTTGTGACAGAAAAAGTCAGTAGTAAAATAATCTTGCATTTTTACACATTTATTTATGACCAGGTGACTATACGAGGCCTATGATATTACCAGTGCTTTAGTCACAGATCCATATTTAACACACAGCCAGCCAGTCAGCTGTATCTCTCTAATCATCTCACTTTGTGTTTCTGATACTGATGCAGCTGTTCGTGTTAATAACACTTCATCCAAGCAACACTTTTATTCTAATAATGTTTTCTTACTTTTTTGTGTTGCCTTTTGTGGCTAACTTGTCAAAAATAGACATGGCCTGCAGCATGCTGTCAGTTTATTTCCAGAACTTGCAATTGACTTTGATATGACTAAACGTGTCCTGCTTATTACATCAATAAATGTCAGATTTTGATGCGAGTCCTTCAGATTCCATAAGCAAGGGCTGCTTTCTACGAATGTTATTTTCCTATAGTAGCAAATGATTCGACATCCATAGCTGAAGAGTCAGAGATATCAACTTCTCCACTGGCAGAAGTTGAAATATATATGAATGCACTTTTCAGCAAAGGGCATGACTTGCTTTCACTTTGAGAAAAACTCACGTCCTGTTTTTGCTCTTAATATGCTACTGCTGTTGCTCCCTGCACCTATACTTTAAAGCCAACAGCTAAAAAAGCAAAATAAGCTCTGAACGAGGCCCAAAGACTGATTAAAGAGAGCAGTGTTTCATTGGGGGGAGTCTTTCATTAGACTCCAATCTCTAAAGGTGAAAACACCTTCTTACAGAATCATAGTGTACAGTGTGTGTGTTACAGCTTTACATCAGCATTAGCACGTTGTGTAATTAGCCAGGACTCACTTGTCAACTTTTATTCCACAAAAACACACTGGTTATTTAATCCCTCCAGTTCTGTGTAGGCAGGCATCATGTCCCTCCACTTTGCAGAGACTAGAGTGACAAAGCTTTCCTCGCTGGCATTTTACTTTGACGCTCAGCACCAAACAAGCCGCTGAGCGGAAGAACATGTTGTTTTTTTTCCCCCCCTTTCTTTCATTGACTGTGTGTGTTTGCCCTTCTGCTCCTGTGCTGAAAATAAACCATCACACGGCGAAGCACGCTCATGATTTTAATATGAGCAGCAAAGAGAAAAAGTGGGGGGGAGAAAGAAAAATGCAAAACAATTATTCTGTTACAGAATGTAAACACATTTCTTTTCCAGTCAGTTACTTTCTCTTACTAGAACCAAACTAACACACATATAATGCTACAAGACCCACTGTATAACCTGACCTCTTTACGGAAGAACATAGAGGGAGTGTGCGCTTGCACTCATCTGTGTTTTTGTTGTTGTGTGATGTAATGGAGGGAAGTCGTGAACGGAAACACTGCTGGAGCAGGGGAGGTCAGCCAATCAATCTTTAACACTGGTTGGGAAGGTTTGTGCTTTTCAGCAGTGTTTTTTTCCATCTACTCTGCACATAATAACTCAATAATAGTGGACATCCATGCACTTACCCACAAACACAGAGGCTGCACAGAAGAAAAAACCAAAAAACACAATGGGCTGTAGCCTGAGGGGCTAAAATATTATTGGAGGGAGTGAATAAAATGGTTGCTGAGGTCTGATGGGCTGTATTAGATCCATTAAAAACACACCACAGTGCTTGGCTTCCTATGAGGGAATTTTGTAATGTTTAAATATCTAATACAGGCGCATCATTTATATTCATGAACTGGATAATGAAGGTTTCTCAACAAAGCCAAATGATGAAAAAACAAAAACAAAAAAAAAAAACATTTAGCTTTAAAGAACAGATCAGAGTCTTGCTGAAGGACACTTTTACGTGTGACCAGAGGAGCCGGGGATCGAACCAACAGCTGTGGGATTGGTTGACGACAGCTCGACCTCCTGTGCCACAATCGCGGTTTCCTGCAACTTGGTGCCAAATATAGGAAGCATTACATTGAAAGTTGGGGATCTGGTGGATCAGTGGGAGAGCATTGGGTTAGAATGCAGAAGGCCATGGGTTTGAATCCCACCCCACGTGGTGTGGCCTTGCCCAGCCACCAAGGGCCACCTTGGTGACAGTTGCAAGCCTGAATAAAATGGGAGGGTTGCGGCAGGAAGGGCACACGTTTCATGGTGGCGACCCCCTAAGCGGACAAGCACAACGCCGTTGATCTTTTACCTTGAAAGAAAAGCTCAATTTTAACTGTAAAGTATTTATTGATTATTCTTTTATCATAAAAACTACCTTGTTGTGTGTTGAATTGTGAGTCCCATGTGGATAAATGTCACATTTTGTTGAGCTTCTGGTTTCACTAATTAATTAGAACTAATTGGACGCTGGCTTTATAATAACGAATCCCTTCTAGCAAATTTCTTCAAAGCAATATTCAGCAATAGTTAAATTAGAAATCAGTCAAACTGAATGTTATAGTCTCTATTGTACATTTCAGTGAACTAGACGTTAGTATGAAGTGATGTCTTAAATAATACTACATTTATGATTTACACAATTCACAAGCACTTTGACCATTTGCATCCAGGCGATTAGCAGAGATGCTGTTAAATGTTTCCATGACAGCATTTGTCTCTTCCCTCCGTTTCCTTGTAGGTGACTGGAGCTCACTAAATCATGCAAACTGGATGATGAAAGGGACAGTTATATCTTTGTGCTGTAATTATAATAAATAGCACATGTAAACAAAGCTGGACTATTTGGGCCTGACATAGATGTTGTAACAGGAACATTAATATTAATGTGCAAGGGCCTCTCATAAATAGTGTTTATGCAGTTATAGCTTAGTACACTAGCTCTGTCGAGCTTTAGATTCAGATGTAAGTTTAGAGGTGTCTACTTTTTTTATTAAACTCAAAAACAAAGTATATGGAATTAATAAAGCATTGTGTCTGTTGTCTGTCAGCATTGTCAAACCGAATCTTGGACCTTATCTCTACACGAAGGGACACCGTTGTCAACTTGTGGCCTTCCCGTTTAAAGTCTACATTGTAGCACAGCTTTGACTTTCACTCTCATTTGTCTACGTCTGGCTGTAATTCCTGACCTCAGCAGCAGCAGCAGCAATTCCCTCGGTGGCCCAACTCTCATGAGAACCCTCATTCACATTTCTTTGTCACATCACATGTGCATGATTACATCTGACAATGTGGCTCTGTGGCTCTCCGCTCACTAGCTGTCAGAATCAATCAGCATGATGTCCAACCTTCTCAACATGCACAGATGTGTTTCCCCAAAGCAAAGTGTGTGTTTATTGTATATTTTGATTGTATTTGACACAGGGAGATAAAGAGGAAGAGACAGAGGACATAGGTCTTTCCACTTTACGGCTGGCTCACTCTCAGCAGCTTTACAACTGATTATGAATGGGATTTGATCGTGATGACTGGGCGGAACTAGTTGGTGCTGATTGGTGCCAGTGTGGCTCAGACATTACTGACAAAATCATTGGCGACTGACGACGTCACAACTGAGGGAGACCTATAGCAATTAGAGCTTTACCCGAATGTAGCTTTAGAGAGCAGGACTAATTAAAAAGTTTATAATAAAGGTTCAAAGTTAAAATAAAGTTTTATTGATTTTTTTAGCAAAAGTGAAACCTAAATACGTGACACTTTCTTTACCTATTCTTCCACTCAAAGCCATTAATTGACAATTTTTAACAAGAGAAGACCACATTCCTTTTAAAGGCCAGATGCTTCTGAGAAGGTGCTGATCTGGTAACAAATTCAGACAGATTTAAATGGAGATTATGTAGAACATTAAATCCTCCTGTAAAGCAATGGCCAGACCTATTCAGGACTACTGTCGAAGATCAACATCACCAGAAAAAAATCTGCACTTTATGATGAGCAAATCATCCCAAAAGCCTGACAGCAGAGCCAAAAGGTGCCGTCTGTTGAAAGACTATTGTCACTCTAAACCACAAATGGAGGCAACATAGAAAAATCCCAAAGCCCCAAAACTCCGTGTTTGAAACATGGAATGGTAATTCTGACAAAGACGTGTATTTTGTACAGCAGAGAAGTGGCCATCCAATCCCTGCGGGGCACCACATCTCTGCCAAAAATGGCTCTTCGGACAGTAAAGGAGGATGAACCCTGTTCCACAAAAACAAAACAGAATAAAGTGCAAATGAATGCTGAATGTGTTTTTTGCTGGGTGTGTTGGAGGACTTGTTGCTGTGTTCACACCCATCTATAGACATGCATCTCCAGCCCAGTAGTTGTTTAGAGTTTGTTACTGCTTTATTACTTCCCCTAATGTAAGACACAAAGATTGTCAACATGAATAAGGCTATGCCTGGTAAATGCTTGCTCACTCTTTGCATTAAGGATGTAACAGCCCTGTTATTCACGATCGGTCTTAGATCTGTCTTAGTTGTTACATTTTACAACCCAGTGTAAACAGCGCCAAAGACAGTTTTCACCAACTGTCACAGATTTGTACTCTTTTGACAGTCTGGAAGGGGTACACACCTGAACGATGAGTAACCTTTGGGCAACACACTTAACGACCGATCAGTGATAATTAGAGGTACAGAGGCAAAAGCTCCAGAAAAGCAATTTTTCTGTTTTTCTAGATTGCATCATTATGAAGGCTTCACTGTGTGGCTCATTTTCTACACTTTGAAATAGAACCACTGATTTGACCCCTTTAACGATATACACCGTTCATTTTATAAAGTCTACAGTAGCAGACACCCAGGGAGCTGGCAACAGTAATAAGGGGGAGCTCACCCATGGGTGGCACTTTTATAGCTGATTTAAGTTCCTTAAGCAGATGAGTCATTAAGGAACATTTTCTTATTGGTCATTTAGGGTTCGTCTTAAATATTGGAAGTGAAATTCAACGGAAAAATCCATACAGTGATGACTTAATTCTGTGGGTTTGGAAAAGTAATATTGTGATTGGTGTGTAATTAAAGCAATACAATTATCTACTTAGCTTAGACTATAAAAAAACGTTGCTTCCTGCGCATTA
This sequence comes from Channa argus, assembly GCF_033026475.1. NCBI lineage: Eukaryota > Metazoa > Chordata > Actinopteri > Anabantiformes > Channidae > Channa > Channa argus. The sequence goes on along the minus strand of NC_090213.1, from coordinate 17,555,206 downwards.
TTTGCTCAGACATTGCTAAAGTACCTCGTGCTGTTGTATGTGTTCAGTATATTTATCTGATCTTTCTTCTAATTTTATTGTTGATCAGTCTTTGTTATAGTTAGCTTATAAGTTACTAAACTCACTCTACGCGGCCAATACTGGAGTTTTATTTTAATTTTAATACGAACAAGATATGATATAAAATAATACCTGCGTGGGGATTCGTTATTTTGATTGTGGGCACAAGTGTGAGGCTGTCAGCAGTATCGTGTCTCTGTATGTCCTCATACATTTTAGCCACGTTTCATAACCATGTGGAAACAGCCCGGAGCAGCCAAGCACTACTGCCACCCCCACCCCCAACTTTCCAGCCAGTATCCCTCCCTGTGTGTCTTTATCGCTTCATTGCCAGAGTAGATTTTCAAAATGTCAGTCTCATTTTCTGTGCCTGACGAAGCAAGGAGTGTCAACTGTTATTATGAGGGAAGATGCAAAAATTTTACAAGTATGTTTGGAAACATCTGACATTCTTTTGCCTCCGCCTCTCACTACCTCAGAGCTGAGTGCAAAGGTTTGCCTCCCCTTTCTTTGAAATGGAAAAAAAAAAGAGTAATTTAAATTTATTTTATCAAGTATAATATGTTATGTACATTCAGCTAGTACAAATGCTCCTTCATCATTAGAAGTAGAAAAAAAAAAAAAAAGCTCAAGGAGTGTAAAGAAAATCAGTGTGCAGACAACATGGTCCCGTGAGGCAATGCCATGGCTACAGGATAAGCCAAAGGAGAAAGTACAAAAATGCAACGATGAAGTGGTTTGTGCTCTTGCCTTACACCTAGAGGGTTGCAAACTTCTAATCAGCTAGAATTTGCAAGCTCTCCCCGTGCATGTGTGGGTTTCCTCCCACAGTCCAAAGAGATTCATGTTATGTTGATTGGTAACTCTAAACTGGCCGTAGGTGTGAATGGGAGTGTGAATGGGCTTCTGTCTGTTTATGTGTGTATGTGCTGGCCCTGAAACAGACTGAAGACCTGTCCAGGGTGTACTTTGCCTCTCGCCCTATGACAGCTGCGATAGGCTCCGGCTCCAGCCCCCCCCCCCCCCCCCCCAACAACCCTAAGCAGGATAAGTGGTTACAGATAAAAGATGGATGCAACTGCAACAGCTGGTGCTAACATGAGACTCAGTCCTCTCTGCATTCAGGTAAGTGTAAGTGGAGCATTAAAAATATTTGTGAAAAATCATGCACACAGTAACATCAACCCGGGTTTTGGTCATCACTCTTCACTCTCTCTCTTTGAATCCTTTTCCACTCTGTCCATCGTCGATCCTAAAATCGAACTGATAATGTCAAAAATCATCCAAAATAAATGTCCACATTTGTTTTGTTCTGTGTACTTTCTGATTGGTGTTACACAATCGTGATTCACCCCACTGTATCTTGAGGTCATTAAAACATTGCTATTCCTAGCACAAAGTTTCATAATCCTCCGCAACACAAGCAGCTGCTTCTGTTTGGTCAAAATAAAACCGAAGAAAATGAATTGCTGGAGGGAAAGACAGGAAGTGCATTAAAGCAAATACATAACCCGGACGATAAAATGCCATTGCATGGTAGGTTGCTCAAGCTCTTAGACTAATACGATGGGAAAGGATACCCCGTAAGTACTGATAGGACAAGTACAATCATAAAAGACAGAAACTGCATTTTAACAAAATGTCACAGACTCTCTGTGGTTATACATTCAATCATTACAAGGAACCATGGTATTTCTTTTTTAATATAAAACTTCTAACTATATGTCAAAATCTTTTGAAAGACAAAATTGGATAGTTTTATATCAAGCTCAGATGCCATATGTACAGAGGAATGTATGTATAGAGGAAGTGGTGGCTCTAATCTATGCTCCTGTCCATGCTGTGATTTCTGTGAAACTTGACAGATACCTGTTTGGATACTGACCAGAACTGCCAACTACTTTTAGCACTTTAACAATTTCTTTGTTATGGAAGGTTTAAGGTCGGGTCCGTTTCATTTGTTAAAATTTCTCTCTCTGACCAACGCCAGACCACTCAGCTATCAGCGTGCCACATAAATGTTTCATTTTACACAGTGTTGTAATGTTTTCATAGCCTACCAGCTTTTCTGGAAATGGAGTTTGCAGCAAGTATTAGGCACAGGCTAAGTGTGGACAGTAGGATTTGCATGGCAACTCTGTACTATGTCAGCATAGGTTCAAATGATACATAATGCTATTTTGGCTTTAGGTTGGGCTAAAAGACCGAGCAGAATCCATCTTTTGCTTTCCTGTTTTCTTTCCCACAAGATCAATAACTTTTCCTCATACTATCATATTGATTTTTACATGAGGCCAGTGTAATGCACATTTGAAGATGTGTGAAGGTTCTCTCTGTAAAATACTGTTTATGCATTAACCCTCACATTAATTATTTTAGGGCTGTGAAAGGGGTGTAGGTGAGCAGAGGGAGTTAAGGGAAGAGGGGTCTAAGAGGGCGGCTGATGAGATGGAAATTCCTTTTTAGTACAGCGACAACTGCACCATCTCCAAGAAAACATCAATATTCATTGAACACAACACAGACTGGAGTGGTAAGAAATCTCAATTCAGTACATATATACATATATATATATATATATATATATACTATATTGCCAAAAGTATTCGCTCATCCATCTAAATAATTGAATTCAGGTGTTCTTGTGGCCACTTACATGGCCACAGGTGTATAAAATGAAGCACCTATGCATGCAGACTGCTCCTACAAACATTTGTGAAAGAGTGGGCCGCTCTCAGGAGCTCAGTGAATTCCAGCGTGGTGCTGTGATAGGATGCCAACTGTGCAACAAGTCCAGTCGTGAAATTTCCTCGCTACTAAATATTCCACAGTCAACTGTCAGTGGTATTATAACAAAGTGGAAGCGATTGGGAATGACAGCAACTCAGCCACGAAGTGGTGGGCCACGTAAAATGACAGAGCGGGGTCAGCGGATGGTGAGGCAAATAGTGCGCAGAGGTCGCCAACTTTCTGCAGAGTCAATTGCTACAGACCTCCAAAGTTCGTGTGGCCTTCAGATTAGCTCAGATTAGCTCTGGGTTGGGCGGTTGCCAGGAGAACGGTACTTGTCTGACTGCATTGTGCCAACTATAAAGTTTGGTGGAGGGGGGATTATGGTGTGGGGTGGTTTTTCAGGAGCTGGGCGTGACCCCTTAGTTCCAGTGAGAGGAACCGTGAATGCTTCAGTATACCAAGAGATTTTGTTCCTGCTCCAACATGACTGCACACCAGTGCACAAAGCAAGGTCCATAAAGACATGGATGAGTGGGTTTGGTGTGGAAGAACTTGACCGGCCTGGACAGAATCCTGACCTCAACCCGATAGAACACCTTTGGGATGAATTACAGCGAAGACTGCAAGCACTGTGTATTATGTATTTCATAAACAAATTCCTAAACCTCGTGGAAAGCCTGTTATAGCTGCAAAGGGTGGGCCGACGTCATTTTTTTTACATTAAGTACATGAACACAAGTGTGGGAGTTCAGGCAGATCCATACCGGAACTACAGGCCAATGTATTTGTAATTTTTTGGCTGTGAAAGTTGCAGTCAAATGCTGCAGTGTGGGCCAGGAGCAAATGTGAACAACAGAGCACTTATAATTTATTCCTGCTCCAGAATACTTCATGAAACCACTGTAATTTCTTTGTGACTGCACTGCTTGCTCATCTTAGAATCAGGTGGTATGGAACTGGGAAACAGTATTTGTTCTTATTCCCCTGACTGTAGAGTATGAGCTCTGGATCTCTACTCCCGTCAGCTGAAACCGCAGTAAATCTGCAGGGACTAGAGCAGGAAGTGGCTGTGTTTGTAAGCCTGGGAGATTGTTCATTTCAATGTCTTGTTCCCTTGTTCAGCACTCTTGCGCCTAGTGTAGAATTTAGGAGAAAAGAGACACTTTCTTCACTTATGTAATACCATATCATAAAATGTCTAAGCCAAGCCACAAAGTTCTAAAGAGCCCACTATTCACTACAGCTAGAGGATACTGGCTTTTTAACACTGCATTTAATCTTGTTTTTTTTTTTTTTACAGTTTCCAAGGTATCAGCTAATTCAAGCGTTATGATGCCATTGAATGGTGAGGTGCAGTTCTGTATCATCCATAATTACATGTACTGTGGGCAATACATGTCGGAAATTGGCAACATGTTGCAGCTGCGCTTGATTTGGGAGGCGGATGGGTGACAAAAAAACAGAATTTGATAATGAGTGTTGTTTGTCAATGTTAGTCGTTGTTACTTTCCCTCTCTCTGTCTCGCTCTCGTTTTTTGCTTAAATCTATAACCACATTTTGTTTTATGCGGAAACAAGTTGTTTTTATGTGGCACATAACGTTGTATGATAATGACCCACTGCACTAAGCCCACATCCACAGACGTAAATAAAACCACACCACAGTGACTACTTTTCTGCAATTACAATCATTTTATTTTACTGGGTGTGTTGGGATGAATAGGGAGCGATAAAACACTTCTAACCACTCATTCTGTTATTTGACTTATTAGTACGACATGTCTATTGTGTGTATTTATTGCTTTTTGTACTGCAAAAAGCTTTTGGTTACCGGGGGCCACGTATAAAATAGCCTCTTTTATTGTGGAAATGGGGTGAAAATCTAATGTGATTTTTCCCTTAAAAAGAAAAAGCCCCAGCTGATTATTGTGCGCCAGTATTCGGTGAAGTGGCTCAGAATATAAATGACTACTGAAGCCTTGTAAAGGTATTATGCTAAGCCTGTTCAATACCCCTTGAGAAGAGGACACGGGAAAAACGTGAAATGGTGAACTCACAGCTATTGCCAGTGCAGACACACGGCACTGGCAAAGAGAAGATTGAGGCTTTGCTACTGTCTCTTCTTTGGCTGATAAATGCCACCTACTGTAGCTGCAACTGTGTAGATGAGAGAGCTGTGCAACCAAAACAACAAGCTGAAAGACACAAGAAGGAATTTTAAAGCTGAGGAGAACAGGGGAAGTACAATGATATTTTTTGTTTGTCTCTACAAATGACCCAACATGTTACTTAAGCTAAAATTAGTATGACTGAAAATCAATCCAGCCCTTCCTTCTCCCTTTAGAAGCAAAGACAGTATCCTTTCCACAGTAAGACAATTTGGGTTTGGAGTTTTGGAAAATAATACTAACAAAAAAGGTATAAAAATATACTTTGAATGTAATGTAAAATATTGATTAGTGAGGTTTTAGTTTTATAAAAAATGAAACTGATGTCATTACTACCAGGAAGGTAGAGCGGTTGTCCAACAATCTTGCAGTTGTTGGTTCGATCCCCGGCTCCTCCGGTCACATGTCGAAGTGTCCTTCAGCAAGACACTGAACCCCAACTTAGTTGCTCCCGGTGAGCGTTGGCCAGCTGCATAGCAGCTCCTCCATCGGTGTATGAGTGTCTGTGTGATTGTGAGTGTGAATGGCTAGAAAAGTGCTATATAAGTGCAGATCATTTACCAAATGCAGACCATTCACACCACAACAAACGATGGGGAACATGGTGAATTTAGGACATTTACACCCAGTACTTTATATACTGTAGTTTCAACAAAAGATAATCTCAACAAGCCTTTTACAATAGAGACTTTGACCAGGCTACTAGCCATTTTTGGCAAGTAATGTACTAATTATTGCAGGTAATTTGAATATATTTAAGTGTATTTAATTATAGCGATTATGGAAAATTTCGGACAGTTCTAGTCCCCATTTTTAATAAAGATTAAATAACATAAGTTTCCTAAAGAACCGTAACTTTATAATTGCTCGGAAATTATCACATTCAAACCTATTCATAAATACTGGCAAACAGCAACTTCAGGCTAAAAGAGAGTACACAGAAATGTACACCGTTTGAACTATGTGAAGAGAAGATCCCAGATCAGATCAAACACATGCACAATGGGCTTTAGTTAACAGCATCAATGTTGTTTGTAAGTCTGACATCCACTTGCATGGTCGGTATTTCCAACAACATCATTACTAATCATTAAACGCTCATCAGGTAAGGATGTGAGCATGAAGCTAAAAGGAAATGTATGAGCGTGGCAGATGAGTCTGCTCTTAATTAAGTTTGTTGTAAATTATGCATGTATCAGCCATTTGGGGAAATGGGATGTAGGGCCTTGCTGGAGGGCCTGAATGAGTGATAATTGATTTTTCGAGCAAATTCCTCTTTTGCTATTGATTATCATTTGAACACTTTTCATTTGGTGGTGCCAGGAGATATTCCTGCCTTAACTTAGAGAAGTAATGCAGTCAGAAGTGTTTTCAATCAGTGGTCATATTTTATTATCCGTATCAGCAATATTGCAAGAAACTCACCTCTGATCTAATTTGCTCATGACACATTCATTACGTTCATTATGTTTGGTATTTGAGTTTGAAATACAGTTCAAGAAATGTACTTGTGCCCAGTTAAATCTTAAGATTTTAGACCGTCAACTTCCTTCCACTGATGTCTAATCTGAGGTTAAAACACAGGTAAACACATAAATTTGACATCTTAGAAGAGGCGAAGCCTAACAGGCTTGCAGGGTGCCACCCACAGCACCATCGGATTCACTGCGAGATCTGATGAAAGGCTGGCTGGGGCAAACACACCTGCTGCCAAAAGCTGTGAACATGGACCAGAGGGATTTTATTCTTTGAGAGGAAAACAGAAGGCAGGAAAGAAGTTTGCCCGCTTGGCTCTCATAAATCTTCACTACCAGTATGAGCACTGACTGACTCATAATTTGCTTAGCGGCCATCCTGCCTCTGCAAAGTAACCTATACATGCATACTATATGGTTGCTTGTAGGTTTGTGTGTGTTTCATCGTTTGTGTCTTTGTCTCCATGTGTGGGGTTATTTGATGGAAAAATCCTCATTAGAAGATGCAGCTTCTGTTACTGCCAGTGAAATGTGCTTTGCTGCACAGCTTATAAGGCAACAATAAATGATGGTACAGCAAACAACCAGGTGCAGCATCTCTACTGTTGGGGCAAGTGTTCACCTCATATTGTAAACTTAAGGAAAATCTTTAATTAATTATTACAACTTTGGCGTCGCTATTGTTGACGTGACGATACTGAATTTGCCATAGTGGACCAGAACATCTGGTACTTGATAACTGCAACAGAAAAACAATCAGACAGGCTGTAAAGAGGTCAACAGTTCGGTCATACTCTTTTTGTAGCTAAAATCCAGACAGCTGGTCCATACAATAGGCTGATACATTTAAACTTTTATGGATTTTTTAAAATTTGTTTGTTTTATCTTCCAAAAAAATGTTTGTTGAAACATGTCTGACAGGCAGTTACCAACAGCCATGTTAATATTTCATTCTTGAGCTTAGTGAGACATTATATGTTAAGCCAAACTTTTACTGTACTGCACTGTATTTGTAAAATTATCAATTAATTATTTTGCTCATAGCATGTAGTTTTTAAAAATTCTGTATTGTTTTTGAGTGTTACTGCCCCTCAAGTGTCCCCCAAACACACATGCAAAACACATGCACTGCTGATGGAAATAATAAAACACTGACTTGGAACTATAATAGTCCATGTTTTATTGCTTCCATCAGCAGTGTCCAAAGCTCATTACTTTTGCTTACAAGCTGCAGGTCAAGAGGTGGAGTAAGGTCGGCTGTGTCACTCTTCCTTTTTACTTTTGAGAGCAGTAAGAAATCAATACTTCAGAAAGAGCATATATCACAACCTAGAGATGAAGTACCAGTATTTACAGAGGACAGATTCCTGCTTCTCCCCTACTATTTTGTTTGCTTGTTTATAGTGAGTCACCCAAATACCAAAACTGACGCAGGCGGGCAGGTGCATGACAGATGAAAATGCCACTTCAGCGCTGCAAAGCTACGCCATCCACCGTGCGTCATCAAGAACCTTAACTCTGATGTTGAAAATGCTGCTTAACCATTATGCGCTATAACTGAAGCATGCAGCAACACGTAAGACAGAGACATGCTTGTTGTCATCATTATAATCTACTTCTTCATATAATTTAGGTTTTTCTACATTGATACCAAAGAGCAGTGACTCAGCTTCCTGGAAGTCATTTCATAAAAGCCAGCAGTAAGAGTATTGTTGACATCACATGTGACACGTGTGAGGTATTTTTACCTTTTACCACTGTTTCACTTACAGAATAATTACAATACCACGAAGTGATATAAATATTAAAGGAATATGTTTGCAGTGCAATGCAGTGATAGTTTGAGCTAAATTATAATCTCAGTGCACTAACATGCTTACAAAGACAATTTTTGCATGCTTATATTCAGGTATGATGTTTACCACTCTTTATTAATTTCTAACATCTGTTAATAAAGACCAGACAAAGACATACAGCTGAGTACATGCACATGCAGATCGGCGCACTCTTAAGCCTGTTTAACACATGGAGTGTAATCCTGAAAGTTTCCTGACTTTATCCAGAGTGTGTGAGAATGCATCCTGACATTATCCAGAGTTTACCCCACTGAACACCCTAGTACACAGTCCATATTATGTGTGTGAGCCCGTGCACGGAGCTTGCTGCTTTAAAGCTGATTTAAAGCGAGCGAATTGGCACGTTGCTCATGAAAAATGTGTGTGTTTTTTTTTTTTAGATGCAACGTGCTGTAAACCAAGCACTGTTTCCTGCAGGTTTTCTGTGATGTTGTGCATCTGTACGTGCTGAGCCCTCACTGACATCAAGCAGAGTTTCTTTCTGTGAGGATGCTTCTGACTTGGACGGTCTCCCGCTGCACGTTACATGTGCGAAATGCAACTCTGGACATTGTCTGAAGTTCACATTCGTAAGAGGCTTCAAAAGTAAATATCTCTGCACTGCAGGCGGTGCTATTCAATTGGCCTGGGTCACAGCAGGCTTTGATCAAACCTTTCTGCAACAGCATAGGTTTTGGAACATATTGTAAGAAAAAAAATGACCCAAGTTACTGTAAAAATTGTGTCTTTAAGGACAGAGGGTGTCATGTGTAAAGCTCTGTACTCTCTCACAGCATTCTGTTTCCCTAACTATACTATACTCCAATAATAATAAACAAAATTATGTTTGGTTAAATAGAAATAAAATGCATATTGCAAGTGTGCTTGAAGGGAAAAGCTATTATATGTTTTTGGTTTAGAATCCGCTTTTTTAATCAACTCAGCTTTGACAGCGGCATCTTATCGCACTGGGCACCAAAAAGAAGATTTAAGCATCTCTGGGTTGAAGTGTGTCTACTGTGTGCTCACAAGACTGTTACATCGAGTCCCATCTTCGACTTCAGTCTAATTAGCCTCCATCCATCTTTACTATCATCTCATAGTGCATACTGCTTCAAACACACAGCACAGATAATATCTTTCAAATACAAAAGCCCACACAGATCACAAATACAGCCACAGCACAAATATAAATTGTTTTTTCCTCTACTGTGCTTTCCTAACAGCTGCAGGAATAAATTAACTGTCATCCATCCAAGATGAATGGATGCTTTTTCCAGATGGGGTGTGGGATCCATGGCAACAGCTCTAAAATGCTCTTGTGTTTTCAGGTATGATTTAACAATCTGGGCTCTGTCTCCCTGCCATTGCACTTTAATTAGGCTTTAACACAATGTATTAAAATTTGCCCTATCTAGCTATGCTGCAGCAAACAGACCTTTGATTTGTTTCAACACTGGATTCATACTTTACTTCAATAGTTGGATCTGAATGCAACTGCAAAATAACCACTGTGAACAGACAGAAAACAACAGCTTTTCTGCTTTTATACACAAAACTAACATTTAAAGTATAAAACAGGTTACATCACAAGACACGCGGAAAGTTAAAAAGTTATAATTGTATGCTACGTTTAAAAACGCAGGCGCAAAGGAATCACCTAAACAGATGCTGCTGTTAATGATATGGGAGAACGACACACTATTTGCTCATTTGTCTCAATTAGACTCTAAACTGAAAAACCAAATAGAGTCACCAACTCAGTTACTAAATTGGAATTAGGTTAATTTCATTTCCATGGTAAGAAAGTTGCATTGAACAAAAACTAAGACTTATGTCTGTTTTTTATTTTCATTTCAAATGAATAGTTTGTGTCACAATCAGTCCTTTATGCTGTGACACAGGACTCTGACTAGGCATGGATCCAGAGTGTACAGCTTTCTTGCAGCCCAGGAAAACATTCTAGCGCAGTTAACTCCACAGTCAACCCTGGAAACGATTCAGCCTCTGAGGTGGGGATTTCATCACCTGCCACAGAACCTCGTTTGTCGCTTCAAAATCACAACCCTGGAGACCCAGATACAGTATGTGTCATATCAGCCATCCTCCTTACTCTCCGAGGAAGCAAATGTGCCCTTTCTTATCTCCCTTTCAAATTGGACAGCCCTGTTGTGGGTGATGACTGAGTGCAGCCTCAGTAGCCAGTGTGTGATTCTATTGGAGTTTTGTTAAAAGGTTAAAGAAAGATTTTGATGCAGCTAGTCCAGAGTGAGAGGCCACTGACCCAGTTCTAGGGCTGGTTTGAAGGACTGACTACTGGCCAGGAACACTGGTTCAATAGCACCAAATTTATCTAGATCAATCTAGAACCAAGAACCACATTTGTCATGTTGTCGTAAAGGCAAAAATCTGTATCAATCATTTATTAGATTTGGATAAATGCAGTGTGGTTGATACAAGCACAGCTGATTCTAATTATACTAGTACCAAGTTGGAGTTGATGAAAAGGGGTATGAGGTAGTTAAAAAGATCCTCAGCAACTATGTCCCAGGTGTGAATGAATGACATTGTAGCTATTAGAGAATTAACAGTTATTGGCGTAGTTTACAGCTTTAAACAGATCTATTGCTTTAGACAACGACAAAATAAACCTACTCCGTTAACTGTTCAACTCACAGCCCAAGGAATCTTGCAGAAGACACTTCAATACAACAATGCCCCTCCTCTCTCTCCCTCAGCTAATTATTTATCTAACAAATGACATGTTCATGACTTAAATCACTAGAGGGACAAATTTGATATGAGACTTTTCTTATCTTTCAGCCTCAGCTGGATACAAATGATTGGACTGAAGATGGACGACATGTGTTGCTAAAGGCAGCATGTTTGAACTATGACCAGGACACACTTCTTTGTAGTTTTCCTATGTTAGTTAAGTGACAGCTGAAATCTGCACCTCCAAAGAGGCTTGAGCCATCCTCTGTCTCTTAGATCCAAGAGAGGCAGCTGCATAACTTCATTAAAGCTTAATTGTGTCTTGGAGCAAGGCTGACGGAAACTCCTAAGTCCCTGCATGCATGCCACCACTGACTGAAAGTGCAAGCGTTCTTCATTCTAACTTTGCCTTCTATGCCTCAGACTCCATCTTTTTATTTTCTCTTTACCTCTCCTTCCTTTTCTCTCAGGTCAAGCAGAGAACTACTTGAGAACTGCTTGACCATTGAGTCCTCCTGGGATTTGCCTAAAAGGCTGTTGTTGAGCAGTTTGATCAGAAGACTCGCTAACTCACATATACTGTAGCCGACTTCTCTTCTATTTGCCTTTACAGTAAAACCCAGAAGAGAAATTTAAGAGCCACATAAAGAAGACAGTCATATTTATATTACATTTCAATGGCTTTGGTTATTTACACTGAACAAAATAAAAGTCATCAGAATTGCTGCCCTAGTGTTCTTTCAGAAAAATGGATTTGTGCGAGTAATGTGTTCATGTGGTCAGACATTGCACTTCATTGCAAAGGACAAGTACCATGTACAGCTCAGGTGTAGGCAGAGGTACAGTAACTGGTTGGTTGCAAAAATATTAAAGTGATCAAAACAGCCTCAGAGCAAAAGCTGTCTCTTTGTTTTTTTTTTCCATCTCAATGTTTGTACTGTATCTTTAGAAAGAAAAGCGTGGTGGCAAAATACCACCATAATCCCACCTTGAATAGAGAGTTTACACAGGCCTTGAGACAGAATCCAAACCCAAAATCCGGTATTGATATGCGTTAGGGGAGAGTCACATTTTAGGGCTCCGACGTGATGCTTTTATCTAGTGTGACTTTCACCGAGGACAACATTAAAACCACTGTAGCTTTTTCTGGAGATTCCCAGAAGTGGTTGTCGAATGTATCTAGTCAATCTGTCGATGGACTTAAAAGGATTCTTTGCTAAATGCAATCTGGAATCAATTGGACTTGGTTGTGCTCAGTCTTTCTGTGTGAGTCGTGTAATTTGGGTTTTGTTTCAGCTGCTGCATATTTTGATTCAACAGCGGCTTGTTGTTAATATCTCAGCAATGATTTTTACGAGATAAAGTTTATTTTATTATTTTCAGGAAAAGGTGTCAATATTTTTCTCTACAGAAAGTGTTTTATTCATTTAATGTATTCCAGCTTTTAGAGCTTCAGTAAGTCACCGCTCATTTTTTTAAAGTGCCAATACTGTACATCCACCACAGCACTCAATGTTAAGTCAATACTCACTACTACTAATTACTTATGACTTGCTGTAAAGTTAGCAGCAAGTTTTTAATTCCTTATACATTAAGATGTGTTTCTAAATGAAACATTACATTAAACAATTGTATAATGTCTTTTGTGGCTTAGGGCAAAACAATACAGTGTTCTGGTTCAACTTTTTCCAATCACATACAATCAAGTGTGCATTCATGTTAGATTACTTTGCACAGTTTAGTATCAATTACATGCGACTAGTTACTCCTCAACAGATGTTACAACCCAAGATGAAACAGCTGCCACCAGAGCTGTGCAATCCTGTAAGGGAGTATTACCAGCCACTGTTCTGTGTTTTGGTGTCTATAATAAGCAAAAAATAAATAAAATGAATCCATCCTCATCAATGCAGTCCTTTTAAGTGTTTTAATGTCTGTCTGATTGGAGCATTAAGCCTAAGACAAAGACCGAGATGGAGGCAAAAAAGGTGATTTGATATTTGGCTTTTTTTTTTTTTTTTTTTAATCTTTACCATCAGTATTGTAACTACTTTCCTTATTGGAGCCACAGAGAGCAGATCAGAGTCAGTCTCTTCAAAACAAATGACTTTAAGCCCTGTACTGTAAATCCTGTGGATCACTTAAAGCTCTGTAAACTGTTACCGCTACTAGCTGGTTAGATTTCATGTCTTGTTTACACTGCTCACCAGAGAGAAAATACGAAAACAATTATCATAATTGCTCCGTACCCACATTAATTGGCATGGTTTCTATTAACCACTTCCTGCCAAATCAACCCCGTTGAAATTAGAGGCACGCTCCTAGTGCTTTTTCTTTGCGGCTTCAGAAGCAAAATAATCAACAAACCACACTGGGTCCATGGAAGCACTCAGTGGGGAAATAAGCATCCTGAGCTGGGCTGCTTTTCAACTCAGCCCCTTTTGTTCCCTGTGTCAACACGTAGTTTGTTTTTGTTGAGAGAGGGTGAGAAATAGAAAGATACTGTGGCAGATAACAAGTGACTGGATAAAAAGCGAGACACATAGAGAAACAAAGGGGCTGTTAATTAGAGGTTGTAACATGTCTCTTGGATGTCGCAGTGGGTGTTGGGAGGGTTGAGTAGGTCTGTCACCTCCTGAATAGTCAACAACCAATGAAGCTAATTCTCAGAAAGCGGTAGGGAAACGACTGTCATCTCCCCTATGAGTGATGCCTGTGGGAGGCGAGAGGTGGAGGACGAAAAAGAGATGGGGATGGGAGGTGGTGTGGCACATGGCCTGTTACCATGGCAATCAGTCCCATATCGACCTGCAGAATATGAATTAATTCCATTTCTTACGATCAGACATAAAAATTCCTCTCCTTCTCTCTGTGGCTTCCCTCAGCTGCTCCTCTTAGTCATCCCTGACCTCTGCCCCGCTTGGTAAGGCCAATTTCTGCTGCCAAATAATAAGGAAGAACACTTTGAGATCTGCGGTTTACTGTAACCTGAAAGTGAGATAATGCTTAGTCATAGCTTACATATATATTCATGAGGCTGTAACCTATGCTCACAGTTGAAATGTACCTAGCCATACACCAATTCACTGAATGATAATGTAGAAAGTGAAGCATTTGGCAACTAGACAGTCCTGAGAAAAAATATATGGCTAAGTGGAAAACACACCTTGTGTATATTGGTTTTGCAGTCATGTAGTAATAACACAACAGCAACAAAAAAGATTAATGCGACTCTCCCCAAGCTGCAGGAGTTGCCTTGGAGTTGGCACAGGAAGTGTGTTTAAGAGGTATTTGGTACAGGTGGATACAGACTCACTGCCCACTTTATTATGTACACCTGATTCTTTTTAAATAGTCTGGCCAAAACTTTACAACCAGCTCTTCTTATAATGCACTCTAGTACAATTCCACCACACAGAAATATCACCTATTGAGAGTTTTAACTTGAAAACTGAAAAATTATAGCATTGTAAAAGTAGATTTCATGGTAGACCTTCTGCACTTTTGCATTGGATTATATAGGCGTACCTAATAAAGTGGCTAGTGACAGTATGCTGTACAACTGTGTATATGCGCTATTATCACAATTAGATTACAGGGCAAAACAGTGGTGGAGTGGTTAGCACACAGCTAGGGGGTCCCCAGATCGAATCCACCACCCACCTGTGGCCTGTCTGTTCTCCCTGTGCTTGTGTGTGTTGCCTTTGGTTACAAAAACATGTATGTTAGGTTAAGTGGTGACTCTAAATTGTCCGTAGGTGTAAATGTGAGTGTGAATGGTAGCAGGTCTGTCTATGTTTTTCTGTGTTGGCAGAAGAGAACAGTTAAGATATCGGATGGATGGATAACATACAGGCTAAAGCAGTGTCCCATTGGAAAATAAAGAAATAAAGTATGTTTCTGTTTAGTGATCATCAACTAGGGCATCAACAAAGTCTCATATTTATTCAGTAAAAAGGTCTTTTGTTTATATTTAGCAGTGAAAAATCTAATTTACACATCTAATTCTGCTTAACGTACGAGGCATTTTAGGTTGGTTTGTGGATAAGTGAAATGATGGTGTGGACTATGTGCACTGTATTTTCTTCAGCTTTCTTTGGCTGAACATTGTGCACATTCTTAAATTTGGGTAGTGTACAGGTTTATAGGCTTTAGAGGACAATAGCTTTATAATACATCTGGATGTGAATGATGCACGGGCACTTTTATCGCATATGAACCTTGAAGGGAACAAAGCGTAACCTGGATCTATACCACAGCTCAGGCTGTATATCAGTGCATCAATACAGTCATTTAAAATGGCGACCAGATCAATTCTATATTCAATAATGGCCTTTTGAATGCCCTCCTTTGTTGCAGTAATTTTATTTTTCCCAACCATTTCTTCATACAAAACACAAAATGATGATACATGTTGTGGGAAAACAGACATTTTTTTTTAAACATGAGTTTTCATGTTTCATGTATGACCACAGAAAATCCTGTGGGGAGCAAAGTGAAAATGAGAAAGAGAGAGATGCTTCGTCTCCCAATCACAAACACTTAATAGATTCTCGCTATTTGTTTTGCTGCATTGCAGCAGTGGTTCCCTCATGGCCCCTTTCTCTGGGTAGGAGGGAGAGTAAAAAAAAAAAAACAGTCTAAATTCCAGCTCTACTACTTGCATTAAAACCACACTCCACATTAACCTCTAGGATGGACTGATGGCCTGTTGTGATTCAGAAGAACTACAAATGTTTAGATGATCCTGGAATTGGTTTCCTATTGCTTCTCTATCTCTCTGGGTTGCAGAGAGTGTTTCTGCTCATCCATTAACTCTCTCATTTATTTTTACCCCCATGTTTCCAATCCATTTTTATTCCCACAATATACTAAATTATTTCATTTCAGTAGCACAGATTCCCTTTTTCTCCCCGGCATTTCATTTCTCTGACCAGATCAAAGCAATTTATTAGCCTCTGTGCCAACACAGACATCAATTGCAAAAACATCCGTATCATTCTAAGCAAAGCGTTGTCTGCTTCTTCATGATTAGAAAGATTTGACAATCTTCTATTTTTTCTGAGATAGTCAACTATTCCATGTAGAGATGTATGAAACATCTGACTGAAAATGTGTAATCATAATGAGTATTGACAATCCTTCCTGCCGAGGTCAAACCTTTTCACACAAGTACTCATAGCAGGACTATGACACTGCAGTAGTAATAGCAGGTTGCCCTGCAGGCTGTTGTAGCATGTCCTTTTCCCATGAATACATGATTGAAGATTATTGAGTGTGGGAAAGCCATGAATTTCAGCTTCTAAAGACGATAAACTTACTGCCTTGTGCATGTGCCTTTGTAAGCAGCTGTTAGCAAGCTCTAATGTCAAACAAATTGGCCATCGGAAGTGGATTCTGGTCAACAAACTTCATTTAAACAACAAGTTTATTAGACGTGACGGAGTAATGTAGTAGATATTTAGCAAACTAACACTGCAGAAACATCTGTGACTACTTCTTTTTCCGTTTTGTGTATTCGCTCTATTACAATGTATTAGTATTGACTTATGTGTGTCTTCTGTTTGTCTACCTGTTAAAATCGGTCACTGGTTCAGCATGATTTGTTCTTATTAAATAGGAATGAGTTATCCTTTTCTATTACTGAATATAGAATTTATCAGGGAAACAACATACTGAGAAAATATTTTTAATGAATGCATGTGCAAAGCTGCAACATGTTCACACTGACCTCACTGACACATCACTAACAATGTACTTTATTTTCAGCACCTTAAACCTAGCACACAGACTCTACGTTCACCGCCATATGCAGGCATATGCACCCCCTAAAACTCCATAGTCCCCCCCCCCCACACTCACTCCGACCCCAAAATAGGAGATGGCAATGGGAGGTTTGAAATGTGAAAAGGGAGTTTATTAACAAAAGGGTAAAAAACTCAAAATCACTCCATGATGAAGGCAGGAATAACACACGTAGTAATAACTAAAGTAAAACAGAACATGAACTTAAACACACTGGGGGGAAAAGAGAAACTAATTAGCAGTGAGAGGGAACTAACTCAGTAACTAAGGGGAGGCAGACACGAACAAACTGAACATAAAGCTCTGACAGACTGAAGGGGACAAATGAACATTGAAACATAAAAGCAGGGCCTAACAAGTGGAGATAAAAGACAAAACCTGGACACTGAGACAAACGGGAACGCAAACCTCAGACCGAAACATAAGTCCAAACAAAAGGATCAGGTGGGGCATGGAAGGGGTATGTCCAAAAGCATAGAATCAGCACAGGACCACTCACAGAGGAGGAAGGAGAGGTAAGAGGGCAGCGAACGGAGACCTGGGTATAAGTACAAGGGGGCACAGGTGAAAACAATCAGGGTTAACGAGAAACAAGAAGCTAAAAGAAACTAACTAGGAAGTGGTGCGAAGGGGCTACAAAATAAAAGCCGGGAGCAGGAAGGAAAACTAAAGAAAACTACATTTCAAAAGCGGGGACTGTGACAGTTTTCCATGAGGGTTGCCCCATGGTTGAAGAGTCTAATTCCCTCAAATTAAAAGCTGCATCAGCCTGTGCAGCAGTCAGAGATAACACTTTAGTAACAAATTGTGAAGTACAAAGGTTAAAACGATCCACTCGGCATATATTTATTTGGGGAGGCCAAAAAACAAGAACTCCTGATTCTTTTGATTGATGCAATGACAAAGCAGTTTCATTTCTATTCTTACATGCAATCAGTGATTTCCACCTCATCTGTCTGCACTCACCAGTACCAATAAACCCAATAATCTAGGGCAATATTCATCCAACATTTTTGCGTGTTATAAAAACCAGCAAGTAGCAACATTACTGCCGTGGAATCCTGGAGATCAGTGAGTTATATATCAGGTGGGTTTGTGTAGATGGGAAGCAGTCTGCAGAATCACTGAACGATGAAATGAACACTTTAACACCGTAAGCATCCTCCTCTCTTCCACATCTAAAAAAATACAACTAATTGTGCACTAAGGGGGATGCTGACTCCATGATTCCAGCCAGACAAATTAAAGCAAATCAACAGATACTGCATGTGTAGCTCTGTACAAATCATCATTGATCATCAATACCTCTGCTTAGTGTAGCGTATGTTTCTTAATTGTGCCACCTCAGCACCTTTAAGATTGCATTGATCCCTTATGTTACACAAAGTCAGACACAGTAACTTTTCTGCAATGGACTCGTCCCGCAACACTGGTGTACAGTTTGCCACAAAAGTTTACATCCCCCTTGTTAAATGTATTAATTAAAATAATTGATTTCTGATAAATTAACCTTTGAACTAGCCGAATGTCATTGCTTCACTCTTTCTTACGTTCAAATAAGCAAGTTTTTGCACCAAAATGTAAATGTGAAATTTAGGAACTATGAGCAGCATATCCAATTAACTGAGCTTCCAGGTGAGACCTCATCTACTTTAGAAACAAACACGTAGTCCAGGGTTTTCCCTAGGCTTTTAGTGGGCTGAGCTGTTGTCTGTATGCTTAGTGAATGTTAAGGTCCTATGTATTCATATATGTACTGTATACTCTTGTGTGCGCTGCTGGTCTTCGCACTATAGTCCTCCCTGTCGGCAAGTCCACAGCAACAGGAGGATGCTGTTGAAAAAAAGCAGGCAAAGCCAGACTTGTTTGTCTAAACTGCACAGTTTGTACAATGTGCATGCTGAACTGTACTTGCCTTTATAATGTTTTGATCATTGAATACTTTATGCATTACAGTATTTTTGTGAGCTGGAAGCAGAGAGAAGGACTTGGAGTGAGGGACAAAAAGAACTTGGCAATTTCAAAAAGGAGGTATGCACCACATCCACACAGGGCCGTTGCCCTGGCTACAATGACGTAACTGTTGCACACACAGGGTTTTGTGCCACTTTCTGCAGAAAGCATGAATTAAGCTGAAGCATTTCTACGGTAGGGAAAGCACTGCAGTCAGTCACCAAGTAAGCAATTGCTCTGTATTTAGAGTGGGTCATCAAATGTCTCTACAAGAATAAAAAAAGCAAAGATTCCCCATCTAAAATGTATTGTTAAATTGACCGCACAACAGTGCAAATTATAAACAGTCCTTTAGATTTCTTTCACTAAATTGTGTTGCTGTGATAGACCACTGCATTCACACTCATGGTTAAAACTTTGCATTGCAGCGTGCGGGGTCCACAATGTGACATGTTTTTGGATGAATACATGATAAATAAACTAACTAACGTCAACCACCGGAGTGAAAAAAATAGTTAACCAAAATAACACTAGTGAAAACGGCTGAGAAATAAAATAAAACACGGATGTGTTTTTTTTTTTAAAAATAGGACATGGGTGAGAAACATACACTAAATCAGAATGAACACACAGGATAAAACTAACAACAGCAAACACAGAAAAGAGAATAGTTGCTGGAAAACAGAGTCCAGAACACCGGAGCTGCAATTGCTACAATCAGGTAAACCAAGAGTTCAGAGCATTGGCTGGGAGTGAAATGACACGGATCTGGCAGGGAATTGTGGAAAAGGCTGGACTTAAACAGTGAGGGGAAGCTTTTCTTTGCATTAATTTTTGCATCCACCAAGACCAACCATTGGATTGCACATCATTTAACCCACAAAATTCCACTGACAGTAAAGTTACAGTGTGCAAGTTTAAAAGCATTAATGTACATTTACACCCTAAAATAAAGCCATAGGAAGCAAATTGGAAATTGGTGAACTTGCCCTTTAAATAGAATTAGGTAGTGAGGTGAGGCTGAAGCCTCTCATGGCAACAGTACAGAGATATTTACTTATAAACTTTTTGAGCAAGGCTCACTCTTGTGACCAGATAAGAGCAGTTTTTTAGCATTTTTATCTACTGTAATTGAGTGATGAGCAACAGATGCATATTACTGTTTAGTGACAGCCAGCGACTTTAGTAGATAAGATAAGACCATCATGCAGCATTTAGAACCTCTACCATTTGCCTGCAGGAGGTTGAGGTGGTCGATGACTCACAAAACACAGGACTTCTACACAGGGGGACTGAGCTGGAGTATTGTTGCAACCACCCACACGATGTCCATCATGCACAGTGCATCTACAAAGCACAAACATTCACTTTACTTTTTCCACATTTTGGGATGTTACGACCTTATTCCCAAATTGATCAAATTCATTATTTCCTAAAAAATTCTACAAATAATATCCCAAAATGACAACGTGAAAAAGGTTTGTTTGAAAAGAAATCACAGACGTCCATGCTTTCTGGACACACTGTAACATAACCTTAAGAAGGTATTAAATTTTACGACACACCTGCTAATTTTTTACCTAAGCCTAAGATCTTTATTTAGTGCCGACGCCTAACCATATTCTCATTTGTTTGTGCCCAACTGTGACCAACTCGCACTGGTTGCACAGTTTAAATCATGCACTTTCAGTGTTAAGAACAAAGGCAACAGTATTTGTCATTTTGTTGACTGGCGCCAAAAACGGTGCATTTTCAAGTGTTTTGCCCTGTGTGGTGGTGCTATGTGAGCAAACAGTTCATTGGGTTGAATGAGTGGCCAGGGACAAACTATAATTATGGGTTTTAAGGTTGGAGGACAGGTTGACCTAAAGGGCTGTAAAGAAAGCTGTATCAGAGCAGCAAGAAGGAGATTTGAAAACAGTAGGGAAGTCAAAGTCCGACTTTCACGTAAACTCTAGCTTAAGTTCAACAATGTAACTTTACATTGAACTGTAAAAGTGACACAAGTTTATTATTAAACAAGATTAAGAATGGACAGCCTGGCTAGGTGTATGCTGTGAGCACATTACTGTATACTAATGGTCTAACCTCCTTACAATGACAATGCTAATGCCACATGGCATCATTCTGAATTTGATCGACTGTACACATGGCAAATCATGGAGAGGAATAAACTGCAGTGCACTGGCAATGTTCGTTTCACAAACAAAAATGAAAGACGGTACCAAACCAATTATAAGTGTTATCCTTTGGGAAAACAAAAAATGCTTCATGGTGTCAGAGAACAAAAATTGTAAACCTGATTAAAAGATGAAAGGAAATAATATGTCTTCTGTCTTTGCTTGCAATCCTAAGCTCCTTCTCTGCAGCATTTTCTCACTGACGAACCAACTCACAGAATGACAAACAGATTAATTGTTAAATGACAGCCATGAATAATTTGATAATAATGACATGAAAATGTTTATAGCTACAGCGCATGAGGTTCCGAAAGCTGTCATATCTTCTTGGAAAAAGCATCAATTTTGTGTTTAAATCCAGTTTCCACATACAGTTGGGCTGAATCTCCCCAGAAGAAGCTCATCCCTTTTTAAACATGACCACATTTCTCTGACATTTAGTCCACGAGGGTTATTCTAAAACGGACTGACTCTCCAGGATGCACCCGGGCTATTTTACTTCTAAGTCACTTCTTTTTTAATATGATTTAATATTAGAAGCTCATTAAAGACGTCGCTGCTTTTAAACATATTAATGGCACAAACTGCCGTGATCTAAGATGAGGAAACAAATTTCCAGCTAGTCCTCTGCAGATTAATGCCCTCTCCCATCACGCCTGTGGGGTTAGCCGAGAGGCAGACAGCGATTAGTCACTGGGTGCAGTGAATTTATGACAGTGCCTCATTTTCGTGTCAGCTCAATGACTCCGTGTGCAGCACTTTAAATATTTTCTGTTTAATCAGCCCAATGTGAATACGTTATAAAATGTTGAAGTTTGCAGATTTAGAATTTGTGAATTCCTTTTTAAATTCTCGCAAATTCTAATTTATAACAGCATGATTAGTTTTACATTTTGAAAAGCTGTGTACAGTATTTAACTTCAAACCTTAACTCCGGGGACAGCTGGGATACAAAAGGCCAGTGTTCACTGCGTGGGTGGATTAAAATGGTACTGCAGTATGTACGTAATGAAGTATCATAATGGAATTATGAGAGATTTTGGCACTTGTTAATTCCGGCTATTACTAAATGGCACCACCTACGTTCTTTCAGCTGATAGGCCCTGGCCCTGATTCAGACTCCACACACTCATCTGGACTTCGCCTCACTAAAATAACCATTCGCTTCATTGCTCTGCTGCAGATTTTACCGATGCCCACAACATCACTTGATGTTATGGACCTAAATGATGATTTATTGTGTGGCAGAGGCAGTCGTGCTCTGACCTACAAAGCCAAAACACTGTAGCTAGGAAAATAAAGTCATACTACAACTCCATTCATCAAAATCTTCTTTCTTAATATACGACTAAATAGCAGCCAGGGCTATAGTTTGCCGTACACAAGGAAATCTTAACATGCCTTTCATATTTACAGTGTTATACTGTAGATCCTGCCAAAAAGGAGCTTTTTAAAAAGGAGCAGATTTTTAAAGATGGAAGTATAGTGTTTTACCAGTGGCTTGAGGTGCAGGCTAAACAAGAGTGTCTATTTGCAACTACCAAAGAAAGATGTTTTACGTTTTGGTGGTCCAAGCAGCAAGATGTTATTTAGCTGCCCATTGTCCTTGAGGGTTTCCTGTTTCTCTTCCAATGTGACATTATGTCTTATTCCCAAACACTTTGCTTGTAGAAACACGTGACCATATCATTATTATGTTGTACTGAATGCACAATAACGCTGTCATAAACTAACTGGCAAAAGCACATTAATTTTAGGTCACACATCAATAATAATAAGAATGATAATGTTTCTGATGTGTCTTTTATACATCACAGTGGATGTTAAGCATCACGTCTCTAATACTGGGATTTCACTGAAATCACACCATAGAGAGAAGTACTGAGCATCTTGTTTTTCCTGGGAGTAGCGAGTAAAAGAACAAGGGATTTAGATACAGCATATGAATTAAAGAAATGCTGTAAGATTACATTCATCACATGCACATAATGGTGTGAGGTAAAAATAAACTAAAGTGTACATCAATGTGCTGACCTTCAATAAAACCTCAGGATTGCTGTCCTCGCCACCTCCTCACCCCATCTTCCCCAGCAGCGACTCTCTAGTTGATCAAGGCTTTGTTATGAGTCAGCACAGGCCCTGTTTACTCAACCAACACTGTTGTTTGATGCACTCAGACAGGTCTCCTGTCCAGTCAATGCCAATTTAATTACAGCTTTTCGGGAGCAAGCAAAACAATAAGGCAAAGTTGTGTCATAACACTCGACTGTGAAATCCTCTTATTGTGCATCCTCTCGCCCCGCTACCCTTCACTCTGCTACGTACCAAATAGAGATTACAGTGCAGGTGAGTGAAACAGGGATATATTTTGAGTCTTCACAAATGATCCATTTTTGCGGTTTGGACAAGAAAAATCAAGTGTGATAGTAACACACTTTAATAACAACTTTAACTTAAGTGAATCCCTGCTTCACACTATTTTTAATCTTGTCCTATCTTTTAGTCAGACTTTCTTTGTAGAGATTTTTCATTTGATAAATAAATTAGGAATGGCACATTATTACAATAAAAGTGTCCTTCAAATGCCATCTGGAGAATCCAGTGTTTGTTTCTGGTTATAGTCCTGCAGTGGACTCGTAGCGTGCAGAGACAATGGATATTCCAGTGTATTTTTGTATCCCAGTCGATTATTTGAGTTTGCCACTGTGGCCCAGTGATTGGTATTGATCTTAAAAAAGCAGAAAATAGTGTTTGGTGCGAGTGTGTGAGCCAGTAGGGATACAGGGCCATAATGTGTGTGAAAACCAAACTGTTAGCTTAACCCGTTTGCTTTGGAAAGATACTGCACTCTGCTGCAGACAGTTTGATACCACAACTCCTCCTTTGATAGAAACCCAAAGATGCATTAGCTAATGTATAGAAACGTTGGCAGCAATGTTCAAAACCTTTTGATATAATCATATACCTCAAGGCCTCAGTGTGTTTTGGAAAGAAAATAAAGCTCTGGTTTTGTCCTGGTACAAGAGAACCAAGTCATCATTTTCATGTTTGATAAACTAATTAATCCCAGCATTGCTCATATTTTCTCGTTGTTGTCTTTATCTGCAAATATCTTGGGCCAAAAAAGTATCAGAAATTCAAAGTCGTGTAATAAATGTTCCTACTAACTGTTGAAATATTGAAGGCATATCAGCTACTGCCCATTAATTATCGTCTTGCTTTCCAGTAATGAGCTTTCTAAGTATAGCCTCAGTGGTTCTTCCTACACAGAGGAGAATGCAAATTATTCATGAGGCATAAGGGGAAGAGGAAGTGTGTAAATTCTGCATCTTTAAAACCTTTCCATGGACATAGTAACTTTACTTAGACTCTCACACTGGGATGATGCCCATCCTTTAGACACTAATGAAAATAAACCGATGTCTGCAATAATAGTTGGTAACTAACATAGCTAGTTTGCTAATTAGGCTGAGTTGTTGAGAATCCGTCCAGCTCCATTTTTTAGGTTTCCAGATGCCTCATTTTAAAAAGAATTCTGGTGTTAAATATGGACTTAATACACTAGCTGTAGTATAACATGCCAAATGACAGCGATAAAGGTGGATGTCCTGGGTAGTCAATATCTTAAACATTTAATAATTCATGCAGAATACATGAAAGTACAGAAAAAACATTATTCTTAAATGCAACATACAACTAGTTTGTCTGAGTAGAAACATGATAAGGAAGATGTTGAACTATTTTATGTAACATAACTCAGCTTAGCTGCCTAGTTTACATACATTAAAAAGCAAGAGGCTTACTTAGATTAGCTACATTCTGCACTTCCATACAGAGTATAGTATGTCAGCCGGTGAACTGTGCATGCACAACATTTAACGTTGAAATATGGGGACTCTGAAGATTTAGTCTACAAGGTTTGTGGTTTTCAGAATAAGGAAACACATCATCCTGTGGATAAAGTTTGAATATATATGGGAGCCAATTTCTGTTCTAATGATGAAACAGTATGTAGCAGAGGTAAAACTTTTCAAGTATTGTTAATTAGACAGTGGAAATTAACACAAACAATTTATGATGATATAATAATACAATGGTATTGCTGTTATCATAGATACTATAATAGACACATTTTTCATTTACTAGCTGCAGCAGTTGTGTAAATCGAAATACACTAAAGTCTACTGTAAAATTTACCTACGATAAGTAGCGCAGGGTTACATTTAGAACAGAACGTACTGCTTAATAATAACATTAATAGCTGGGGTCATTAATTGTAAAACTGTTTGGAAATTATTCAGCACCTTCATTTTAATGCATGTGGTAATTCTGATCATGGTTTAATTTTGAAATGAGATAACTATGTAAGCAGTGCGAAGCACAACACTGCACTTTAAGTGCTGGCTTTTTTGTAATCAATAGGAAATAATATTAGATGAAATTCTCTCCTAGTAACTGTATTTGAATCTTCAGTTGTTGCTGAAAAACAGTCGTATGAATATTATATTTAGAGGTTAGGGGATAAAAAGTAATTACCAATGTTGTTAGCAGTCCTTACCAATGGCTGAGCAGAATAGGTTTATTAGCTAAATGAGGAAAACATGGATATCTATATGCAAGCAAAGATTAGGCCTTGAAACAAATCAGCAAACAAAACGTGCACATACCAATCAGACACAACTGGCGCTGACATAGTCATTATACAGAAAAAAATACAAATAAATAAATAATAAAAATCTAATTCAACACCCCCAGCCTTCACATACTTTGCCCGATTAAAACGGTGAATGTGTAGCGCCGGAATCCAATTATTTTTGGAAACCCATACCCTAGCATTGTGTCTTTTTGATTTTCCCCTGCCTGTATGCCAGCTGAGGCACCTTCCTCGTTGTAAAACAATGCTCCCTAAAAAAGTCCTATTAACCGAAAAATATCCTACCCATACAGATAAAATGCTTATTTTAGTCCTAATAAATTCTAAAAAACAGAGAATACTGGTATAGTGGTTTGATGAAATGGACTAAGAGGATACCTGCTAACACAAAGGGGACAACTGGAGCTAGTTTTAATCCCTTTTTTCTTAAAAAAAAAACAAAGTGTGTGTGGTAATTTCTGCCAATTCTACTTTGCTGCTTTACAACATTAATGAACCGCATTACATTGCAGTGGTAATACAGTGGGCAGGTTCTATCCGGCAAATGTAACTTGAGTTCAGTCTTCTATTACAAAAAAACAGTGTGACTAGACAACAAAAAATTCACTTCACGTTTATGGGCCTGTGAATGGCAGGTTAACAAACCCAAACAACATCCTTCATACCATCATTATAACTTGTAAAGTGTCACTTCTACTGTCTGTGGCCATTATAACAAGACTCTATGTTGAAATCAGTTTAGTATCTCTTCACCTGCTGAATATGGAAAGAGGTTAAACTTTGGAGAGGTACACTGTGTTTTCAAGATACTATCAGTGTCTGAGGGAACAATATCGAAAAAGTGTGTAAATGCTTCCTGTTTATCACAATAATAAGCATCAATCTTTGTATTGCCTAAAGCTAAACTGTGTACAGTGTAAACATGAGAAACACATTTTGTATGTAATTATAAATTATATTTTACATTTAATTCTTAGGGAAAAAAAACAAAACACATTTTTAATATTAACTGTACTGTAGCTAAACTTTCAACGGACCTGCACAAGGATATGCTGCATACATGTGAAGGTATGTGATGGTCAAGTCAGAAAGCAACAGTAACAGAACATTCTCAGCTCATTTAGCCTGACTGAATACACCCACACATAACAGCAACAAGTAGCATATTGCAGTAAACAGAGGAAGGTGAATGTACACTATACTTTGCAAAACATATACATACTAGTTTAATAAATAAATAAATAAATAAATGGTGGGAAATTATTATTAATTATTATTTTTCCTAAAAATAAATACTGTCATGGCGTAAGGTAAGACACTTACGTATTTACTAACTGCTAGGCTGCTCAAAGAGTATTCAGTGGTAGATAAGTTTTATATGGGAACCTTCCGTGAGAGGGTGCATGTAAATTTGCAAATGCAATACAGGACATTTTGTAATTTCAATCTTTCATAGATTAAAATTTCTGTAAAAATGTAAAGAAACCAGAACAACTCACAAAACTGACAGACAGTAGAGGCACATAAAAGCACCTGATATTGCGCATTAAATAGGAAAATAGCAGGGTGCATGTGTAAAAAGCAAGATATTAATAGTATCACCTTGAATGTATTTCCGAAGCTTATTTGTAGGGGTGTGGATGGTGTAGGTGTTTGGTCTTGGCTCTCTTTGAAAGGCCGACCCGGATCGGCCGTGTGCATGTTCTGAGAGGTTTCAGTCTCCTAGGCTGCTCTGTACCTGCACACAAAAATAAAGACTGTGTGGAAAAGTTCTGCATGGCTGCCAACACAGGAGCTTGCATTCTTGAACACACTGCTGCATCATTTGTGGCTTCATCATATACTCTACAATTAACATGAACTATGGACTTTTATGTCTCAAAGCCCACCAGAGCATTCAAGCTTTGCTTTTCTGTTAATGGATCACCATGGCAAACAACAAAACATTTGTGCCTCTGTAATTTTTTTTTAATAGAGTTGACATGTTTGTTTCTCTTAAATTGACAAGCTGAACACGCTGCATCTCCATATAGGCATGTTTTTAACCTCTCTTCTCCTCTTAAATATTCAAAGGCCAGCTCACTTTACTCCCAACAAACACACTTGTTCTTATTATTTAGTTGAGACCAGCAGAAAGAGAAGCAGAAAGGACAGAGTTAAGCTGGGTAAGGTATCTCTGAATATTAAGATTTACACTTTGATGCTTTAATTGCAGTGTTGGGCTCATTACTAAAAAAAATTACAACATTACTTATTACTCCTTACTCTTTTCAAAATGAGTATTATTACTTATTACTGTCAACAGGAAACTCATTGCATTATGTGTTAGATCACTTTTTTAAATAGGAAGGTGAAGTGGTTGTCCACCAATCTTGCAGTTGTTGGTTCAATCCCCAGCTGCATAGCAGCTCCCCCATCAGTGTATGAGTATGAGTGTGTGTGTGTGATTTGGAGTGCAGATGGGTGAATGAGAATCAGTGTAAAGGGCTTTGAGTGCCAATAGGTAGAAAAGTGCTATATAAGTGCAGACCTTTAAATGTTTAGGTTCTGAAAGAGAGGTAGCGTGTCATCCATCACATATGCAGCCACAATCCGTGTTAGTTCTTTTTGTTTTCCTTATAGCTGCTGTAAAATACAGTGACCATGACTTTTACAATGTTTTTCTGTCTTAATAAGTCTTTTAAGAGTTTGACGTCTTATGTAATGCTTGCTGAATGTAGGCACTTACATTCTCCATGCCAGCTTACTGCTTAAGGTGCTGCTAATAGTGAGGTGAGCAAGCGCCATGACTATGAATATTAACTGTCGAATTTTTAATATTTGCTGTGTTGACAACAAAAGCAACATTTTAATGAGCTGTTTTTGGAGAAAGAAACAGCAATAATATTACTAAATTTCTTCTTGTATAGTCTAATGCTACTTGTTACTAGGGCAAGTAATGTGGTGCAACAGATCACAAAAGTCCCCGATCAGTTCATTTTTTTAGATTGGGGGGTGGGAGGCAGCACACAAGTTTTAAATAAAATATTAACACATATATTTCAAAATATCAACAATTCTGTTGCTAAGTTTAAGTGTTAAGTTAAAATTAAAAAAAATTAAAAATTCTTGAATCTTTTTTCATAATGATGACGATGTCTGCATGTCTGTCTAGGAAGATAGTACACGATTCTGCAGTCGCTGTCTTCTCTCTGAACTAAACTGTCGGGCACAGAGATGTAGCATCTAGAGGGAGTGCTGAGCAGAGAGGGATCATTTAGAGTCTCACACTACCGCTTGCGAAGTTCCACATTGTACCATGGTGGTCTGCGTGTCACATACATGCTGGGGGGGATGATCCATATGGATCATGGATAAACCGTAAACCTGTTACACCACTTGAAAGTAATATTATTACAGTAACATCTTTGTCTGTATCTGTTTGATACTTTTATAATTTTAATGTCACTTTATAGTATGAAATAAAACCAAAACAAAATGCACTAAATTATTAGTTAAATATTAGTTGACCAATAATCACAAACTTAAACACATTGAAAACCCTTATTTAGTGTTATGTATTGTATTATGTATTTAGTTTATGTATTATCCAAGGCTAATGCAACACTGTCTTTTGGATTTTAAGCCTCTGTGCATTTTTAGCCATGACAGCATGAAACTCACTGCAGCTCGGTTGTTCCAACAAAGGTAGACACATGAAGGATGGAGACCACGTTTTCCTCTTCTGCTCTAGCTCCCTGGGCTCTGAAACCAACATATTGACAGTCAAAGAGAGCCAGAAATGACCGGCAAGTTCTGTTTTGTTTGCTGCCCTATTTACCCTTAAACAACATTTTTGCATTCACAGTGGGCTTATCAATCCGCTGCAGCTTATTGAGGAATGAGAAATTAATGTTTGAACATTTATGAGTGGAAGCTGTGTCAATTTAAAAAGAATAATTAATAAAAGCAAGAATTTCCTCACGAAATTAACCTAGCTGACCTTATAAAGTCTACCAACAAAATCCCTGGAAAAAGTTAATTATACAAGAAAAACAATAGAATAAAGGAACTGTTAGCTTCAATTAAACATTTTTAGGTAATATTTTTCAGAATTGTTTTTTAGCAATGCGTTGTTTTTCTGGCAGATGATTCTTCTCAGATTACTGCAATTTAGTCCTGTCTTTCATCTTTGTAAAGCTAAATGTCAAACAACATCCTGCTTTTAAATTTAGACAAAACTGAGATGAACAGTAACTGTGATTTCTCAAAGTTTGACAGCAAAGAATCTTGGTCTCACAATTAACGCTGTTCTTTATTTGAAACTACATATACCACCAAGACTGCCCTCTTTCTCCTATAGTACATTTAAGAGACACAAGGTATCTTCTCTCTCCATGGCAGATGATATTAATTCACAGGTTTGTGTTATCCAGACTAGACTTATGTCATGTTTTGTTTTCAGGCCTACCACGAGATAGTATCAGAAGTTTTCAAATGGACAAGAATGCTGCAGCTAGAATTGTAACTAAATCCAGAAGATTTGACCGCATTACAACTATTTCAGCTTCCCTTTTATTGTCTCACAATTCATGTCAGATGAGACTTTGGTTTTGTGTTGTAATATCTACTGGCCTTCTCTGATTATACTGTTGTTTCTTGTTCCTTTTCTCTCGTTTTTCTCTGCACTTACCCGACTGAGGTAGACAGCCACCCACTCTGAGCCTGTTTGTGTTTGTGGAGGTTTTTTTCTGTAAAGGGAGTTTTTCCTCCTCACTGTTGCCTAGTGCCCACTCAAGATGGGGTTTGTGGGTTTGTTCTATAATTTCTTAAGTTATTCAGATTACTACTGCTCTTTAAGATGTGATTTGGTAGTGCTTTTGCTCCTGGAAACATATAGCGTTGTAAGTGAATTAAGAAGAAATGAACTCTGTACCTCCGTGTTTCTCTGCAGTGTACATAGATGTTTCAGGGCATGAGTTGCTGCTAAGGGGCACCTCCTGTTCGCCATCACAACTGCCGGCGATACTAGAATCCACCGGATCACCTTTACACGCTTCCAGGCTGCAATCTTCATCTGCACCATTAAATGATAATCATAAATCAATATATTTTCATTTTATTAGATAAACATGCCTTTGCACAGTGCTGTATATTGCACAGTATTCCCTTTATAGTGATTGTTTTTTTGGGGTGGTTGGATGTTTCAAATGGTGCATGCTGTCATAGCTGTAACTGAATACTGTACAGTAAATATGAGTCATATTTTTTGCAGTTACCTGTTACTGTGTTTCTTTGGCATCCCAGGTCTGTGCTGCTGAGATGTTTTTTCCTTAAGTCCGCCTCCAGTGGTTGAGTTATATCATGGCACTGCTCTGGTGATGATGCTCTATTGCTTGCAAAATCACTTACACTCATATCAAAAAACAAGCTCAGTTCTTTCAAGACCATGTCAAAGTTTTTTTTCATCTCAAACTCAGGGTAACTGCTAATGTCAGAGGCTGGTCTGTCACTTTCAGTGGAACCAGTAGAGGATTTTGACTGTGTGTTTAAGTCACCCCGGATGGGCTCACAGATTGATTCACAGTTAGACTGCTGCTCCGGCCAGTTGATGGCAATAACATCAGCTGCTGAGATGTATGGGAGCTCCTTACAAATTGTATCGCTGTTTGAAAATCCATCTGACATGTAGGCAGTGTGACACTCAAACCTTTCCACCTCCCTCCTGCCCTTATTCTCCTCTTCTAATAGTTGATCATGCCCTTTACTCTTAGTCCCTGGTATGGAGTGGGAAATGTGTCGCTGGGGTGTTTTCAACAGCTGCCCAGGCAAACTGGTGAGAAAAAGATGGTTGTTCAGGCCGGCATCATAGCTGTCGTCATCATCCGGTGAGAGCTGGATCTTTTCGAAAGTATCAAATCCCTCTGGCATTCTGTCATAGAGTGAAAAGGCAGATGGCACTGGGGGAAATCTGTCACTACAGTTTGAGGATGTAGGCTTGCTGTTAGCATACTGTGAATAACTTAAATCATTAAGACATGGAACGACCGCATCCCTCGTTAGAGGAGGTGTAAAGGCAACAAGGTCATCTGTATTTTCAATCATACATGTTTTAGCTCGGTCTTGATAAGGACAAATACTGTGCTTGCTTTCTTCTTCATTTGGTATAAGCAGGATTAATTTATTAGCTCTTGTACTCATTTGGTCCTCTGTGCAGTCACCGACACATTCCACACGTGACACTTCAGTGATGCATGTTTCATATTCAATTTGTTGTTGTAGATGCTTTGATTTCACCACTATCTTTGAGTTTTCATGCCCGTCAGTTTTCATTTCGTCTC
Organism: Channa argus; assembly: GCF_033026475.1. Taxonomy (NCBI): domain Eukaryota; kingdom Metazoa; phylum Chordata; class Actinopteri; order Anabantiformes; family Channidae; genus Channa; species Channa argus. The sequence goes on along the minus strand of NC_090213.1, from coordinate 17,523,308 downwards.
CCACATTTGTCACTTCTTTACCTTTCTTGTCTACAGTTGTGTCTAACATCCTGGACATATTAGCACTGTACGAGTGGTCAGAAAAATAGTCAAATGTCTTTCCCTGTTCATCTCGAAGAAGTGTTATCCCGCTGTCAAATTCACTACTTTCCCCATCTATGCAATCACTTATGCAGTCGCAAGTTGATATTACAGTTGTGTCTTCATGTAGCTCATTTTGTTGTAGACATTCTTTCATTGACTCCAGTGCTTTCTCTAGCTTCCTGTAGTCACATATTTGTATTTCTTTTTCAAAACTTGTAATTTCTTTTCTGTCCTTCATATCAGTTGCCCAGTCCATTCTGGCAATTTCAGTCTCTGACCATTCAGCATCCTGCTTGGTCAGGTTGTCAAGTCTAACAGGAAAACAGTGAGACTGCTCCTGCTTTTCCAACTGATGTCCCACGGTCTCATGACTTTCCTGTCTTGCGTGCCCAGCAGAAAGGGGCTTTGCAGAGCTGCGTGGTATGTTGCCTTGATTGCCAGTTATGTTGTCTAACTCATTGGTAGTGATGGAGCAAACCTGTGGTTCTGTGTATGACTGACATAAGTCCTCTTTTTCACTTTTGCACTGCTTTGTTGTGCTTTGGTGATTAAACTGCCTGGTCTGGTTGGGAGCTGAAAGCTCGTCTAATGGCCTGACATCGAAACAGAGTGAGAGAGGGTTTTCTGTCTCACAGGCTTTTATTGATAGAGATAATTCTACACCTGGAGTTCTCTTTGAGTTACAGCATTTCTCTTTAGCCTCGCTGTCAGTTTCACTCCAGATTGCGGGTTCAATTACACTGAAAACGCCTGGATTATTTTCTCCTTCAGCAGGATCTTGACTGATTTTTGCAGAAATGTGAGTCCCAGTTGCGTAATTCGCCGTTTCATTCCTAACGTTGGCTATCATCTTGCCAGCAGCATGCTCTCCTTTCACCCCACAGAGGTCATCAGTTTCAACGCACACATTCTCAGTTTCATTACTTCTCACTAATACCACATCATAAGAAACAACTGATTCCTCAACACATTCAGCAACTGGAAAAATGGAGTACTTGCTCATGTTGTTCTCATTTACTTGGCCCTTTGTTTCCCCATCACAGATGGCAACATTTTCATTTTCACGAATCTCCAATTCTAATATTTTTTTCACGTTTTTTGCATCTCCTGCAAAATTTCTGAAGGGGTATGCGTATGAGATGTATGATTCAAAGTCTGCATAATCCATAGAGGATTTGGGACTGCTACCCTCCTCCTCCTTCTTAGTAAATCCGTTGCTGTCCTTCTTCTGATTACTGACTTTGACTTCAGCAGTTTGGCAAGTACAGAAACCATTTTCATTTGTGCAGTCAGACTGACATATGACCTTCTTACCACTCGAACTGAGAGTGAATACTTGGATTTGACTGATAAAGTCTTGCACCTGCCTCCAATTTTTTTTGTTTCCAGCAGGAAAGAAGCAACCGCCATTAGCCTTGCATTCATGTGAGTTCAGCAGTCGTTTGCTATCGGGGCGACTGGACATGTCAGGGACAGCATCTTTTAAAGTTTGAGACTCTGCTAATGCCCCACCTGCATCATCTAGGGGGTATGAGAAAAGTTTGTCACTTTTATTAACTGTTGGTGGGTGTTCTTCCCCCAGATGTACAAGGTGTTTCCCAGCAGCGATGAAGCACATTTTAGAAAGTCCTGTGTTTGCATTGTTAGTGTAAGTAGTCGTCTTGGTAATTGGGGTGACAATTAATTTAGTGTCTTGCGTTTCCTCTTTAGGTTTTTCACCTTGATTATTCTTGTGTGCTACTGTGCGTAGGAAGACATAGTTCTGTGGGTTACTTTTCGGTGACGAGTTCCAAAATGTCCAAAGCTCTGAAAAGTCAAACCTGCTTTCTCCACTGTGGTTATCTGTCAATGTACAATGTGTCCTTAGTCGTTTTAGAGACGGTGGTGAAGCAAGCTCTCTCTGTGTTTGCAGACCGTTATCTTCTTCTGTGATTCTATCCATCTACTAAAGCAAAAATAGAAACAGCCAGTGTCAACACTTCATCTGAAAGCCACGCTGCTCAGATCAATATGTGTTACTCTATCAAAAAAAAGCAATGATGGGAAGAGTGTTTCCAAAGCATTTTTTTTTCTCAAATATTACATTCAAAAATATATTCCAAGACTTTTCAGATGGGAACACTGAGTCAGGCTATTTCAAAGCTGCCGTCCATATTTCTGTCTGTATAATAAAAAACGACTCATGTGGAACAGCAACTTACCGCGCACACAAGATATGCAGTTCAAATCACATGGATGTAATCTCACAGTGGTCCTCTGAAATAAAGGACACAACAACATGATTCGGTGTGTGGATTTCCTATAGCAGAACAGACGGTTACACAGCATGATGCTGATTCACTGTACAGTTCCCAGAGATGGCACTAGCGACAAGGCTGATCTGCTGCCTCCCTACTTTAACACTCCAATCAGAAACTGGTGTGCTGTACTGTTTGGGATGAAGCTAGGTTTGTTACAGTGAACATAATAAACCTTTTTCACATCTGACATTTTGAATTGCCATTGTAGAAGCAGTAATGGTATCACTAATGACATAGTTAATTCCATTCAAGTGAAATATCTAATATCTGAAACCAAAGGAATTTATTATTTTTTAGTATTCAAATATGTGTCTTTATCATGCTCTTACTGGTGTACAGTAAGTCAAACGTTAGAAGGAAGATTGAGAACACACCAGGGTGCTGACATCAAACGTGATGTTTATGTTACCTGGGAGACCAGCTTATCACACCACGATATTTGTTGTGTTTATTAATTTTAAGTATGAGTATTTGCAAAACTATATTTGAAATACCAGAAAATCTACAATATAATAATCATTATAATATGCCAAATAAAATCATTATGTTCCCGCTCTCATATCTAGGATTTGTAGCGTGCTCACTGGCCTTGGAATTATCTGATTTAAAAAAGTTACAGTACATGAGTAATATTAACATAAAGTGTTGAATTTAAAAAAAAAATGTTTCATTAAGATTTTAACTGTTGTGTGGAATGAAAATAAACTTTTACAATTAGCTAGCTGCTAATGTTAGCTTTCCTTGGTACTCGATATTAGGGACAGTAACTTTATTAGAGAGCTGACGGTAGCTACAGTATAAATGGCCCAACACTAAAAGCCTATAGGCTTTTTCACAAATGCCTCAATTTCATGTTTACATTTCTTTTAACCTTACTACATATTTGCCTTATAGAATTTGTGCTGTTTATAGTATATAGGGTGATATATGTTTATTAAGTTGCATTATACAGTAGCAGTGTAAGCTAGCATTATGTTAGCTTAGCTTAGCGAACTCACAACTGAAAGGTAACCAATGCCTTCATTAAAACCTTCTTTAGTTATGTATTTGCTGTTATTAAATCATGGAATAATAATTCATTTTCTCACACACCTGTTGTTAGTTACTCCTAAGTTACTCACCCAGTTTCTAACAGCATTACATCAGTTACGGCAGCCAGGTTTCTTATTGGTATGTCGCGCGAATCTGCTACTAGCAAACAACTACAGTTTTCACGTTCTACTTTAAAGTGAAACGCGAAAACGTGTAATTTCTTTCTGCTCGTATGTTGTTTCGAGCATCATCCTATGGCGCCTAAGAGAGAGACACAGAGAAGCCCTGCTCTCTTCCTCTCTCTCTCTCTCTCTCTCTCTCTCCCTCTCTCTCTCTCTCCGTCTCTCTCCCCCGCTCTCTCTCTCTCTCTCTCCCTTTCTCTCCCTCTCTCTCCGTCTCTCTCCCCCGCTCTCTCCTCCTCTCTCTCTCTCCCTCTCTCTCTCTCCCCGTCTCTCTCCCCCGCTCTCTCCCTCTCTCTCCCCCGCTCTCTCTCTCTCTCTCTCTCTCTCCCTCTCTCTCCGTCTCTCCCTCTCTCTCCCTCTCTCTCTCTCTCTCCACCCGCTCTCTCTCTCTCTCCCTCTCTCTCTCCCTATCTCTCCCTCTCTCTCTCTCTCTCTCTCTCCCTCTCTCTCTCTCTCTCTCCGTCTCTCTCCCTCTGTCACTCTCTCTCCCGCTCTCTCCCTCTCTCTCCCTCTCTCTCCGTCTCTCTCCCTCTCTCTCCGTCTCTCTCTCTCGCTCTCCCTCTCTCTCTCTCTCTCCCTCTCTCTCTCTCCGTCTCTCTCCCCCGCTCTCTCCCTCGCTCTCCCTCTCTCTCCCTCTCTCTCTCTCTCTCTCTTCTCCTCTCGGTACAGCAGCAGCAGCAACAGCAGTGTGTGTTCAGCAGCAGCAGCATCCTACGAACCTGTACCTCTTTCTGTCAACGCTGGCTGACTTTCCTATCGCACAATTAAAAATATTACAACACTATTAAATAGAATAAAACGCAGGAGAAGAATTGTTAGGTACTAGTGGCTCGACGGGGAGCATTTTCAGACGTCTGAATATCTTCTTTTTTTCACTCCTTTCAGGTGTGTTTTTTTTTTTTTTTTTCTTGGGACCACCTCAGACACCAGACCGGACTTCTGCCGTTGACTCCGTACTCTCACAAGGTAATCAACGCTTTGTGTGATATGATGAATTAAAGCTTTTCTTTGATGCATTTTAGCGTGATGCAACGTGATGCGTCACCATTTTGGTTTCATAAAGCTAATTTGTGGATTTATTGCCCGGTGAAGTCAATATGAATGAGATGCATGTTACTGTAAGGACACGTATCATTTTTCAATACAGTCTCAACAGCTGTTTTTATTAATTACTAAGGTCATGTGCACGTAAACCCGGTGCTTATCAACAGTAGATGAACATGGTTGTGTCTTGGTTGGGCTTACTCTCTCTCTCCCTCTCGCTTTCTCTTTCTCTCTCTCTCTCTCAAACATGAACACACACACTGGGCTTTTTAATCCAAAAGAATAGTGAAGCAACTATAAGCTGATTTATGCAGCCTTCCTGATCAATGCAGACTGTTGGATCCAGGTAGATTATTATTGTGACTTTGCGTGAGATGGCTTGGTACAATCTAACAAGTGTGATGCATCCTGGTGGAGTTTGGTGATGATGTTGTAAGCGAGTGTGTGTGTGTGTGTGTATGTATGTATGTGTGTGCAGAAGTCAGGTGAGGCGGTACCTGTCTCATTATTGGGAAATTTACTAAATTAATGCAGGCATGACTACATCTAATCCAACCGCTTCGATGTACTTATTGTTCCCCTCACCTCTCATGCATACACACACAGACACACACGTGGACATTAAAGAAACACAGAAATCTACCAGACCTGCCTGAATCCAAACTTGAAAATGCATTGTTCCTACCTGATGGTGTCTCTCTGATCTGGGGCTCCACCTGCCTCTCAAGGTCATCCCCAATAATAATAGCCTACTGCCTGGCTCAGGGGCAGGTCTGCTGGCTGTATCAGGACCATAAAAATGATATATTATTCAAAATTATATCTTTGCATCAGTCTGCGTAACTACAAATAGAAATAGTTTTTTTGATTGTTTGTTTGTTTTGGCTCTAACAAGGTCCCAATGGAGTTGAAGACAAAGGGCTTTGACTCAGGTTGAGTCAGCATGGTGCCCTGCTCTGCATTGCACTGCAGACTGACCTGGCATGCCTTGTCCCCGACTCTGTCCCTGGCTCCTGCTAAAATGAAGCACAGACATGTGTTGCTTTTGCACCACCTGCCTGTTTGTTTTGTTTTTGTTTTTGTTTTTTTACTGTATGTCTAACTGGTACAAAATATTAGCATGTATAAAATTAAGAACCAACAGGGTGACAGGGTATGGTCAGTATTTTGTGCTAATAAGATTGCCGTCACAGGTCATGCTCAAATATATATTTTTTCTCTTTTTGCATTTATTTTATCAGGATGACTCTTTTTATGTGGATCTTTTGCCATTTATATCTTTCCAGTTTCAACGGAAGAAAGACATTTACTGGCTGTGAACTATTTAGGGATTGCTGATTGGAGGGGATTTGTTCAGTTACCTTATATGAAAAGATAGGTTCTATTCCATTCCTCATTTGTTGCACCACGCACTTGATGGTAAACAGTAACAGAACACATGAGGGAGTGAGTGACAGGGGTTGTGGGCGGTTTTGAAAAAATTACAGTGTTGACATGGAAATGAAAAGTATGCAAGACAAAGATGATCCATCATTTAAGCCACAGGATGTGTGGTGGGTTTTGTGTGGCCATTAAATCACTCAGACCAGTAGATACAAATATAAAATAAAGGCCTTAAAATTATATTCAAAAATGTGTAGGAAGATGACTTCTTAAAATTGCTCCACCATCACCATGTTGCCACTTGCGTCACTTCAAAGGTTGTGCAGTTGCAGTTTTAAATTTGAAAAGCTGAGGGGGTGGTATTAAAAATGTGTGATTTAGTTTAAGCATTAGTCAACTTTTTTCAGTACAAGCTGCATAGCCAAGGATTAAGTACACCTTATTATGTAACGTACTGTTTCGTATTGATTAATAAGGCCTAGATATATTACTAAATGATATGGAAAAATAGCTCCCAATGACATAAAGCTAGGCCACCGGCAACACGGCGACAAAGTAGAAATGCTGATTCCTCAATGCTGCCCATTGCATGAATGAAAAGAGGCAAAGTAATGAGCAACACTTGCATTAGAAGGCAGTGTGGGCTATTGTGAGCACAATGGGGACATGTTACAAGTGAATAAACCACACCAGAAGGGTGCTTCTTACATCAAAACTGTGTTCATTCCCAATACTAATTACATGTTGTGTTAGCAGCCACACGTAATGCCATCTGGTGGTTTTAATGTTGTGGCAGAGAGGGATCGGCTTGGAAACAATGCTGTTCATGATCGACAGGTGTCAGAACACAAAGTGAAGCATAGATGCAGACTGGTCAGAGGGCCTGTGCTAACACTAAGAAAAATACATGCACTGATAATTCACCTACTCCGAACCGACATGCTGTATCACTACAAACGCATTCAGTTTGTCTTTCTAACATGCACACATACACACACACTTGCCTGCGCACACACCTACACGGTGGCATAATGGCAAGGCTGTCACGCATCTCTTGCTCATGTCTCTCCCAGGACACATCTGTCTCCTGCTGCACCTGCCTTCTAAAGCCTCCGTCCATCTTGTCTGACAGCCTATAACGTAGAAGAAAGGTGTTAGCAACTTGCTGTACATGGCCTCCTCAGTTTCCCTGCAGTACTTCAAATGCAGCAGATTATTTTTTTGCTAGTATTGAGACATTACAAATCCCTAAACAAATGAGAAAAAATGTTTTTTTTTTAGGTTTTTGGTTGCTGATGTAATTATATAGCCTGCCACATTTTGTTGGCTTTTCTTCAGTTGTAACCCTCTGATTAGACAATAATAAAAGCACAATGTCTATTTCAACTTCTTAGGTTCGTCTCAATCTACAGTTAGTATTTTTCATGCGTTTGCGTTTATGTAAATATGACGGGGGCACAAGGAAAAGCCCTCAGGAGGGCACAAAAGAAATAAACTCAAACCCTGAGACAGACTATGCAGTATTTCCTAATGTAGCCTAGTCTGTGGAACAAAAACACTAGAGTGAGGTTAAGTCATAAAGTTAAAGCCACTTGACACCATGTGACATTACTTGTTAAAATTATTTACTTTATATTGTCTAATCACAGGTGACAAGCTATTTAATCTTTACCAAAAAAATCCTTTTCTATCGTGAACATAATGGAAAAATAAAACTGAAATGAGAAGCACTCATACTGTGCTAGGTTGCATCTGTTTTTCAGTCTCTAAAATGAATGTCGTAGGGTAATTTTTACAAATACTATGGACTTACATGTGTTCTGTTTGCTAGGTGAGTCAGACAGCCTTGTTTTTCAAGGAAAGGTTGACTTGATACTTTGATACTTTGATTGTTTTGTTGATTTTGTACCTTGAAACTGCAGTTGCAGGACAAGAAGATCGGCAATGAATGAGAAAATTGTACAACTTTTGTTTCTTTCCCAAAGCAACTGAATGCACTCAGAATGCCCTGTGGGCCATCTGTACACAAGGCTGTGTTTCTTTGCTTTTGCATCATCTTTCAGTGATCCATGTTTTATCTAAAGTCTGTTCTATGCTCATGTTGTATAATGACTACATTGCATACACAGTACTACCTCCCCCGGTAATAGCACTAGATGGCCTTGCATTCAATGGCTACAAATATAATTTGTGTGGATGAATGGGATGTTAAAGCACTTTGGCTTTTTGCATCAATGGTCACCTTTATGTGACCATTAATCCTTAGCTGAGCTTCCATGATTTCCACGGTTTCATGGAATTGGTATGTAAGTGAGCATTTGAAACACTGTTAGTTTATTGTGTCTGGGACTCAAGCAGAAAGATCACACTGCCTATCAAATAGACATTAATTATAATGTGGCTGTGGTTACATTCTGCCATTCTTACCGTCAGATTGAAAAGCCTCTGTTTCTGTAATCAATGAATCAAACATCAGTTAGAAGTGACATTTTTCCGTCTTGCGAGAAGGATCCATGGGTCTCAGCTGATAGTGAAAGCATCCAGCCCGTTTGGAGATCCAGATTATTTCTATTGAAATTGTTGCATTGTTCCTTTAATGTAATTGCATAATCCTCGCAGCATTTTAAATGTATTTATTGTCATATTTGCATAAAGATAACGCAGCCTTTAAATCTGCAGTGGTTTCTTTTGTAATAATGGCAGTGTGGAGGCATGACTAGTCATTACATAGCGTGATTTCCAGTTTTGTTCATCATTGACCCGAGTTCCTTTGTGAGCTTGGGTCATGCTGATCCTGGCTGAAAGCATTTTTCAAAATTGGATTTCGGGGCCATAGTACATCTATCTTTCTTGGACACATTGTTACTGGGTGGTGGTGCAGGGAGTGTCTTGGCTGCTTGTGATGGCTCACCTAGTGAAATTTCTTTTTTTGTCCTATTCTCTAGAATGTAGACAACCAGATTAAATCAGTACATGGTTTCTTAAAAGCACGATACTGGTACTGGATCATTTAGTCCAGTGATGACACAGTGTTACGCATGACATATCACAATTTGTATCTGTACCTATCAATCCCTTTGTTTTATTTAGAGTCAATGTTAACATAAATTTGCAGAAACTTGCTTAGTATAATCTGTGAGATAGGTCCCTGTCACTTTTAATTTTATAGTTAGGCTTTTGAACTGTGGTAAATTAGATGTGTGCGGGGACTATTCTGGATAAGTGCCTTGATAGTGTGTTCAAGACAAACTGACGTTTGGGAAATAACAGTTGGCTGCTTAAATGCGGTATGTTCCTGTTCCTGCTGTGACAAAATCAAACCCAGTAGATGATCAATAAACAGGCTCGGAAACTGTGGAAAGTGTCAGTGTTAATTTAGTCATTTCTTGCAGTAACAAGGGTGCTGTTGACAGCCGAATTTAGATTTGGATGGTTGAGCTGGTTGGGGTTTTTGAAGTCTCCTCCCAGAACATCATCACCACAAAACAATACTGCAACACTGGCAATAAAAACATGCAGCCAGACGATCACTACCTGCTACCAATCTGAAGTAACTTTTAGTTTTCTGCATAATGATTTTCAAGGCATATTAAAGGAAATCTTACACTATATAAGATTTAAAATTAGTTTCAAATGTCATGGCATACTATGAAAAATTGTCCCTTTAAAGACATGGAGCTCAGCATAAAGCAGTCCAGCTTGGCAGATCTCACTTTATGACAGCAGCGCATCTTGGATGTTTGCCTGAGTCTTCTTTCCTCACCCCTGCACATACAGAGACAGATTGGCACCACACATACTGCTACTGCCTCACATTTCCCTTGGTGTTTTCAAGTTAAAGAGCTCTAATAAAACATCTCAGCAGAGAGTAAGTGTAGAAATGTTCCAAAACTGCAACCTTCTTTGGCAAATTATGATAATTAGGGGTTGGCTAATGAGCTAATAAAGGCCATAGAGTGGCAGCATCAGCACTGTGCAGATACCAACAGCTAGACACAGAAGCAGCTGGGTGCAAATTAGGGAACATTAAAAACCAAAATATACTTGCGGTTTTCAGGAAAGATTCTAGAAAAATTCCGTTTTACCATTTCAGAAATTGCTATATTTTAAAGTGAGATTTTCACTATTAGAAAGGCAAATAGTTCTGACTAGAACACTAAAAAGTTTTGTTTATCTTTTTCCATGTGGAAATTATTGGGTTTTTGTGAATAGTTTTTCTAATAATGAAACAACAACAGGCAGAAAACTAGGACAAGCAGCTGCTATGAAAGAAAATAAATTTAAAAAAAGCTGCATGTCTCCCAACCTGACCCTAATATCCACAAGAAAGAGTCCAAGACATGTTCCAACATGTGACACTATTCCGGTGCCTCATATTACAGCTAATTTGTTTTAAAGCATATTTTTAGATGGAGCTTTGGTTGCACTTTCAAAGCTCTGCAGAAATCTCTGTTTTCAGCCTTGATGAATCACTTTTCCAATGCCCTCCAGATTTCTGGATGTAGGTTAATATCAAGTAGAGCTACTTCATAGTGTTCTGTAATTATTTAAAGATGGGACATATCATTAATTGTGTGTGTGTGTGTGTGTGTGTGTGTGTGTGTGTGTGCTCTTTCTTCAGACAAAATGGGGAAACAGAACAGCAAGCTGACCCCTGAAGTGATGGAGGATCTGGTGAAGAACACAGAGTTCAATGAACACGAGCTGAAGCAGTGGTACAAGGGATTTCTGAAAGACTGTCCCAGTGGCCGTCTCAACCTGGATGAGTTCCAGCAGCTCTATGTCAAGGTAAGTCAGTCAGGCAGCAAACTTGGTACTTCGCCAGCAGGTACTTCAGCATTCATTTCAGGTTCTCGCCACATGCACAAAGATGTTACATTAGATCTGAGCAGTTCTGATCGGTGCATTAAAGTACCAAACAGGCCAGAATAAATTGACCAAAGCCTCATCTCAACTTTTTATTTTTCCACACGAATAATGAAAATAGTGTACCAGTATTCTATAAAATGATATTCAAAACATGACTTTTACTTTTGTCTTTCATATTTGCAGACATGTAACTAGGCAACTATCTGCCAACATCCTAACCACACTACCTTTTACATAGAATGTCCATACTCTGTGCTGATAAATTCTAATTCATTGTTCATTCATTTGTAGATCCTTCAAAAAAAATTATTGTACAAAACCACTGGAATTATCATATTTTGAGAAGCTATTGTACATTCAAGATGTTTTAACGTCACAGAGCCCTTAAAGGGCCGTCTTTTAGCTCACATCAACCTGACTGCATTCTGCTCCCATTACTCATGTTACAAGGCTCACAACATCTTAGCATGTAAAATATAGATTATATAACTATTTCTTGCCTCCAGAACCAACCTGAACAAACATAGAGGAGGGCCAGATGATGGTCTAACCACAAAAAAACTTGTAACAGCGAGGTTTTTGAGAGGAGTGGCAACAGCGGCTGTCTTCCACGATGTTAGTAGAAGTTGATTGCATCGTGAATGGCAGATCAAGGATTTTTTTTTTTCCATAACACATTACTGACATGATTAGCGTACAGTAAGTGACCAGGCTAGTCCCAAAGCAGCGCTTTCAGAATTATTGATTGTACATTATTGTACAAATAATTTATGTGTGTCTGGCACCACTATTGTTAATTTAAGAAAATGTATTAGTGACGCTTTAAATTTGGGTTATGTTTTTATTAGAAATTAATTCTAATATGGTAGTTGGTACGCATTGGTACAAATTTGTGAGGACAGAATTGTGTGGTAGTATTTGGAATACTGATAAAGAGTGTGGTAACCCTAGTTGTGCCAGTAATTTTTAAATGGTAAATGCTGTAATTAGTAAAGAAGCCTCAGTAATATATCATCACTAGCCGATGCATCAGTGTCAATAATTGAGTATGAGTATCTCCTTGTGCTAATATGTAGCCTAGCGTATCTTATTACCTCTGACAGAGGAGTGTGAATTTCTACCGTGATTTATGCATTTAGTCCCATAAAACAGGGAGGAACATATTCCTAGAAACAATAGCAATAACACAGTGACATAGAAATGAGAACAGAATTGTGTGTGTTTAAATACAGACTTGAACAATTAGTCACCACTGTTAGGAGTTCTTGTACTACTCTGCTACTTTTTACCCCAGTTAATAAAAGTAATAAAGAGGGTTTTTCCTACTAGAATAAGACACAAGCAAAACCTCAGCACATCTATGCATGTGACAGATCCTGAGCTGTTACTTTGCTCTTAACAGTTGATTATGATTCATAATTCTGTTTACATCAAAAGACTGTGTCCTTATCTTGTAGTGACATCAAGCTTATCTCAGCCTGTGTGAAAGTTCTCCGGGAAGAAAGCACTCTGAGCAGTGTAAGAATAGGCATTAATGTTTTATCACTGGTGCCAGGAAATGCCTCATAACCAGAGGGGGGCTGTTGTTACATAAGACACGCCTGGACACGGAGGTCATGGGTGCACTTCCACTAAATGCCAACAGAGCACATGTATCAGCTGAGACCATAGAGGGAAAAAAAAAAAAATATTTGTAGAATCAGAAATAAGTGAAGGCATGGCTGCCATGATCTAAAAAAAAACATCAGTAGCAACCACAGGGAGTGACATTTTCCATTTGTACAAATCTGTCCTATTAAAGCCTATTGGAAATCATCAAAACCCTTTTTAAAATTGAAATACAAAAATAACCTGGACTCCTGGGGAATGAGAGAGAGTAGGCAGTTCAAATACAGGGACACAAACACAAAATCTCTTTACGGCACAATACAACAGTATATTAGTGAGAGAGCGGAGGGAAAATATGCAGCTGCACAAAGGGGGTAACATGGCTCACATGTAAAGGGGTCTTGTAGGCTTCATGGCTAAATCCTATTATTCAAGCATCCTATTTTGTTTCTAGGCAACAGTGTATCAGTGATGGGGCTTTATTTAAATCCAAAGGGTTGATAAGAGCAAAAGTGGTCTGGTGCGACCTCATATTAACAGGACAGATTGTTCCTGTGAAGAGTGACTCTGTGTGTGTGTTTGTGTGGTGGTGGGGGTCATATGTTTAGTGGGAGGGAGAGGGAGCCAGAACAGTGTTTGCGTCGGTAGAATACAAGAAACACATAGGGACAGAGATAGGACAAGTAAGCAAGTGAAGGAACGTGTTCTAAACATTGGTATTAGTCATTAGCTCCGATAGAGTCATGCAGCAGAATGATGAGAAATGTGTAAGAAGACATGTGCATGGATGTGTGTGGGTCTGTGCGGGGTTCGGTTTACACCTGCGCACAGAGATCTATATGTTTCTACACCTGTCAGCTAGAAGGTTTAGAAGAGTGGTACCTCCACTCTGTGATGTAAAGAACACTCCCTGTTCTGTCACTTTGTTTTTTCTCCCTTCTGTGTTCTGTGTATCACTCCTTTATTTCTTTCTGCCTTTGTGGAGGTAGTCATCTTTAAGGCCATGGAAAGGGAGAGACAGAGTTAATAGGAAGGAGAGTTAAGAGGGAGAGGTGTCAAAGAACAGGAACAGAGGAAGAAACAGAACGTCGGGAATTTTTTTTTTTTTTTAGAAAAACAACATAACCTTCTTTTCGCACTTGTTTTTAATCACCTGGTAATAGATACAGTGCATCCAGAAAGTATTCACAGCACTTTCCAGCACAAATGTTTCCACATTATGTTACAGGTTTATTCCAAAAGTGATCAAATTCATTACTTTCCTCAAAAGTCAACAAACAATACCACAAAATAACGATGTAAAAGAGGTTTGTTTGAAACCTTAGCAAATCTATTAAAAAAAAAAAAAAAGTATTCACTGCCTTTGCCATGACACTGAAAACTGAGCTTGGTGCATCCCGTCTCCACTGATCATCTTTGAGATGTTTCTACAACTTGATTGAGTCCACCTGTGGGAAATTCAGTTGATAGGACATGATTTGGAGAAACATACATGAGGTCCCACAGTTAACAGTGGATGTCAGAGCACAAGCCAAGCCATGATGTCCAAGGAACTGTCTGTAGAGCTGAGACACGATTGTATCGAAGGACACATCTGAGAAAGGGTAAAGAAACATTTCTGCACCATTGAATGAGCATTGAATGTTCCAATGAGCATAGTGGCCTCCATCATCCATAAATGGAAGAAGTTTGCAACCACCAGGACTCTTCCTAGAGCGGGCCAGAGGGTCACGCGTTTCTCTGTGGAGAGAGGAGAACCTACTCTGCAGCACTCCACCAATCAGACCTGTATGGTAGAGTGACCAGAATGAAACTCCTCAGTAAAAGGGACGTATCAGCCTGCCTGAAGGACTCTTAGACCATGAGAAACAAAATTCTCTGGTCTGATGAAAGAAAGTTTGAACTCTTTGGCCTGAATGCCAAGCGTCATGGCTGCAGGAAACCAGGCACAGCTCACCACCTGGCCAAGACCATCCCCACAGTAAAGCATGGTGGACCTCGGACTGGGGCGAAGGTTCAACTTTCGACCCTACGCACACGGCCATGTTAGCAAAGGAGTTGCTATGGGACAACTCTTTGAATGTCTTTGAGTGGCACAGCCAGAGCCCCGACTTAAACCCGACTGAACATCTCTGGAGAGATCTGAAAATGGCTGTGCACCAACGCTCCCAAATCCAACCTGATGGAGCTTGAGAGGTACTGCAAAGAAGAAAGGGAGAAACTGTCCAAAAACCAGTTTGCCAAGTTAGTAGCGTCATATTCAAAAGGACTTGAGGCCGTAATGGGAGCTAAAGGTGCAAAGCATTAACCAAAGGCCGTGAATACTTTTATACATGTGATTTTCTTGGTTTTGTTTGTTTTTTTTAATAAATTTCCAAAGATCTCAAACAAACTTCTTTCATGTTGTCACTATAGGGTATTGTTTGTCGATTTTTGAGGGAAAAAATGAATTTGATCGCTTTTGGAATAAATGTGAAAAACGTTGAGCACTGTGGATACTTTCTGGATGCACTGTATTTCAAAGCAGCAAAGTTAATCAGTGTTAGCTCATTTAAATTGTTCCACTACCCAAAGGCTCTAATGTGTAAATACCCAGTCACAAATTAATATTCATATCTCCATTCTTAGTGCCGTAGCGACTGCTCACAGGGCCAGTTTGTGAACGACTAACAAGCTACCACATACTCGTCAACCGCTCTCTAAAGCCGTTTTTCTACTGCATAGTACCACCTCAACTGGCCTCAACTCTACTCCGCCTGCTTTTTCCACTGGAGATAGTACCCGCTTAATGAAGCTAGTTGTCATAGCCACATTGCATGAAAACTTGGTGACATCATTGTCAGCGCTGAGTCATATATCGAAGGAATGTTGTTCTTCATTCTCTGTATGTGGCTTCAGCAGAGACTGAACATGAAAAAGTCCTGAAACTATCGAGAGTTTGGAGAATACTTCAAAGTACAGACAACAGAATCACTGTGGACACAGTGATAGTAACGATTCTTTTTGACCATTCAACAAGCTGCAATGTTTTCACATCACCTTTTGGTCTCACACCTGGGACCTCAGCAGAGGTGATACCAAAAAAGTATGTGGCACCAGATACTATTCACAACTTTTTTCTGAGGATGAGTCAAGTCAAGTCGAGTGTGTGTTATCCACCCGAAACTTGGTTGCTTATGCCAATAACACAAAAAAGTGCTTTTGTAGTGCAGTTTATACTTCCTTAAAATAAAAGTGGATGGAACTGAGAAGTAATAATTAATTCTATTTTGGTATTTCGCTCTCTAAAAGTAAAGTGCTGACAAAATTACTCGTTATACAGAATGAGATGTTATGTCACAGCCTATTGAATGTTTAAATGAAACAAATCAAATGTTGTCTTGTGAGGTACAGTATTTTCTGTTTACCTGTGCCCAAAGAAGTTAGAATGAGTTACCTTCATTTCTTTATTTGATGGAGATCTGCTAATTTACAAGCCATCAAACTGCCAGAGAACAATCATATTCTCAAAGGTAAGGCAGCACTCCTCTACCATGGCAGCAGCTGAGCTACCATGGGGCCATTATTCATCATCGTGACAAAAGCCAGAACAAACGTATTACCTTTTGCTGACATCGAACACCTGTTCAGAGCGTGACAGAGCGTATTCAGGGTCACAACGTCTTTTAGTGAGGAGATTAAAAAAAAAGTAACCCGTGTTTCTTTGTGCCTTAACGTAACCAATCCGCTATGTGTGCACAGTTGTCATTCTGCATTTTCGGGAATTAAGACTTGGAAAAACTTGGTTACTATTGTAATGCAGAGGATTTTAGTGGCATTTAGGTTAGACGACTTGTTGAATCGATTTTACTGTGACCAGGCATTAAAAAGGCAACTCAAGCTTACTGATATTAAATCCATTGACTATATTAGTCATTAATAAAATAAGAGCAAATGGATTTACGTAAAAAAATAGTAGCTCTTTCACAAAACACAGAAATGCATCTTACATCGACCATTTATTTCTTAAGCTTAAGTGGCTTAAGCTCAATTATAAAATAATGCATTTCCTGAAGAGCATCTATTTAAATTGTCGTGTCATGAATAATCATTAATAAGGATGATGAATAATCTGCTTTTTGAGCTGTGCCACATGCCATACCATGTGTCATTTTAGTTTTCATACAAATATCATTTGAAAATGATACCAGGAGTTATAAACAACAAAATGTCCATCAATCTACACAGTACGTGTACACTTCCAGGTTTAGTGTGATGAAACGCCTTGTTTTTAGTTTGCTGAGAGCATAATCACTACTCATAAATAAGGTCAGGTTTTAAACTGACCGGCCACAGGCTAAGTTTCCCAATTTGTTTTCATCTTATTGGCATTGCCAGTGCCAGCCAGTCATATAAATATGGAGGAGAGGCTTCTGCGACAATTCCCACTCAAATGCCTGCATGCCACAGTGTGTGAAATTTCTCCTCCCTGACACGCCAGCCGCTCTGGGAGTCATTTGTAACAGGATAACAACACTCCCTGAAATGTTAAGGTGATAGATTTTGTCACTAGATTTTCAGTTGAGCTTGATGCATGCAGATACAGCAGCTACAGATAGCCTTGAACACACGCACACACGCACATTCACCAGTGTCTCTTGAAAATCCCTTAGGGCTCAAAATGGGTAGAAATTCTACCTAATAAAAAATATCAATGAGTCAGTCTCCTATTGTTGCATTAGCAGTAAGGAGATGCAAAAGGGTGGAGAAAAAGAAAAAGGCCTTGGTGTGGGCACACTGATGTCTCACTGCCCCCCTCGCATTCACATACAAACAAACACACACACAAATGTTGACCTGAATATAAATGTCTAAATGGAGGGATATGGATTGCGCTCTGTTGCATCTCGCTTGCAAAGCCTTGAGGCTTTTGCCATTGATGGGTATGGGCTGTCTACGTGCACTATATGTTTGTGTGTGTGTGCACCATTGACCACTGCTGCCTGTGAGATTCCCTGTTGCTTCCCCCAGGCAGACAGGCAGATCCCCAAGCAGAATGATAACAAGGTAAATGGAGCAACAGACATACAATGACATCATCTGTCCAACAGCTGGATTATGTCGCCTTATTACAGGAGACAAGAGACAGATGAGACAGAGATGTGGGGTTAGACTGACATGAAAAATTTTCTTTTTTCTTTTTCCAAGGATTGCTCCTAATGGAGAATGTACAGCAGTAGAGCAAAAGCAGACTATGACCAGGCTCTACAGTTGAAATGACTATAAATATGAATTTACATTTATTGTTTTTCTGATATTATTATATATACCATTAAATAAATCAATCAGTGATGTTTGGCGTAGTCTTTTTCTCAGGCAATACTCAAGACTAGATTTGTGAAGCTGTACAATATTTGACCCTTAATAACATCTGTTAAACAATATCCAAAGAATATCACCTTTTTTGCATCCCATTTTAAAATTGGTGTGTTTACATTTACAGTTACATCTACATAGTTTGCATATATTATGAAACAGCACTAAAGCTTGTATGTACCCAGCAGCCTCACTCCCAGTAATCTAAAAATTATTTCACAACCTGCTATACATTTAGTCAATAAAACAAAACTAATTTCTGTCTTTCCTTACACTTGCACCTTAAGAAACAGAATCATTTATTTTCCTAGGACTGAGCTTTAATGTTTTCTCCTCAACTTAGGTTTTTTGCTGCTTTATACTTTTAATTCACTTGTATTAACTTTGGATAAAAGCATCTGTCATATGACTAAATGACAATGTAAATTTATTTGTTATGCCCTAATAATATTAAATAATATCAATAATCCTTCTCGATCTTCAGGCCCCACTTTGTCTCACAAACCTCTTCCTCTCTCCATCTTTCCTTTCTTCTGTCAGTCCTTTCCTTCGTATGCATTTCCTCTCTCACCTCCCTTCCTCTCTAAGTGGGCCTGTGGCTGCCATACAGTAAAAATAGCTTTTCTCATCTGAGAAGCTCTCATGTCACTCTCCTTTGTTGTGACAACACAAGCACACACACACACACACACACACGCAGAGTTTACCGCTGCACCCAATGGCTCCCAAAAGCCACAAACTTTCTTTTTGTGAAAGAAACTCAGATGTAGAGCCAATCCAGATTCTCTGTTCTTGTTAGAAGATATCAAACAAGCTCGGAAAACTCGAGTAACAGAAATGGTAATGATGGATCCCCGACTAAGTGACTCACTCATTATGACAGTGAGTAGCTTGCAATGTTTATAAAGCATAGACGGAGGGATATCTGACATTGAATTAGCAGACTGTAATTTTCCCGAAGACAAACTGTGTTTTGCTTTACCACCATGATTTTTCTCCAATCTTTCAGAATGGAAAATTGGTGTTAATTGCTGCGAGTGTCTGTGGCAGTGTTTGCAGATGAGATGCATCCAAAATGAGCTGTAACAGAGAAAACAGACACATAGATACACTCAGAGTCGCAGAAATGAAGAGAGACGAAGAGAGAGGGAAACTACAGATGGGCAGATGTTTAGATTTATAATAATGGATTGCTCTTTATTCATCAGCTGCTCTTTGGCCTCTCTGCACTGTCTCTATTAGGACCTTGATGTTGTAATTAAATTGTTCATCAACTTTCATCTAGTCACCATGCTGCTGCTGAAGTATGAGAGGAGAGAAGAGGAAGTTAGTAAGTGCCTTTAGATGCACAGTGCAGGATAATTGGGTTTATTCTGACAGGAAATAATATTCTGAGTGAGCTATGTATAAGCATTAGCACCTTATAGCATCCTTTGTAAGGATAAATCAATTACTGCAGTTAAATTGTAAAGGCAATAGGCCACAAAGCTATTAGCCACCTCGTCAGCAAGCATCCACCCACAAGAGAGACTGAATCCCTATCAGTTTGACCCTTGACCTTCATGTTGTGGGCGACAAGCAATAAGTAGCACAGACATATGGAACTTTGCCCTTCTCTCATAAAGAAAGACTGTGACAAATATATGTATTTGACACTAAACATGTATGCTTAGCGACACAGGACAAGATAAGATGTGTATATATTGCATCTGTCAGAACAAAGTTCTTAGGTGAATTATGCAAATGTAAATATGCACTCAGTATGCATGTTGCACATATTATTGTAGTCTTATAAATGTCTATAAATGAAATAGATCTTGCTAATAAATGACCTCATCTTCCAAGTTTGTATGTCTTTGCAATAAAGCCAGATCATAGTGAAGGATCAACTCACATATTAAGACTTTGTGGCGATATGGTAAAGACATGGTAACCGTAACACTATCACTCTCAAACTAAATAACTGGAAAATAGTTCAAACCGTATTTCTATGGAAACAAAGCCATCAGAGCTATGAAAGCAAAGTCTTTTATCGGCCACAAAATGATACTTGCATTACATGTCACAGTTCAGATGGTATTACAGTTCCATCTGTATGATTTGAACTGTTAAACCCATCCAGAAAGTAGTAGAAATTAATTTCTGGTTATGGTGAGTGTGTATCTTATTAGCAACATCTATATTTTAATCCCTTGTTTCAGATAATATTACTGCCATGTTCCCAAAGCGACGTTTCACAGACAATACCAATTACTGTTACTCAAGAACATTTGATTGTAGGGTTTATGTTGAACACAACCACAACTGCAAACATGTGACTTCTGTGGTAAGTAGGTTTTAGAAAATGTATTAATGCCCACAGACAGATTTTACACGACATTTACATGTAGTCATTTAACAGATGCTTTTATCCAAAGCGACTTACAAGTGAGTTACAAGGCAGCAAAAATCGAAGTCAAGGAGAAAAGTGTTTACATACCATCAAGACCACCAGCTCCTTTTGTATCTGTATGAGTTACCAGACCAGTTGGTCAGAGAACACTACTATCGATCTGGGCAGGAGAACATAATCATGTTTCTGACAGAACTATCCATCTATCCATCCATTATCTGTAATCTCTTATCCTGTTCAGATCTAAGGTAATAGCAATATGTGTGTAGGATCCAGTACATTATTTTCCCTGCAAGCAATTATTTTGTAGATTTAGATGTAAACCGTTAATACACTACACAAACAACAGCAGTCATCTAACATGAAAACTACAAAATCACAGATTTATCCATCGCTCTTGGGTCTTCATGTTGTGAGAGCTAGCTCTATTCTCATGGAAAGCAGGGAAGGCTTAATGCTTTTTGTGGAAAGTGGCGCAAAGCCATAAATGTTGCTGCAGACCTCTGTTAATAAACCACTGACACATGGGCCTCGTGACTTTTGAAACTCGCGCTAGTGACGAGCTTTTTGTTTGTAATGGTCTCACTGTTCGAAGGGAACCCAATCTACAACCACTTCTTTCATGATAAACAGGGTATTTATAAGGACCAAAAAGAACATGAAAGCAAAACTCCGCACTTTTGGTGGTATATTTACATCAGTATGTGTAAAGTGAGTGTAAGTGTAAAGTTTTAACACAGATACATTGTGTTTGGTTGTTTTTCTTCTATAGAAAGCTATGTGCTTCTACATTCTGATCCAAAGTGCCTACTTTAGGAGCAAGCATCCAGTCCTCAGCTTCTTCTTCTTTTCCTTTCGGCTGTTCCCTTTCAGGGGTCGCCAAAGCGAATCATGTGCCTCCATCTAACCCTGTCCTCTGCGTCCTCTTCTCTCACACCAACTAACTTCATGTCCTCCCTCACTACATCCATAAATCTCCTCTTTGGTCTTCCTCATAGGTGGTTCCTGCCTGGCAGCTCCAACCTCAGCATCCTTCTACCAATATATTCACAGTTTCTCCTCTGAACATGTCCAAACCTCCTCAATCTGGCCTCTCTGACTTTATTTCCTAAACATCTAACATGAGCTGTCCCTCTGATGTCCTCATTCCTGATCCTGTCCATCGTCGTCACTCCCAAAGAGAACCTCAACATCTTAATGAAACCATATTGCTGCTAACAGATGTTCACCTCTGCCCTTAGCTGAGCTTCCACTACTCTTTCCCACAACTTCATTGTTTGTCTCATCAGCTTTATTCCTCTGTAGCTGCCACAGCTCTGCACATCTCCCTTGATCTTAAAAATGGGAACCAGTACACTTCTCCTCCAGTCCTCAGCATCCTCTCACTCTCCAAGATCTTGTTAAACAAACTAGTCAGAAACTCTACTGCCACCTCTCCTAGACACTTCCATACCTCCACAGGTATGTCATCAGGACCAACTGCCTTTCTACTCTTCATCCTCTTCAACGTCCTCCTCACTTCACTCTTACTAATCTTTGCTACTTCCTGCTCCACAACAGTCACCTCTTCTACTCTTCGTTCCCTTTCATTTTCCTCATTCATTAACTCTTCAAAGTTCTCCTTCTATCTTCCCATCACACTCCTGGCACCTGTCAATACATTTCCATCCTCATCTTTTATCACCCTAACCTGCTGCTCATCCTTCCCAACTCTATCTCTTTGTCTGGCCAACCTGTACAAATCCGCCTCTCTCTCTTTAGTGTTGCTTCTACCTCTGTTCTTATATGTCACCCTATGTTCCTGCCGCTTCTGAAAGAATGTGTTCTCTAAAGTCATTTCCGTCCTCTTTGCAAAGTCTACCACCATCTGTCCTGCTGCGTTCCTGTCCTGAAGACCAAATCTGCCCATTACATTCTTTTTACCTCTGTTCCCGTCACCTACATGTCCATTGAAATCTGCCCCAATCACCACTCTCTCACCTCTGGGGATGCTCTGAATCAATTTATCTAAATCACTCCCGAACTTTCATCTTCTCTCTCTGCCTACGAACACGCCTTCCTCCTCTCCTTCTTCAACCAACGGTAGCCCAATTTGCACCGGTACCCTGTAGGTCAACAGCTCCAGTGGCGGTCGTTGTTAATCCGGGCCCCAACCGATCCGGTATGAAAGTACTTTTCGGTGTGAAAGTCATGATTCGCATGTTTAATTTGGCATGTGTTTTACGTCGGATGCCCTTCCTGACACAACCCTCTGCATTTTTCCAGACTTGGGACTGACACAAGAAGACACTGGCTTATGCCCCCTTGCAGTCGAATTCATGCAGTCCTCAGCATCAAATGTATTTATTTTCTAAAGATGGAAATAGCATGAATGTTTCCATGTGAGCACTTTTCTCATAGAACGGGCCAACAAGCACCAACTCAGACATGATTGAGCAGCTATAAATGATGACTTTATGCGTGAGGATGCACAGCCAAAGAAGTTCAATGAGTCATGGACAATGGAGGCACATTGTAAATAATGAACCATAATGTAGATGTCCAGAGACCCCCATTTGTTCCTCTCTGGTGCTGTCTTTTGCGTGGAAGACGGTTGTAGGCAGATTATGAACTTTTTAAAAGGTGGCTTCATACTGCACAAGCTGCTGATTTATCTTGCCAAGTACTTTAGAGACTAGCTGACATACCCCGGCAAGTAAAGAGAAAGCAAGTCCTTCCCTTTTCCTCAGTTATTGTGCCTGGCTTTGAATTACATCACAAGAAGCGGAGTGTAACCCTCCGGTCTAACTGCCAAACCTGGAAGCCAGCAGTGAGTCACACTCTGCTTCCTCCTCTGCCTGGCTGCTCTACTCTATCTGGTTTAGATCAGAGTTTCTATTGCAAAGGCTGTGAAATGGCACTGGTTTGATCCATGAGAGGTGACATTAGCCCATTTTTGTACCAGGATGAATAATTATCAGTCTGGGTTATTGACAGATAATAATACTAGGTAACTATTGTGATGTATTGACCTCTCATTGCAGCCTTCCTCAGTGCCAATAACTCATTTCCTCACCAGCTCCTGAAGAGTGAAACACAGTATGTTACCAATCTCAATAGTGCCATCTGCTGTTGTGCTGTCATTTACACACCTCGTGTAGAGTTAATCCTGCCAGATGGGTGTTTTGTAGCTACAGATAAACCAGGGTCAGGGGAAGGCCTGGGGCAAATTCCTCTTAAATCACAAGCTGAATGACTATGTGCAGTCCAGGAATCACCCAGCTATATAGGCTGATTCCTGGACTGCACACAATGATTCAAAATGGAAAGCCAGCTATTCAGATACAGGTAAATCTATGGTTTGCACGCGCACACATACACACACACACACACACACACACACACACACACACACACAACCAATACTTGTTACACTTGTCATCCATGGCTTTTTTCTTGAAAGCTCATCCCTCCAGATTGAAGCAATCTTACAGACCTTGACTACATTCATAATGGTGTATTTCTAATTTCACAGCTGGGATATGGCAAGTGGGGGCAAAAACGGAAGTGTCCCCGTGTCCCAGAAGATGTTGTCAACTAATCATAGATCTTTGGGGCACAGAGGACAAAATAACTGGTTGGACTAACAACAAAATCTCTTGTAGTGAACACAACAAAAGTTGGTCACCGTGATGTGTTGGTGGTGTGGAATCTGTTCCCTACAACTCTTTATCTAACAGCTGGCTGCTCATTATCATGTGAAGGAGTAAATTGTAAATGAAAACCAAAGAACCACAATTTGGTCCAACCAAAACAGGTGGTCTTGGTCTTAAACAATGTTGCAGGTCTTTTATATTTCAAAAACACTTTTTTGGATGGTTCAGACCTTCAAGTCAATTGAAGGAAGTTGAGGAGACTTTTTCGGTGTGCAGAAGAAAGAAAGACTTGAATAAATGCACAAGAATGCTTAAAGTTTGGGATGCAAAAAGAAAAAGTCATAGGTGATGACAACATAATGACAACAGGATGCCTATGAAAAGTTCTTCTGTTTGCAGTGTGAAACCAAAATTCACCAAATTAAATGCCTGGTCCAAACCTTGCTTCGCACCTTAGACTATAAGTCCTCTTGAAACGCTGGCTTCAGTAGGATTAACAGACATGTTATCTCAGCATTTAGCAACAAGATGGAATATATGCTAAGAGGAGCACAGCTCATTAAAAGGCAGCTTATTTACACATTAAAATACAGTAAAGTGTTTATTTCAATAGCAGTTAAAAACATTACTTTTAAAAAATATTACTGCTTAGTTCCTTAACTTTGGTGACACTGACAACATCACAACAGACACCTGAGAGTAACAACAGAATGATTATAAAAGTCTTTTACTAGGCGGAGTGTTCTAAAGACTGTTGTCGGTTGTTCACCAATCTCACAGTTGTTGGTTCAATCCCTGGCTCCTTCGTCACATGTCGAAGTGTCCTTGAGCAAGACACTGAACCCCAACTTAGTTGCTCCCGGTGAGTGTTGACCCCCATCGGTGTATGAATGTGTGTGTGATTGTGAGTGTGAATGGGTGAATAAGAAGCAGTGTAAAGCGCTTTGAGTGCCAATAGGTAGAAAAGTGCTATATAAGTGCAGAACATTTACCATTTACCATTTAAAGAATGTGTGTTTGTGTGTGTGTGTGTTTTCTATCTGTGCAGACCTTGAATGTTTGGAAGCAGTAAAAGCTACAGCAGTGTGCTGGCTGAGTTTCTGTAGCTGTCTGGCATGTCACTGAGGGTTTATGTAAGAGCACACGCAAGATCTGTTGCCGTCCTTCTGAAAAACAAACACACAAATGCTCACACGCACATTGTAAACAGTGCACCAATAGATTATGCATCTGTTCCTCTCTCTCCCGATCAAGCCATTATTATTCAGCTCAATGAAGCAGCATTGAAGTGATGCTTTGCTGAAGCTATGTAAATAGCCATGTGCAGCGATAGCCAGTGATTGTCCAAATAGGCTTAACTGCATCTGACATGTTAGCGAAAGCATTCGTAAAATGTAAGAAGCTGTGTACACTGCCCTCTGATGGCACTGCGGAACAAAAGAAAACTTAAGAAACAAGCAAAAGCTCGTTTTTAGTTATGTATTACTAACAGGAGAATTCAGAGCTGGAGCCCATTATTGACTCAGACTGTGATAAACCTTCCAAATATTACAGATAACAATAGAGACATACAGTCCCACTGATCAATTCAGAGATGATTGCATCAGCTTTTTGAAAGCTGAATAGAAGTATCATAGTATTAAACCGGAGACTCTTATAAAAATGTGCACCAAATGTATTTTTTTTATATGCTGTTGTTCTATTCTATTCTCCAATTTTGGGGATCACTGAGTGGTTACAGTAACAGCGAAAAATTCGTTTTGCAACTGCCACTCATCCTGCAGGTAATGATACCATTTATCCATGGGGCACAACAATATCCTATTTCACTTAGAGAAAGGAAGCTCAAGGACAGTGAGCTCTGAGTTTCCCCGTAGTGTGCACAGTGTGTGCCGTGTCTGCAGTCATGCACTAATGTTTTGGCTTATGTGTGTGGACAAACGGAAGCTGCAAGGAGAAAGATATGGGTTGAAAATAGAGGAGAGCCTGGCAGAGAGTGGCATCATCAGGGCAGCCGTCCAGGTCAGGCGTTATGAGATTGGTAGACTCATGGGGTCTTCCTCCAGGAGATAGTGTGGACAAGGAAAGATCTGCTTGGGCAGGTCTGCAGCTCGTCAGCTTTCATGTCCGCTGGTTTTTTCAGGTGTGATTCATTACAGCAGAGATATACAGAGAGGGGTCTGGGTCTTATTTTATTGAATCAAGCTACAATTAATGGAACAAAACCTTTAATAATATTATAAACTGCACTCAAAGGTTATTTAGTCCTATGTCACAGATAACATAGCCCCAAGTGGCTTTACAGTATGTACAGAATGTGACCCCGTGACCATGGACTAAGACCATGGACTATACTGTACTAGGAATAATAGAATGTGATGGATGGTAGACAAGGTTTAAAGAAATCCGATGGCTATAAAGGGAAATGCCTGTTTAGGATTTCATGTCACAAGAAGCAGCTAAAAACGGATTTGTAAATGAAGGTGATAATGGCGGAATGTGGTCAGAGTTTTTGTTTAGTAGAAATTCTAGTTGCAATACTGTGAAACAATAAAAATGTTTTACCATAATGACACATGAAATAATCAGAATTATAGCTGTGTTGCATATCTAGAAAAAGGAAGGAAACCCGTTTATGTGATGATCAAATAAGTGGCCTGTATCCACTGTACCACCAAGATTTGTAGCTTTTAGGGTTTAGAAATAACACAGTTGTCAAGAGCAACTACTGCCTGATCACACTGGTGCCCATAACCAGCATCTCACTGTCATCTGAAACAGGATGTGCATAAAAGCTCAAGGAGGAGTCAGTCTGCAAACCTTCATTTCAGACTTTTTAGAGGTTCGTTGTTATGCTCTGCTAACGTGACACTGACATTTTATAAAGTTAGAGAGCCGTAGTGTGTGTGTATCTGTCAGTATGCTGCAAAGGGCCAGAAGTGACTTACCGAAGGCTGCTTCAGATCACTTTCACATATAAAGGCTTACATTTGATTCATTTGATTATTTTTGTTACTCGGATAACAATAATCCAGTTACATGCTGCTCCCAAACTGCAACAGAACATCCATATAGTAAATAAAATCTTCGTGTTTAAATCCTGACCCTCGCAAGCTTATCACTGGAAGCTTTTAAGCTGCAAGATGTCTGTCCAGCTTAACTGTTTATCTGAAGAGCTGGCAGCTAAATCAAAATCTGGATCAAACTTTGCCGTTACCTAACTCTGAAGTTATTTTCAAACCGAACGCTAAGTGACTTGTGGCAACAATACTGAGGAGCTTCAACATTCGAGGGTCCGCTGCTGAATCACTTCTTTGTGCTGTTTTACTGGATTTGCACTGCAATATTCATCCGCTCTATGATTATGCGGGCTGTTAGTGTGAAATCATCTTGGTTTAACTGTGATGCATCGAGTGCGTCTTTCTCTTTCGCACTTTTTCTCTCCCACTCTCTCACTTTCGTTTCTCGTCTTCTACCCCTTCGTCCCTTCCCATTTTCCTCTTCCAATCCCCTGGCTTTCCCTTTGCCACTTTCTGGATCAGAACCAGTGCCAGCTTGCAGGGTGATTACGAAGGCTTTAATGTTCCATTTAAGAGCAGCATGCTTTGAGTTGTGTGTGCTCGTGTGTGATAGAATAGGCCTCGCCACACACACACACACACACACTCTACGACATTAGCCTTTATTAAGCCAGCTGTGCCTGTCCGCCTGGCTCTTCCCTGAGTGGACAGAAGCGGTCTGGCATTCAGCCTGGCCTTTGATGGTCGCCTCCAAACAGCCATATCAAACAGCCATAACAGCAAATGGGAGCCAGAGAGGAATAAGACTTAATGGAAGTCCTAACAGGCTAATATCCATAGTGGTAAATGCGAGGAAACTGTCACTTCAAGTCCTGCCTGAGTCATTTTGGTGATTACGTGGCATCTAGCGATGGACAAGTCTTTTGTTCTCAGCAGTTTCATGTTGGTGTTGCAGTTTCCATGTATTTCTCTGACATATGACAGAGTCAGGAAGGATGAAGCAAAAACCTCCAGTGGAGGAATTTCACTGCCTCGTCACGCTGTGCCTCCCTTTCTTTCTTCTATTCAGTTTTACATAACAAAGTGTTTCATAACTTGCCAGATTGTTGAAAAGCCGCAGTGACTCTCTCTCCCCTCCCTTTCCTTTCCTTTTTCAACATCTCTCCTGCGTTGCTTCCCCGACACTCTTTGCCTCCCTGTAACTTTCCTTCTCCCTCAGCTCTTCCTTTCCCACA
Source organism: Channa argus (assembly GCF_033026475.1). Taxonomy (NCBI): domain Eukaryota; kingdom Metazoa; phylum Chordata; class Actinopteri; order Anabantiformes; family Channidae; genus Channa; species Channa argus. The sequence goes on along the minus strand of NC_090213.1, from coordinate 17,495,169 downwards.
CCACCCTGTCCATCCAAGTGTCTCCTCCTGTTCCTCGAGCCTCGTGCAGATAAGCAGAGGCAGAGCAATGCAGGAGCAAGAGGCAGCACTTGTGGGAAGTAAGCATCAGCTCGTCCTCCCTTTCTCAAAGGGGGCTCTCTTCCACAAATGAGTCTGGCTCCTCTGGAGCAGAGGGGCAGATAGGGACCTGGATTGGGAGAACTGTCACTATCATACTCCCTGTAACAATGTCTGTTACACTTGTGTCAGTTTGCTCTCCGTCTTCTCTTTCCTGTTTCCATTCTCCTGCCTCTTCTGATCTTTTTGCTCATTGGCATTCGTACCTACCCCGCACCGTCTCCTCTTTCTGTTAATTTCTCACTGCAGTCTGATCGGTTTACTACTGCAGCAGAATTTACATGGGTGGGACCTTATTGAACTGACTCTCACTTTCTAACCGTGTCTTCCTTGCCCTCCTCCTGTTTGTTTCTAATTCTTTCTCTCCCTCCCTCCCTCTCTCGTTCGTCTCCCTTTTATTCTCCTGTCTACTCCAATCGCTCCTGTTCCATTGGGATTCAAGGCTTCGACGGCCAACCCACCCTATCATGACTCCGGACAATTTGTGTGTGCTGGAGCTGTTGCTCTTATATGAGACATTGTTCTTGCCTTTTTCTGTGTATGATGAGACTGTCTGCTACACACACAGGCACGAACAGTGTAGAACAGTCTTGTACTGCCTGAAATAAAGGTACACGTGCCTTACTGCGTGAAACTCCATCAGACTCCTTTCATTTCATTTCAAAGTTATTTTGGAGTTAAAAAGCTGCTATAACCGTATCTTAATATTAATATTAGATACAATGACTGTGTGAAATGTGATAGTGGTTGCTTACAAGGATGAGCCCACAGATACTTATCACCAGCATGTGCAGCCACCTAAAGTTTTTAGTGTCTTGAAACTCAATGTTTTGGTTTTACAGCTGCAACTTCGGTGTTTGGATTTCATCTGAACTGCTCTCATTTTAAGACATAGAAGGCAATAAAGCTGTAAAACCTTATTTTTACCTATCCAGCACTGCCCAGCACCATTTGGCAACCAGCTGGTCAACATAATGATGCATTTAGCTGCCAAATAAACTGATATTTCCAATGGGAGTTGACAGCAACCAAAATAGAACTAAAGGGAGAGTTCATATTCCTAAAATGGTCTGAAAGACAATACCAAATTAGTGCTGCTTTTACTTTGGGTGATGATAACAATATGTCAGTGTTGTGTTTGCAGCATATTTCCACTGCCCTCGAGAGGCGAAACACATCTGGTGGTGCAGCTTTAAGTTGTACAGTAATAGAAACCACAATGTTAGATTTTTTTGTTTGGTTTTCATTAACTGCATTTGCCCATTTAGGACCTGTTTTCTTTAAAAATCCCAGCTTTTCTTCTGAAAATATGCGATTCTTAAGCTGCTTCTCATTAGTTCAATACTGCAAATGTCAGTAAACAGAATCTGCTGCCAGTTCCTGACAGATGAAATATTAACAATTGTTACTTCATTTCTTCCGAGTTTATTGGCACCACTGTAACAAACCAGCCAAGTTGTGCTTGTGAGCTCAGCAATAACACTGTTCAAAATCAACTATTAGGATTTACTTCATATAAAACATGAATTTAACATGTATAGATTGCTCTATCTCTACAGAGCAAGACTTACACCGGCTCTCTTTCGTTTACGCAAGTCCTCAGAGAGCGGCCTCGCTCAGCTTAGATTACCCATAAAGTCTAAGAGTTTCTACCAGAGAGGTCAAGTAGAAGGTTATCTCTAATGAATCGCTCCACTTCTTGCAACCACCCACAGGGTTCGGTAGATGACGAGCCTGGCAGCAGCTCAGCGGTCATCCACAGAGTTTCTGCTTTAACTTCTGACCTTATGTAGCCCTGGGATGCAGGCAGAGGAGCTTTAGGTTATTACTGAGAACAAAGCTGATCCATAGCATTGGCTAAATAATACACAGTTAGACCTGGGGAACAGTATTTGGGAACAGTGGACAGAAGCAGATCAAGGTCAACTATATTTTATTTTTGTAACATTCTACCATATATACATAGGAACAAATGTTTAAAGCTTTATCTTCACTGCCTGATGAGTTTGTAGCCTATCTGGGACAGTTGTGACATAGTATAAGCTGAATTTTAGTTTAATTCCCCACTACTACTACTTCATTCATGGTGGTGACGTGCATGATTTTATCAAATTGGAAATATATTTAATCAGAAGTACTGGCACGTCCATTTGGCGTGAGTTTTTACACCGGATGACCTGCCTGCCATAACCATCCCTTCATGGCTTGGTGGGGCCACACGGGGTGGGTTGGGATGCGATGCCGTGGCCTTCTGCATGCCAACCATATGCTCTACTCATTGAGCCACCGCGCCCCACATGCCTATGTATTTCTTACATTTAAGAAAATGCTGTATTCACCTGTCCAGCATGTGAAAGTTTCTTTAACAGAATGAATGGACACAAACTGCCACTTGGCCTGGTTATTTTTATTTAGCTTTCATATACGATCTGCATCACTTTGCCACACTAGAAATCTTAAGATCTAACCTCCAATCAATCACTTTCTAACTTATAGGTACTCTTTGTTATTTGAACCCCATTTTGGGGTGGAGGAACCTCCCAAAGCTAGTTTTACCAACCACTACCAACTAACGCATGCTACTCATAGAGAAAGAGAAATTTGACGTAACAAGTTTCCTGTGTTTTCCACCTTTGTCTCCTTACCAGTTCTTCCCTTATGGGGACGCAAGCAAGTTTGCCCAGCATGCCTTCAGGACCTTTGACAAGAACGGTGATGGCACTATCGACTTTAGAGAGTTCATCTGTGCTTTGTCCATCACATCACGAGGCAGCTTTGACCAGAAACTCAACTGGGCCTTTAACATGTACGACCTGGATGGAGACGGCAAGATCACACGGGTGGAGATGCTGGAGATCATCGAGGTAACACAGCTAGGAATAGCACCAATTGGTGACAATCATACATTTATTTGCCATATGCTGTAGATTTAAAACATGCAGTATTATTTTTTAGGTTCTCCCTCATTGTTTGGTGGCCGTTTGGTGCATTATCACATGCCTTGTGTGCTTTAGAGCCGCTGGGTCACAAGGATGCCGCATTTTTTATATATAGATTACATTGGACAGCTGAATCTGACAACCATGGAATAAAGTCAGTAACAAAATTATTATAAAAGTAACGCTCCTAACATCTACTGCTCTCTACTCACACCTGTCAGGAAGAGACACAAGCAGAAAATATGGATGCATTAGGAGACCTGAGATGTAATCCATTGTCCTGTATCTCCCCCTGCAGGCAATCTACAAGATGGTGGGAACAGTGATCATGATGAAGATGAACGAGGACGGCTTGACGCCTGAGCAGAGGGTGGACAAGATCTTCTCCAAGATGGATAAGAACAACGACGACCAGATCACGCTGGAGGAGTTCAAAGAGGCGGCCAAAGGCGACCCGTCCATCGTATTACTGCTGCAGTGTGACCTCCAGAAATAGGCCAGAGGGCAAGCAGAGTGCTCCACCAGCTGCCACGGACTGCACAGAAAGAATTTCATGTTCCATTCAGTTTGCAGCTATTTCCACTGAAAAAAAAAAAAAATGCTTGGACTACCTTTCAATGGATCTGCTTCTTGTGTTTGAAACACTCGTGTGCATGAGAATGTTGTTTGCTATTAAAAGATCTACACACAACTAACAACAGCGCGTGGGTGCAAGAGTGCAGGTGCACACTTACACCACAAATACACTAACACTACACACACACATGCACACACGGTCTCTCGCTACATATGAAAACCTCACACAAATAATATATATATAGATATATAAATATGAAATATATTTAAATTATTTAAAGATCAACTGCCAAAATGTGAAGTGTGCAAAGTATTTTCCATACAGTTTCATTTTACTGGAGCTTGCACATCAGTGATGTGCCATGTTGAATTTGCCGCTATTCTATTTACTGTTCCAGTTTATTGACGCTAGCTGTGTGTGTTTCATGATACTGAATAATGTCAACCAAACCAATTTCCTATGATAATGTATCTGCCTCCAATAAGACACTCTATCCATTGTCTGGAATATTAGCTCTAGCAGAGATCGATAAGCATTGTCCAACTTTACCTTCCGAGAAGATGCTTGTACTGTCAATAAAATATGTAAGTGTAGTTAATTTGCATGCCTTTAGGTTCTGCCTTAAAAAAAAATCTCCTCATTTTGCATCGTGTATTCGAAGACAGAAAGCCTTATCAAAGCAGTGCGGTGACACTTGGGGATATCACGAGATGGAGATTTTCAATGAATAGGAAAGAAAGGAAAAGTTCATGTTAAAGTGTTATTGTATGGGATGTAATTTCTGTGACTGGAGTGTTTTCTTTCGATTGCTTTACCTGTGGGAGCATGTTTCTTTGTAGATTATCTGTAATAAATGTTGCTAAGAACTAAATCCCTGCATTTAAACACACTGTCTCATTACAACACAGGAGCTATTGAATGTGGAGGAATCCATCTTTGGAGCCAAAGGACTGGGGGCATTTGAGTTGGTGAGAAAATGGAAATTGAAAATTAGAAATTGTTCCTTCTACAGTCGAAGAACATTGCCATCAAACTTACTTGTTTATTTAACCCATGTGTCACCGTCGCACCCACTGTTTTTCCAATTAGCCTGCAGGTTACATATCAGCACAATGAATACAGAGGAGTTTGTAAAGAGCAGAATCAAGGCCCGTGCAGCATTTTAACATCGTCTTTTTCAGTGGAAGTAAATGAAGTAGTAAGAGGAGCAGTGAACAGTGTTTCATTATACACTGTAAAGCTACCGTAGTTGTTGCGTAGGTTGAATAATTTGTCCCCTCTGACCCCTTAAAGTATTTCTCTTTAGCAAACCGTCTATCTTTTTGTACTGTACTTTTTTACTCCCTTCTCTCATGCATTGTACACATACTGATCATACTAAATGTAGAGTTCAGCGAAGTGTGTTGCTTCCTAGCAATGATTAGGAAATCATCTGTCAACTTGTAACTATTGCTTTACTTGGCCCTGACTGGAAACACCACACACACATTTACCAAACCTGCATTATTACTACGAGCATTTTAGGAGGGAAAGGAGGCTACAGATGTGATTGTCACAAAATACCTTACTGCAATAAAGAACTAACACACCAGTCTGTTGTCATCTCTTAGCAGTGTGGCTTTTTCCTGTCAAGTCTGTAATTTGAACTTCTTTACATAACCATCTTCGGACAGACAATGTTTCTAATTACAACTCTGTTGTAACTATTATTGCTGACAAGATACCAAATGTAAGCAAAAGCAACCGTGTGCAAGAATTCTTTTGTAGCATGTATTGTGTCCCTGACAACATGGCTGCATTACTCCCTGTGTTGTGATTTAATCTAATAAAAGGAACTCTATGGGCTCTTGTCTTGTGTGGTACATGAAGCTCAACAAATATTTTTTTGTCATGGACATCATAAGTACATTTGCATATAGGTCGGTGGTTCCCAACTTTTTGTCGGGCATAGCCCACCTCCATCGTAATTAGCTGTTTGACTAACTGCATCCAACCTACTGTGGCTTACATTGGCAACAAAAAGAAAGAGAACCCTTTAGAATTGTCTTACGATGCATAGATGTCACCAAATATTCATTTAAAGTTACAATTGATTGTAACTTATAGAAAAATAAACTTGTCTGGAACATAATGTAAGCATGTATAGTTGAGGTTTCTAAAGTGTAATCCCCTCAGTTTAGGACGGGAACAAAAGTTAACTTACCAGAAGTCCCACCCTTTAAAACCAGATGGACTTTGAGTTATAAAGACTTTATTATTAATCAAAAACTCTGGTTTTTGACTCTACTATCCATCCTTCACAATAAATCAGATCTCAAGAGTCTGCCAGTCCATTTAGCTGAGATGCTGCAAATCTAAAAGGTAGCAAATACTTCCTGAAGGCTGAGCAGGTCAGAGTCAGAGCTACTTGAACACCAGGTTAGAGGGTATTTTTGTTAAAGCGATTTGATCAATTACTGCATTAAAGGGTTCACTTACTTTAATGCTTAGCCACATAAACATAGGAAACAGGTACTGGGATTTCAAAAATATACGGTTTACTCTTTTTTTCAGGCAAGAGAAAGCAAAACAATAGCAGGTAGAAATTCAGCATCTACTTTTCTCTGACTAACAATTTCTACTTGAAATTAATGAGAAAGCAAGAATTGTTTACCAGTGACTTTCTGGCACCTTACAAAACGGTTCACATAGAGGGTTGTGTTCCAGAAAATGCAAATTCCAAACCACAAGTGCGGGAAGCATCACAAACCATGTTGAGCTTCAGGTAAACTTAACTGTGCGACTCCCTAAACCGCCAAGCAAGTGCAAAAATGCACACTTTTCACAGATGTGAGGGTTCACACTGAGGACAGCACAGCCAGATTGTTACATCTATGCTGAGCTAAATTAAGAAGATGAGAGCTTTTAGAAAAGACATTTTTATTTTACAGAAGCATTATACTTTACATACTGAGTAATGATCACTTCAATGTTATCCAACATTGCAGACCATCAGTAGCTTTAAATTAAACCTTGGAAAAAAATAAGTGTGACAAAAATGTGCGTGATCATAGAAGATAAGAATGAATAGTAAAAACTGAAATCAATTTGAGAAACAATGCTGACGTTTTCACTGGACTTCACACAAATTGGAAAATGGACATAATAAAAACTAAATAAACCCAGGTAACATTACCAAAATTAAAGTAGGTTTTTCCAACAACTACATTAATATGTCATTGGCAGCAAAGAAATCATATGTTAAGTCTGCATGTGAACAACAAAACTCAAGTTGGGAAAAATGGGTGAAACGACAGGGCTCTCCAGAATGTTACTTTGGGGGGTCTGTGTTGATACCATATTTTTCTTTTAGAAGTTTCAGTTGCTCTTCTTTCTTCTTTGTGTCCATTTTCTGGAACGCCTGTGAAAAGAGTTAGTAAAACAAATAAATAGGGGCAAAATTAAACATTGAAGGAATTTCTGAAAATACTGTGATGCATTTTCTAAATTTTAAAAATGGGAAAATAATTAATCAAATCCAACAATATCCAGGGACGCTGTAATGCGCATACATACTCTGTTTGCATTGTAGTAAAGGACCACCAGGTAGCGGTTGCAAACATTGAAGCCCGACAGGTGATCACAGGCGTTCTTGGCATCAAAAATGTCTTCATACACTACATAGGCTGTTCCTCTTGTTTCAGGTGTGTTCCCTCTGGAAAAAACAGTAAAAATCAATGTACAAGTATGGGCAAAAAGACTCTAGGAAAACCTTAAGTAGAAGTTTGGTGCCATGAAAATGTGCTGAAACACTAAAGTAGTTTAGGCACTATTTTCAAAAGGAACTTAAAGATATATGTTTATGTATATTAAGAAAATTCATATACTATTTGATATTTTCTGATCTACAAAGATGTGCAGCATCAACTGCAGCTGTGGTTTTATTCACCACAGCAGATTTTGACCTTTTACTGCATCAACCTATGTGTTAGTGGTGCTAAGGGACCAAAGATGGAGTCTTTCAGCTATATTTGGATAATAAATTTGGTGTACATCTTACATGACCTTTAAGATGATCTTAAATCATCTTAAATGACACCACAAACATATGGTCAATTTGGTCCTAAAAAGTTCATGCTTTCACTTTGCTATCACAATGCAAATATGATATTCATATGTGCCGTTTTTGGGGGCCCTAATAATGTAATCACCTCATTAATTTAGCAGTGACAGAAATACACAAACTCAATGCTCAAGTAAAAGTGCAAGTCCTTGCTCAAAAAGTTACTTTAAAAGTATTAGCATCAAAATATACTAATTGAAAGTAAAAGAATAAAAGCAATAAGTAGAAACCTTATACAGAATGATATATACTATGGAGAATGTTAGGTTAAGTCATGCAATATTAACTGGTGGGGGACATGGCAACCATTTTGCAAGATTTACAGTCCTTTTATCTGTGCCCGCTACAGTGATAAGAATGAGGTACCTGCATATCTTTCTGCATAGCCTATTTTTGGGTGATATTTAATAATCCATTAATATGCAGGCATTACTAATTTTGCAAATGGTGACAGAATGGTAGTGGAGCTACCTCGAACTACTACATTCAATCTACTGCCAAGTGGCAAATTCCAAATAATCATTTATTAGATGATTATATTTTCCATTAATACACAGCATCTGCAACGCAGCTGTCAAAATTTTATCGAGGGGTTTATTCCTAAAGTGTATCGAAGTACTATCTTTGTGTTGCCCAGCTCCCTGTCTGGTCATCTAGCCTATTCAAAACTACAAGATCCTTCCACAAAT